>NC_054741.1:24913007-25232553 GCF_018143015.1 Lytechinus variegatus | reverse complement strand
AAAAAAGGTCATTTTCATTTACCCTTTCATGTTGAAAAAAGGGAACTCTTTTGGAGTACAACTACAACGGGTTCCATAGGGCTTACAGTACCTGACACAATGATATTGAAAGTGCAGACTTCTTCCAACCCATTTTGGTCCTGTGCCGTGTATGTGACCACACGCGTTCCACCCACAGGCACCAAGACACCGGGGTTCACGTCGCCGGTGATGACTGCAGTCGTCTCCGCATCAGATGCTGTTGGTGGTGTCCATACAGCTACAGCGGCTGATGCTCCTGCTGTAGCTGTCAGAATGAGAGTTGACGGGCAGCCAAAGATCGTTGGAGGATTGGTATCGGTTGCTGGAAGAAACATAATGCAAATTTATATAAGTTGTCTGAATTCCCTTTTTTCTGAAGACTTTATCAGGTTTCATATTAACCTAGAGAAGTACCAAGAACACTACTTCTACTGCAGATTTATAATGTTTAAATTTCATTTGCATTATCACAGGTGAAATCATACCAAATCAGTAAATTTGTTACTGATTACGGAGAAACCCCCTCCCCAAAACTGGATAATCCGCAGATAAACGTCAAATTTGAAAGACTCACGAGCACCAGTGCCAGTTACAATGACGTTGAAATCACAGTAGGCAACGTTTGCCTGGTTGTCGATGAAAGCATATCTCACTGGAGTTGTTCCAACCCCAAAGAGGTCTCCAGATGCATGAGTGGACGAAACTTCCAGTACTTGGCCGGCTTTAAAACCTGTGGGTGTCGTCCACGTGACGGGGACAGGAGCGCCATCTGGAGATTGCGCACTGATGTCACTTGGGCAAGAGGTAACAGCCGGAGGAGTCAAGTCTGTGCGAGCCTCAGCTGCGAAAAAGGAAATCAAAATTTAAGAGCATTAATATACAGTAGGTATGGGGATACAAAAGAGAAGAAACAGTGGTTACAATATATACAAAATTCATTATAATTCATGCAGAGGATATAGATATCATTATTCGGATTTGGGTGTGATAAAAAAAAATTTAAGGAGACAAATCTGAAAATGAAAACTCTGTGGAGTTAAAATTTGGGATAGAAAGCCAGCATTATCCGAGCAACATTCTTACAATTATAGTCATCACCATGAACCCTTTTTTATTATTATTATCACTTCTTTTACTACTATTTTCATAATCATTATAAACAATATTATTAGGACTAATATTATAATTATCTGCCTAAAAACTACCATAAGTGGAAATGATGTTAGAGAGAATCCTAGTAGAATTTTTTTTTTCCTGTCCACAATACGGAAGGTGACGTTGGTAAGGAGAATCCGATTTTGAACAATGAGAGAGGGAAAAAAGATTTTCTCTGACGTTTGATAAACATAAATCATTATTTTCATTATCATAAATTCATATTACTTAAAAAAAATTATCATCATTCATTCTGTAAGAACAAGAAAAACAAGTACAAATAGATCCAAAAGATTGGCTTGAATACCACAGAAAGGAAAAGATTCCCCCCACCCCAAACATATCCATAAAGTGAGTCACACCCCCCCCTCCCCTTAGGTTTATCCAACCATCTGGATTATTCATTACGAAAAAATTCTTCACATAATTCCTGCATGAGACTTCCGATAAGGTACCTACTTCCAACAAAAATGAAGAGCTCACAAGCAACCTCATTCCCAGCATTGTCACTGAACCTCCAAACGAATGGACCATTCAGGCCTTCTGGGAAAAAAGCATTTGTGAACGTGACTCCGGTGTCGAAATCTATTGGCATCCCATTGTCTGTGGCGGTGGGTAGGTCCCATGAGACGAGGGCAAATCCGGTTACAGTATTCAATTGACCGTACGCTGCATTGGTACAACTGGTCAATGAAGGCGGGATCCCGTCAACTACAGTTCCACCTGTAACAAAGAAATAACAAAGGTGGTTACCATTTTTACCTTAATTATCGTATTTCTTAGCCCTATCAATAATCATGATCGGAATCATCATTATCACCATTACAAAAAAGTTGGATTAGTCTGATAGAATTTCTTGTTAGCAGCCATTGGAGAAATGAAAATTGGCGCATGAATCTTGCTCAAATGGTAACCACAGCCCAAGATACTTTCCGTGTTTGGACTCTTGGCAAATGTTTTATTAATAATAGTCATTCGCACAGGTTCTCTTATCCGACAACCTTCCTTGATTTTAATCAGCTGGGAAGAACAGTTTTTATTGGAACAGTCAGATGAAACATACGTTGTATTTTGTTCAACAATCATTTGACAAGTCCTTTCATGAAACACTCGCTGGGCATACCTAGAGAATCAGTATTGTGCTAAAGTATGATTTCTGTTCCTTGACAAGAGTCTGAGTGACATCTACATGTACATGTAGCTTTGACCTTGAGTGGAAATCTGGCTCTGTATCTTTTCCCTTTCCAAACACACTGAGGAATTCGGGAGTCCACTGTGATATCCCACATGGCCCAAAAGCCATTAACAGAACTACCTGATATGGCATATGTGAGGGTACTGTAAGAATCATGTTTTCATGTGTTGCTGATATCATTGAAAGAAAGTACCCTTGGGCGTCTTTCACAAATATACTAAGTGTAAAAAAAAAAGAAAGTTGCACCCCAATTCCAAGATGCACTGCATGTGGTATTTAAGGGATCACCACATTTGCCAGATCATGTTCATCAAGGATGTGTTGAATATCATGTGTGTCATGATGATTAAGTGTGGCTTTTATTCAGCCTGAAACATGGCCCTTATGGATGACCTGATCTAAACAAGAACAGTGGTCAAGATATGGAAATAGAGGAGAATTTCACAAAATTTGTCTTGTCAGTGATATTCACTGACAAATTTGCTCCCGGCCAATCAGATGCAAGGATACGTAGAAGCTTATAACATCTGAAATTAAAAATTATTCTTCATGAAACGCTTTCATGATAAAGAAAAAAAAATGGGGTTACCTCCTCCGGAAGAAACGATGACATTGAAGGCACATTTGGACTGCAGGCCAGCTTGATCCGTGGCTGTGTAGATCACGGTTGTAGAACCCACTGGGAAAGAATTCCCAGGGTTGAATCCATTGGATATGACGTTGGCTGTGCCCTGATTATCGGAAGCAGTCGGTGGCGTCCAGGATGCCACAGCTGTGGGAGTTCCCGCAGCCACCTGGCGGGATATCGTCCCTGGGCAACCGGACAAAACTGGAGGTGTGGTATCGCCTTTGTGGGAAAATTGAAATAATGCACTTAATGGCTACAAGTGAGAAGACCATTAGACACTGTTATCATAATTATTTTAAAACTAATTTTCTTTTTTTTACTTTTGTCAATATGTGTCCATTCAATCTATGCAATTGAAATTCAAGACAAAATTAGGCATGATAACAGATATCATAAGATCTACAATCAATATTGCATGAATTGACTTTTCATGAGTCATAATATCAAGTCAAACACTTTTGGGACCATTTGATCTAAAGAAATGTCTTCATTTAATTTCTCCCAAGACAACTGGATTTTGTCTTGCGCAGAAGGATTCAAGCTATATTTCCTCAGTCATCAACTAGCTACCAAATGTCATTTCTAAGTTGATGTTTATGTCAAAGAATACATCGGTTTGGTATTTATATAATTAATAATCATGTAAATACAGCTATTCCCCCCCAAAAATGAGGTTAACAAAATGACATTAGGACTATGGACAAATCTGGCTTAAACCTTTGTTGGGGATCAACCTTAGGCTTGTCGCAAAGCTTCATTAAAGCATGTTTTATTGATTTTCATTCTCTAACATTTGATCAGCACTCCGATGTTCATATCAGAGAAAAAAATTGAATTCTGGAAAAATGAACAACAGTGAGTCTAAATTTTAGTAAAGACAGAATTTGGGACTCTGGTCGGCCCCAAAGAAATTCAGTCAGAAGCTGGCATGTATGTGATCAAGATTGGAGTATCAGGATGGCTACAAGAATTACACTACCAGGAGTTCAATTAATAATAACAATAATAGGCATTTATATAGAGCCATCTATCTAGAAAAAATCTATTCCGAGGTGGATTATTTATTGTTATTACCCCAGCTTAAGCTCGAGCTGCCTTTCAGCGCTCGTGCATTGAAGGAATTAATCCTGCCGGGTACCCATTCACCTCACCTGGGTCGAGTTCAGCACAATGTGGATAAATTTCTTGCTGAGGGAAAACTCGCCATGGCTAGGATTCGAACCCACAACCCTCTGTCTGAAAGGCGAGAATCAGAACCACTAGACCACGACGCGCCCACAATTCCAAAAGTAATATGAAAATTGGACAGCATGCAGCCAGTCAAAAATCAATGATCCCATGATAGTTTCACTAATGGCAAAGATACCACAATAATATTATGAAATGGGTCTATGATCATGCCCATAAACCATTAAATTTGATGTGTGTATTAGAAACTATATAAAGCAGCCAACTGTCGATGAAGACATTACTTTATTCCCATGCATTATTTAGTGCATATTCAATTGTCACAATTATTAGAAGAAAATAACTACATTAGTCCGGTTTGCAGTTAGCCCATGATCACCTCCTACATGTATATCCACTGATACTTTTAAGCATGGATAATTCTTTTTATGCACTTGGATCAGGCAATCATAAATTAAGAAGCTACAATGCAGGTGTCCCAAGAATTACTTTAGTCTCATCTTGAAAAGCAAATACCTTCAACTGACTTTGCTAAATGCATCCTAGGTGAACAACATAATTTACATGTATGCACCAAAAAGTGCCTATGAAGACAAGCTATTCAATTCATCTTCTTTTTATAATTGATAAGACTCAATCATTGGAAACCAGAATGCATAAATTGAGTATTGATATGTCAAGAAATCCTCTTTAGAGTTTTGTGACAGTGGGTTTTAGATTCAGACTCAGATTCTATCTCCGAACTGGCAAATTACCTGTTGGGGTTTGGCTTGTCACGATCACTACAAAACTGCAGGTAGCAGTGTTTCCAGAGCTGTCTCTTGCAGTATAGGTAACAACGGTCTGACCTAAAGAGAACTGTGAACCAGGAGTCCTATCTGGGATCAGAGATGGTGTGCCTGCATTATCAGTTGCTGTTGGTGCTGTCCAGAATACAGAGACTGTATTCTGGCCAGCCGGAAGGAAAGCGGTCTGAGTGCCGGGACATCCTGATATGACAGGGTTTTGATTGTCTCCAGAACCTGCAAGAACAGTTGAAAAATAAAAATTACATGGATTCTCAGATGCACACTGTCAATATTGATTAAAACGGCCCATTTGCCAGATCTGTTACCCCAAAGTACACTAAGAAGACTTTCTCTTCACTGAGCTAACATGAATAGTTGATTTGCCTTTTAATGAGGTGATAGTGAGACTATGACATTTTCCTTTAACATGATTATTTCTGTTATGATTTGCATTGTGAACTCTGTGTGAACTAAGATCATTACATGGCCAATATATATAAGCTGGTAAATAATGATTTTCAAGATATTGAGTGAATAGGAAAGTTTTTTAATGTATGCCTCAATATCCACATACACATGTAAGTGCTTGAGACACATAAATCATACAGTAATGATTCTGATGACATTAATACAACATATCATTTAAAAATGAGAATGATTACAAAAGTATAATTATTCAAGCTACTATCAGTACAACTGATACATAAGGAGATGGTAAACGAAAGTTACCTGAGCTTGTCACGATCACTACAAAACTGCAGGTAGCAGTGTTTCCAGAGCTGTCTCTTGCAGTATAGGTAACAACGGTCTGACCTAAAGAGAACTGTGAACCAGGAGTCCTATCTGGGATCAGAGATGGCGTGCCTGCATTATCAGTTGCTGTTGGTGCTGTCCAGAATACAGAGACTGTATTCTGGCCAGCCGGAAGGAAAGCGGTCTGAGTGCCGGGACATCCTGATATGACGGGGTTTTGATTGTCTCCAGAACCTGTACAATTTGAACAATAATAGTTAAGAACAAAATGATAAAAAACAGTATTCAACCAGATATAACAGGGTTGTGATTGCCTTGAGAACCTGTGCAATTATTAGAATAAGAATAACAGAATTGAAAACAGTATTTCAATACTGAGGATACCATTCAAATTCTACAGGTCAGTTTTTCAGCAATTATAGCGATTACACACACTCTGTTGATGTTAAGTGCCATCAAGTTGTTCTCAAATCCTGATGACGCCACAGACAAACATTTTTCAATGATTTCTATCTTGTGAAAGCATGCTCAGTTCTCTCCAAGATCTTTCAGTTGTTTTTCTTCAGTAATTTCTTCAAGAAATCTTCCTCTGTTTATCTCCTCCTCCTTTGCCTTGTACATTGCCAAACATGATGTCCTGCTCCACACCTTTTGATCAGACACAATGTCAAACACACTAGGGTTGGCCGAAATAATGTCTGATCCCACACAGCCACATACATGTATGTGAGAAAATAACCCTCCTTTCAGGTGCATGGTGTGTTTTGATAGGATTATGACGGGTATGATATTCTAAAACTCTCTCTTTCATAGTGTTTATTACTGGCCCTTTCATAGAGGTCATGTACTGCTTTCAAACAGGTAATAGAATATTAAAGAGTATTTGTTTTCATGTATACACCTAAAGGGCTCTATAAAATACAAGCCACCTTTTTTGATCCCTAGACTCATGAAATCATATGCTCCTTGTGCCAAGCCTATATGAAATGTGCCATTCAATAGACACCACCTTGAAAGAGTTCTCCAATATTTTTTCCCTCCTGTACCAATCTCACAAAAATTACGGCATATGATTCTTGATCAAGTTTATTTGTCATATTCTCTTCTCTTTGTATCAATGCTTTCTCATTTTGCTACATCATGTGGATAAAAAAACAACAACCTTGATACGTGCTGGCTACAAACATCAAACATGTTGTGCTTATCAAACAATGGCTCTAAATGCTGTTGACTTATAAAAGGTAAATAAAATATTCAAACATCCCACATGTGCAAAATATTTAATTTGGTAAGAAGTTTATTTTTCAAGCAAGTGCATCAATGTGTGAATGCTATTTCCATGACAAGTTTGATCGTATCATTACCTGTCTGCTGCACAATGATGTTGAAGGTGCATGCATCCTGTAATCCTGCACCGTCCGTTGCCGTGTACATGACAGACGTGACTCCCAGGGGGAAAGTGCCTCCTGGGTTGGCGGTAGAGACCAGATTGGCCGTTCCCTGATTATCGGATGCAGTTGGTGCAGTCCAGGAAGCCTGGGTAGCAGTAGCGCCCAGAGGAGCCTGCACCACCACATTCGATGGACACCCAAAGATTTGTGGCGGTGTGCTGTCAACGCCTTAAAAATCAAAATGAGAATGCTTAATAGATTTTTGATTGGGGTATTCATCTTTATTTCATATTTTCATCTCCTATCAGTACTTATTCAAACAAATATTTTTAGTACCGAAATAGCAACGTTCAAGTACAAGTTTAAATTATTTTCTTGACACTTCTTTCATCTACAAAATAATAAAAATACATGTCAACTATGATAGAAATTTAGATGTAAACATTGAAATCATTATAAATTTTAAAAAGAAGAAATGGGCTATAGAAGATTAGGAAGAATCTTATTCCAGGAGTTCATCCCTCTTGAACAACAATAATTGTCTTTATACTGTGCAAGGAGAAAGCATAAAAAGAAGAAAATATGTGGAAGGCAAGGCCCTTTATTGCACCTAAGATTTAAGTCCATGCATTTGATACTTTGATACATTCATAGCAATTTACATTGAACTTGTGTTTTCTTGTTGAACTAAAGTGACATGAAGTTTTGTTTTTATTAAATAATGGTCAAACATCTCTCTTTTTCACAAGTGCGCAAAGTTCTTCCTACACTATGAATATACAGCGAACTCTTTTGAATAACTGCAGATAATTATAAAAGGGACACTCACTTCCGCCCTGACCAGTTACGATCACATTGAAGTTGCAATTTGCAAAGTTGCCTTGTTGATCAATGAAGATATAGCGTACAGGAGTGGAACCAACACCAAATCCGTCACCAGGATCATGGCTTGACCAGATTCTCAGATCTTGAGGTGAAGTGCCTATGTCAGTGGCAGTTGGCACTTGCCATGATGCAGTTGCAGTGGGGTTTGAGCCAGCATTAACAGTAACATCGCTTGGACAGGAAGTAATGGTTGGGCTGCTTGTATCAGAGCCATCTATACACACATATATATATACATATTCATATAATAAATCAACAATTATGAGAATAGCTTCAACTTTAACTCTAACAATCAATCCATTGCCTTCTCGGACTGGAAGAGTCAGGCATCAGTGATTATCACTTTGCTTATTTGACTATAGAAATTATAAGATGAAAATAATAATCACATGTGTAACATCATTGTAATCCATATATTACACATTTGTGCTAAAAAGTTAGTGAAAACCACAACAAAATGCACTCTTTCATGCTAAATGCTGAATATCGACAACAACACTGCAATGTTCAGAGAGCCCAGAGAAACAAATTTTATTGAAATATCTTATCACCTGACTTTACATTCAAATATCTAAAACATGGCAGAACACTTTAGATATGTTCATTTTCTGGTAGGGTTGACGAACTTTTAAGCACCGCCGTATATCACGTCCTTGATCATATCTCTATTCCACCTAACAAAACGAATTGGAACTTGAATGTAGTCTGCAATGACAATAATCCAAAATGAATGCCACGATAACATGTGTATTCTAAAATCCTGCATGCACACCATCCACATTCCTAAACATGATCCACGTTCTTTTGTAGAAAACAAAATCTTACATATCGTACATAACCCTACACAGAGCCCACCATCCTTCTTCTGACTCGCAATACCAAACTGCCAATTCCACATTTCTATTTAGTTCTGCTTATGATATGAATTTTGTTAATGTAAAAACTTTTATCTTTTGATATTTTTATGGACAATAAAGTTCCTCAATTGAGGATAAATAGAAGAAAAAAAAATTAGTTCTGCTTATATTTCATTCATCTCACCAGAAATAGAGATGAAGATTGGACACACTGCAGAATTCCCTGCTATATCTGTGAAAACATAATTAAACGGCCCGTAATTTCCAGGTGGAATGAATATGGATGAAAATGGAGGAGTGCTGGATGGGGGTATCTCTACTCCGTTGTCGGTGGCAGTTGGCACATTCCAGCTAACTGGAACAACATCGCCATTTGAAATGGCCGACACCGACTCATCACAGCCGCTGATGACAGGTGGAATGTTGTCCTGTGTAGTGCCACCGCCTACATGGATACAGAAAGGAACAAAATATGTTAATAGAGTTATTCAAACAAATGCAATATACAGATAGCTAATAGGCATGAGTGCAATAGTAAGAGATTTCGCAATGCGAAATGAATTACCATTGCACAAATAAGAATATTTGCTATTAGTGTTCTACAACATCCCAAAAATATGAAAAATTATGTATTTTCCTACATTATTAAATGAGAATGAGGAAAGAATTATTGAAAGAAAAAGGAAAATCCCTCTGTGCTTTAAGCACTCATATCTGCAGCAGCCCATCCGGCCCAACTGGTATTTCATCTGCATTTGTTTGCTTGTGTAAAATTAGTCCCTTCTCAGGTCAGGATAATTCACTACATCCAGCTTGTTTAGGTCTATTGCGATTTATGTATATACGCTAAGATGAAATGAGTATCCCATACCTGGCACGGTGACAATGATATTGAAGACACAGGTCTCTTCCAAGCCAGCTCCATCTCGAGCCGTGTAGGTCACGGGTGTACTGCCTAGGCTGAAGACACCGCCAGGCCCTGGTCCAGCGGTCTGGATGACCGTTGGTGCTCCAGCATTGTCCGTTGCTGTGGGTGTTGTCCATACGGCGGTGGTTGAAGTCTGACCTTGGCTTACAGTAATGGTTTGAGATGATGGGCAGGTCACAAAGACGGGTGATGTAGTGTCCCCTTCATTAAGCAAGAAATAGTTGTTTGTGATACAAGTAAATTTGTGTTACTGTATTTCGTATACTCTTACACAGCATTGGTCTTATATGAAGAATATGATTTAATTTTGAGAGATATATATCACTTATTTGAATGGAATGCTGCATCTCAAAGCATAAAAGAAATCAGATTGGTTTGCCAACCCAATAATCTACCACTTTTCTTTGACTTGAATCTCATATTGTTATAATGTAAGTTGATCCAATAGAACTGATTTTTATTACGTTATACCACTTCTTTGTCTTCGGTATCTCAATAGTGTATTAATATAGAGACAGAAATCATGATTGAAAGATATTGACTTACTCATTGACCTCTTCTGCAATGATTCTCATTAAAATTAGAATTCAAACTTTTGGTTTCAATGTAAAATCTCATATTTCTTTCCCTGATGAACAAACTGTTTGACAGAAAGATTAATTTCCAGGGAGGGATTGGTTCTGAACTATGTATGACAAGGCAAACCTCCAGGGTCCCATTTTAGAAAAGACTTTTTATAATAACAAATGCATAATTGCTATAACAAATTTATTATCAGCCAACCAGATTGAAGGATTTCAGTAGCTTTTAACTATTACTGCAAATACAGTTGTGCTCAAAAGTTAATCGTGAACCCCACCACAAAATGCATTCCCTCATGGTGAGTGTTGAATGTAGATAACAACGCTGCAATGTTCAGAGAGCCCAGAGCAACAAACTTTATTGAATGTAATATTTTATCACCTGACCTTCCAAATAAATATCCAAAACATGGCAGAGCTTGAACACTTTAGACCACACTTCACGGGTCGTGTGGTCCAGTGGTTAGAGCATTGGACTCATAATCGCAAGGTTGTGAGTTCGAATCCCAACTCTGCCATTGTCTCCACTTTGATAAAAAGGACGAGAGTGATATCTGTCGTCTATAACGTCAGCCACTATGACTGATTAACCTAGACGTAAAATGTTTCATAGGTAATTGGTTATATACCAGCTTGGCGTTTACCAGCAAAAATGCTGTCCTGCTGAGTTCCTACGGGAGTTACCGCAAACAGAAACAGATTTTCTGGTGGGATTCACTAACTTTTGAGCACAACTGTATTTGCAGTAATAGTTAAAAGCTACTGAAATCCTTCAATCTGGTTGGCTGATAATAAATTTGTATGTTACTATCACAAGTTTTATGAGACGGGCCCCGTGTGAATTAGAAGAGGATGAATACCTGTTGTTGTTGTACCACTGACAACGACATTGAAAGAGCAGAAAGCCTCAAGCCCACTAGAATCTCTTGCTGTGTACGTTACGGTGCGAGAACCCAAGGGAAACAAGTCACCAGGGTTGAAGTTGGAGAACAGCAATGGAGTCCCGCGGTTGTCTGTAGCTGTTGGCTCTATCCAAGATACTGCCACAGATGGGGATCCTGCAGGCAGCGTAGCGAACTGATCTGTGGGACAGTTCGTGATTACTGGTGGTACTGTGTCTCCTGTGTGGATGAAAGTAGTCATGGTTTTGAAGTCCATTTTACTAAATCAATCCATTTTTTATTTATAAATTTTTATATTTTCAATTTTGTTGTATTTTTCATTTTATTGAACCATTTTTAGTTGGTCATTTGTTTATTCATTCATTTATTTAATCTTATTTAACTATCATTCGTTTAATTAATATCATTTATTCATTTTCATTTCTTAAAATCATTTTCACTTTATATTCTATTTGTTTCGATTCATCTTATTTGTATTTATTTACATGTATTTATTTATTAATTAATTTATTTATTTATTTATTATCTTTTATCATTATTATTATTGTATTCTATTTCATTCATTTATTTATTTTCATTCAGTGTACCAAAGTATTTATATATAGAATAGTGTTTATATAGAATAGCTGTGGTACAAATTTCACTAATTATCCATGGATCCTCTAATTATTCATCGATCTTTTAAACTCCAGGATACCTTCATCCATGCATTTTATGGATTCCTCTATCGGTACAAGATTGAAAGTAAATAAGCATATGAAATCAGACTTGGAATCATACTGCCTCCTGCAACCACCTACAGCCTTGGGCTGAGGCATAAGGACTTAAAGAAACACAGTAAAACCCCCAAAAAAGTACTTTTCACCCCTACTAAAGTAAATAATATGATCATTCCCAGCATTGATTTGGTTTCATTTTAGCTTTCATTAAAACAAAATTATATACTCTGCAAGGATATATTGATACTACTGGTAATTAAAATTGAGTAAAAAGTGCAAGACCTTAGATTATTCCGCACAGTCATGATGTAGGGTGTATTTGTGCAATACGTCTTCGTTCTGTTTTTTGTGAACATCACTTCCTCAATGATAATGCATTTTTATAAGTACAATGATAAATATACTAATGGTTCTGGACGGGTGCAATTATAATATAAACCAAGGTCTACCAAGATGTTCACTAAATACCACAATTAGAACTCAATACAAAATGTCTTGAAATAATGGTTGCAAAAGTTTCCTTCATCGTTAAACCATGGGAAATATCCCAGTCAACACGAGAAGCAAGTGCGAACAAATTGTTTTAACCTTTACATTGTAAATTTAAACTTTAAGCACTCCATAATTTTAGCATAGACTTAGGCTATAGGTTATTAAGTAAAACAGAGTTCACAATACGGACCAAGGGGTTTTGCTACCCAGGGAGTGTTACTAGAATTAACAGGACTATATGTCAGTCTATACATGTAGCTGTAGCATATATTTTAATACTGTTTCGTATACTTGTGTAATAGACTTTAAATTAAATCACATTGAAATGATATCACCTGGGCCTTTTTCTATCAATCAAGTGATTGATTGATGACTAATGTTAAAAGCTACCAAAATCCATGCATCTGATTGGATAAGCAAATTTGCCATTCAAAATCATTGACAAGATGCTCTAAGACACACACCCCTGGATTAAATATTCCACACCTGGGAAGGCCAACGATTGTACATAACAAAAGATACTGAAACTTGTATGAAAGCAAGATAAGATCATTATCAGGCTCATTATGACTTTTCTCCAATTTCAATTCTTAATTTGTGAGATATCATCTACCATGATTTGTTTTGATGATAGCTCTCATCCTGGAAATCTGAGATCCTGTTTTGCATTTCGTTAAGGTTTCAAGAAAATGAAAATTGAAATAAACCACAGGAAAACGGTAATAAAAATTACACTTCCTCCTTCAACCACTTTAAGGGTAAATACATGAGTGATAGCAAATTAAAATGAAACTGATTCCAAATAGTCTAATATTGCACAACATAAACAAATTTTTCCATTTCAAAGATAACCATTGATTTCTTATAAATTTTCATAATATATCTAAAGATCGCAAAAAAACTGTTTTGTTTTCTATGCCTAGTCGAACCCTGTCTGGTAAACATGTGTGCTTCATAGATATTCAATACAATGCCTCCATCATTATCATGATTATTATCAGGTAATAACATTAATAATTATTATAAGTATTATTCTTAGTCATTATCATCATGCTGATGACACACATGCATGCAGTTCCCCAAAAGGTGGTTCATGGAGCTTTGTATACTTTCATATGCATGAAACATTAGCACCAGTCTTATTTGTTCTACAATAAAGATACACATGCCCAGCTATGAACTGTCTTTGATATTTTAGCAATTAATTTTCTGAATAATTCTTTGTTTTTGTCACCTCCATTTAAAATCAATCATTCAAAATCAGTATATTTAGTCGCTTTTAATTCAGTTAGCGAAATCACTTGATCATTATTCTACCAAGATAGAGTGGAGCATTTTGGCCCAGTCGACTTACTCTCTAGACTTTAAAACAGAGGGTCATGGTTTCAAAATCCAGCCATGAGGTCATTTTCTTCAACAAGTAAATAATCCACACCATTGTGCAGTCAACCCATGTGGGTAAATGGATACCAGGTGGGTGTTTCATAAAGCTGTTCATAAGATACGAATGACTTTACGCACGACTGGTGATCCTTTCTTGTGCTATGCGACTTCCCTATGTGATTGAGTTATAACCTAAGAACAGGTTCCAGTCGTGCGTAAAGTTGCTCGTAACTTTACGAACGGCTTTATGAAACACCCACCTGGTAGGAATTTATTCCTTTCAACTGCTTGTTCAGGGTAATAACATCCAAAGTCCTTTTGGATCAAAGTGCATCAAGACATCAGATAATAAAGTAATACACAAGAACAGAATATAATCATTATTAGAAAAAAAATTCATAGATAAAAAAAACTATGTTACCAAGACATTCCTATATGTGTGAATGCCAGCATTTGTTCTTTAAAAGTACAAGATAAAATTGTTTTTTATTTTTATTTTTGTATTTGTATTAATTTGGGTTTATTTATAGCTTCTTGTACTTTCCCATGTTGTATGACAATAACATACTAGTATAATGTTTTAACTGATTACTTTGAAATCATGAGGAAGTTCTTCAAAAAATGAAATAATGTGCATGGCATAGTAATGAAACTAATGTAACATAGTTTTTGTAAACTGGGAAGACACACCTCCAAGGAATAGAGACTCCGCCCATTTCATTTCCATGCTATCTTTTAGATATTTTGAGAGTTTCTTCCTGACACTTACTAGATTACAGAACTTCAATGGGATGCAAACGTGAAAGTCACAAAAAATCATTATCAACTGCTTTATTTGTGAAATTGGTGGTGTTGTGCTTCAAGGCATGTTTAAAGTTCAAATATAAATATTGATATTGAAGATCTGTTATGAGTACCATGCAGTGGAGAGGAATTATGACATGGTGTTGAAAGGCTGTTTTTGAATACTAAATCTTCATAAGTGAAATTTGGTGAATAAAAAAACAAACAGCTACGAACATGGCAAATTGTGCCCCGTGCTTTATCTCAGTGCTGGCAGCAGTGGAGTTTTTCCTTATGCATATTCTCCCTTTAACAAACAATGCACCTGCAGAGGATTATCGTTGGAACCCTAGAAACTGCAGCTTCATCAACTCAAGTCATGGACTATCGGTCAACTGCAAGAACAAAGGGCTTTCAGATGTCCCACCACACTTGCCTAAGGAGGCCACACTCCTGGACCTATCTAAAAACAACTTGACAATCCTGCATAATAGTTCATTTGAGGATGTCCCAAATCTTGTTTCTCTGATTGCTTCTGAAAACCCCATTTCATTTATTGAAACCAAGACTATGTGGCCACTGACAAAACTGAGATCCCTCCTGTTGATTTCTTGTCATCTCCAGACAATGTCACCACTGCTCTTCATAAAGAACAATCTGCTTACAAGACTTCAGTTGAGACGAAATCATCTGAATGTAATACCTTCCGAAACGCTCTCAGTCATTACAAGACTGTCGGCGATGGAGTTAAGTTATAATCGGATACGTGGTCTCAACTTTGATGGGTATCCAATACATCATAATCTAAAACGGATTAACCTTATGTTAAATAGCATTGAAGAAGTTCATCCGAGCGATTTCCTCCCTCTGCAAAATTCTTCCATCTCATTTTTGTCATTAGCCTCAAATAAGATTAAGAAGTTACACAGGTATGCATTTCATCACCTGCATTCAATTAAGAGTCTACATCTAGAGGGCAATCAGCTGAATTCTTTTGATATTCAGCCTTTTCTAGGTATGACATCGATTGGAGAATTATCCGTCTATGGTTGTGAAATCTATCAGCTTCTTCCGCTTGGCAATGCATCATATCAAAACGAGAGTATTCCATCAGTATCTATTCTTCAAATGAGAGGTAATATGATAAAGAATGTACCCACTGGTTCATTTTGGGGTTTTACAAGACTTCAAACCCTTGTTCTGAGGGAAAACAAAATAAGAACATTTGGTAATCAATCATTCTGTCTGCTTAGATCTCTTAGAGAACTGGACATTTCCAATAATGATATAGAATCGATACCAGCTCAAACATTTGCTTGCTTACCCAGACTAATGAAGTTGAATGTGTCACACAATTTTATAAGAACTCTTTCGCCACTGTCCTTCAATGGAATTCCAAGGATAACATTTATTGGACTGTCCCATAATACAATTGTAGATTTGAACAGTGATAAAACTGTTTGGACTCTTGAAACCCTCCTTAAACTTGATATATCAAACAACGATATACGTTCCATTTCTCAAAGTATATTTAAAGGGCTCACATATTTAACAGAATTAAATTTATCTTTCAATCCATGCTATTTTTATAGTGCCAAAGCATTCAAAGATCTTCCAAACTTGGAAAGATTACTACTGTTTAATCAGAAGAAGATCTATCTACAGACTACCTTCCAGCAACTTCATACAGTCCTTTACTTGGATATTTCAAATGCTCAAGTCAAAGCTTCACGATATTCAATAGAACAATTTGTCAATATGACTCACCTTCATGATCTACATATTAAGAGAGCACAGCTGACAAGCGGTGACCTCTATGATGACATCAGCAATCAGTCTCTATTTACTGGACTCTATTCATTGAAAAAATTGCACCTCAGGGAAAACTACTTACATAGCCTGGACAGCAGGGTGTTCAACAACCTTCCAAACCTGTTCTACCTTGATATGAAAAACTGTAGAATTCTTGAACTGAGGCCAACATTGTTCCATTCTCTGCCCTCTCTTGCTATTTTATACCTCAGTGGCAACAAATTGGTGAAGATTTCGGAAGACACATTCCATGGTCTCTTTTACTTGAGGGTGCTTTACATCCAAAATAACAGCCTCCATGGTCTGGAGACAACAACGTTTGCCCAGAATTCAAGACTTACTGACCTCTATCTTCCTGGAAATCAAATCAGTATCATTAAACCAGGAACAGTTTTGCCATCGAACAACTCTCTTCGGTTGGATGTATCCAGAAACCCATTCACTTGTGGATGTTCGTTGACATGGTTCAGGCAGTGGCTCGACACAGCTGACATTGATTTTAGGCATCCAAACCAAACAGTGTGCTCCAGTACTTCATTGAAGGAACTGAACAATAAACCCATTCTTTCATTCCAGCCTAAAGATCACTGCGGAGTGAACATTGTTCTCATTGCAGTTCTTTCCTTCTCAGGTCTCCTGGTTGTTATGCTGGCCATGCTTGCATACCATAAACGATGGTGGCTGAATCACAAACTCTTCCTCCTCAAACTTGCTGTCGTTGGCTACGAGGAAATGGAAGAGGAATTCAATGCTGACAACTACCATTATCATCTCAACCTAATGTTCCAGGAAACAGAACAGGAATGGGTCAATCAGATCATGAAACCTGTCCTGGAGGAGAGGTTGCCACATCTGCAGAACATCATCTTTGGAGATGAGGATCTTCACCTGGGTATGTACTACGTCAATGCACTCTATGATGCCATCGACAACAGCTTCAAGACAGTCTTGTTGATCAGCAACCAGTCTGTGAAAGATGCCTGGACAATGACCAAGCTCCGCATGGCTCTGGAGCACGTCAATGACACGGCATTTGACAAAGTCATCCTGATCTTTATAGAGGAGATAGAGGATGAGAACATGCCATACCTCGTCAGGTTGTTCCTGAGTAGGAACAAACCTTACATGTTGTGGACGGATGATGCAGATGGGCAGGAACTATTCTGGGCCCAATTTGAAAGAAGCATGAGTACAAACAGGGCTATAAACAATGCTATTCCACTGTAAAAGAATATGATATTGACTGACACTGACGAGAACATTATGTATGTTGCCATAACAAGATCATAATTTCCTGTTCTGTTATTTCTTTGAGGGCAACATTTTTTTATATTACCTGAATGTAGAATTGGCCAATACTATTATCACCTACAGATATTAAAAGTATGTACAACTTGTTTGTCCATCTGAATTTCATTTATAATTAATAGTATGAAGAAGCCAATTTAATAGATGAAATGCTTTAGATGGAGAAAGGACCTCCGATCTCTCTTCCAGATTTTGGAAAGAATCTGTGGCAAAGTTACGGTTACATCACAGGAGGCAGGAGGCAATTTTGAATGGTCATTATGAATTAATATCTTGAAACGTGGAACTTCAGACCCTTTAAATAGGCAAGGACATTATTAGCTGATATGGAATTCATTATATTCATAAGAATATTTTCATTTGTTACTCAAAATGTGTGTGAAGGCCTGCTGGTCATGGCATCACATTTCACTGGATTATAATTTGGTAATTTGTTACAGATGCCTTGATTTTTATGAATATCTTGAGAGTGCACAACTCTTTTTTCGTACCCTGTCAGAGAAAATAAGTTTGTTTAATCTAGTTTGATATACGGAAATCATGTTATAAGTGAAAATGCACAAGCAATTTTTGGTGTACAAAGTATTGCCTATTTGGAATTTTCATAAGCCAAGGAATGTTGACCTAATCTTTAAGTTGTTGAAAGGGAAAACCGAGAAAGGATAAAATGGAAATTGTTGAGATGATGGATGTTTGGGTGAGTGTTTGTGGGTGATGATAACAATGACAAAGTGTGAGGTGAGTGTGTGTGTGTGTGTGTGAGTGCATATTGCATTAATTTCTTCATCTTCATCTGATATGTATATGTATTAATTACTGTAAATTTTGGTGGCTTCTTATTTTCTATTGCTAACTCTTTGTTGTCCTATTTTTCTTGTAATATTTTTTATATGAACGTCCAATTGATGTTTTTAATGATTAACAAAGAAAAAAAATATGAATTTGAGTAATTGAGGGAAAATAATTTCCATGTGACATTTCAAACTGTATGGACTAGTTGAGATGGCACTGTGAGAAATGCCACCATCGGAATGGATTTCAAACAATGAATAACATTCAAGTTTTAAGAGTTAAAGGTACATATATTTTTTCTCATTCACATTGAAAGGGTGTCATGCTTTCAAATTACAATGGCTTTAGCAATTAATGAAATGAAGTAAGAATAAAAGAAATGGGGCAAGACTTATAAATAGGTTATTATCTATGGCATGACCAGGTGGGTGTTTCATAAAGCTGTTCGTAAGATAAGAGCAGGGATGATAAGAGTGACTGGTGATCCTTTCTTTTGGTAAATGGTATAATAAATTGGCGATGGTTTAGAGTGTAACAAAGGTTCTTAAAGTTGTTCTTAATCTACAAATAGCTTTATGAAACAGCCCCCTGGGCCCCATCTTAGAAAGAGTTGCAATTGATGAGATCAACCACAACTATGGAAAGCCATCAACATCAATATCTAAATTGCACCTTTTGTTCAAAATATTTTCTAGATATGCTGCATATTCATGCATTCATTGTGTTCTTGAATATTTAGTGTGCTTTTCTTTGTTTGCAAAGGACTTTGTGCAAATTTGCTGACCAAAAAATTATGACATTGATGGATATCCATATATTTGAGGTCAACCATATCAAGATAACTCTTTGTAAGACAGGGCCCTAAGCGCATGGCCAGCAAGCATCCAATCTTACACGATTGTTAGTTTCCATATTCTGTATCGTTGAACATCTTAAATGTAATTTTAAAAGCTTCAGATCTGACTTATCAAGCTTGATTGAATTGATCTATGAGTTTATATATGATGTAGTGCTTCATATACACTTAAGGGTAATTTACTTCTGTAAACCATCTGAGTTTCAGAGGCCTTCATTCTGAAGTCCAGGTTCTACTAGGACTAACATGATCTACCTTTGCGCCTGAATTATGGGTAGCTAAAGCGGTGACTTTGTATGTTTACTGTGTTTTTAACTATGGGTTTAATGATGAAGAAAACTATTTATTTGTCCTAGACAGATATGAATTATTAGAGTATCAAATGAGCTGGTAAAATGAACTTATAATGCTAGATAGAACATAAGTTACATGTTAAATGGACCCAAACTAAGAATATTGGGCATAAAATCAATTTATTCATGTACCTCATAAAATTTGGGACACAATTACCTATCCATAGTTATAACACAACTGTAGACCATAAGTTGAATTTAACCCACCCTCAGAATACCTGGCATAAAATCAAATTAAACATGTATCACGTAGAATTTATTTTAGTTGTTAGTGAACTCTACTTACCTTCTGATTCCATTGCACAAAGCTTGAAACTACTGCAACTTTCAGAATGATGAAAACTTCCTTTGAATACTTGAATTTGATTGGCTGCCGGGCAGTGTTACCATGGTATATATCATTGAGTACATCAGTATTATTAAAGGTAAATTTTAGTCAATGGAACCCTGGGTGAAATCCCAGTCGTTACACAATGCCGAGCATATCCCTATAAGGACTGGACAAACTAGCCACTAAAAGACTTTGGCAAGTTGGCCCGTATTCTCGATAGAAGTTTCAACTGTACCCTGGTACAATACCATAGTTTATGCCGTTTCGTATATAATTACCACTGGTGGATCCAGGAGGGGGGGGGGGGCAACCATGACCCCCCCTTTTGAGAGCCACAATTAAAATTTAACATGTAAAAATGCCATTAAAATGGAAGTGTGCCCCCACTTTGAAAGTGAAGACCTGAAGACCTTTTTTTTTTGCTTGTCAAATTTTTCTTTGGGAAAGTGTCTCCCCCCCTTTGGAAAATCCTGGATCCGCCCCTGATTATTACACTTGCCTTATCTAGTGCCCTTTGCAAAACAAGTGCATTTAATTAGATTTTTCTTGGTGTATGAGATAAAATAAGCATAATTATATACAAAGATCTGCATAGTGATTGGATGATGATCCCTCTTTTTAAGAATATGGGCAGTTGAGTTTGAGAGACTTACCTCCATCTGCAGTCACAAAAATTTGGAAAGTGCAGCGAGAGACAAGGCCAGACGAGTCCCGGGCCTCGTATCTGACCGAGGTTGTGCCAACAGGAAAGGATGATCCTGGGGTCGAGTCCCCGGTGAGGGTGACGATTCCAGTGTCATCTGTTGCAGTAGGTGGTATCCAAGTCACTGGAACAATGGACGATCCTGGGGGTGCAGTGATAAACTGATTCTCGGGACACCCACTGATCACAGGCGGATTGGTGTCACCTACAACAAAGATGCGATACATGCATTCAATAATCGCAACTCAATGGCCTGAATTCACAAAAGTGGTTTTGAAAACTCACAGTTGAATCCATGGTTTATGCAGATTTCCTGTACAAATTATGTTTTAATAATTTAACGCGTATCGGGCTCGTGTATAAAACATTCCAATGCTGATGCGCGCTTTTGTCAGTGCGCCAAATTGACACCCGTTACCATGGTAAGATACGCTATTTTATTCATGATTCCACTGTTTAAAGAGTGAACTCATTATTCAAAACAGTGGACTCATGAATAAAATAGCGTGGATAACTATGGCAACAGGCATCGATTTGGCGCACTGTAACAAAAGCGCGCATCAGTATTTGACATTTTTTCATGTACGCAGTAAATAAGCGTAATTTATACAGAAAATCTGCATAAACCATGGACTCATCCGTGGGTTTTCAAAACCACCTTTGTGAATTTGGGCCAATGCTGTGAGTTTCTGGAGCATTATTCAGGCATCTTACTGAAAGTCTGAGACACATTTTACATCACTAATCCTGGGGCCTGTAATATAAAGCTTATCAATTGATCGAGCAGCTTTTTTTTTAGGATTGATCATACACAATAGTCAATGCAATCAATCGTAGAAATCGTACCCATGATCAATTGCTTAGCTTTATGTTACAGGGCTCTGCTCTGCATCTCTTCCTTTCAAATCCTTTTATTTCATCATAGATAAAAACAGGAAATGCAGGAAGTTACTGTGAGGGTTTTGGTGGTTGCGATGGTGATAGCCGGGGGGGGGGGTACTCCTGCTACGTGTACAAGACGAGGCACAGACTTAAGCAACTAGAAGTATAGTCTTCGTGCAGGAAATGGTCTTCACGAGTTCTCGACTTACAGCTGCATTTGAAAATATTTTTAAGGGGTGAGAGATTCCTGGTACGTGAAGAAAATGAGGCACATAATTGAGGAAGAAGTCTTCATGCAGGAAATGGTTTCAAACTATCAAACTATTACTGGAAATTATAAAAATATGTGTAGTATGAAGATTGATTGATTGAGGTTTAATGATACTACCAGCATAATTTGTCAAGTAATTGTATATAATCTGTAAATTCGTACTCAATCATGGTGGAATTTATTTTCTTTATGTTATTGATCTATGAATTGAGTTATAAAGTAAATGGAAGAAATAAAGTGTAGTGAATAATAATGTTTATAAATATACAGTATGGTACAATTATTCTTGTCTTGTTTATGTGGATATTGTATTAATGGTCTTCACACAACTGTATTTTTATACATTTACCTAATAAACCAAATTTGTATTAAATTGAATTGATAAAATCCCAAATATTGCAAGCACTGATTACACAGGAAGAAAAGGGTTCAAATAACAGTGTAAAGAGGTGAAGAATTTGACGACTTCCTATAAAATAGTTATCAGCTAGGAGAAAATCTGGGCATTACATGAGATCTACTTAAAGGACAAGTCCACCCCAACAAAAAGTTGATTTGAAAAAAGGAGAAAAATCCAACAAGCAAAACACTGAAAATTTCATCAAAAATCGTATGTAAAATAAGAAAGTTATGACATTTTAAGGTTTCGCATAATTTCACAAAACAGTTGTATGCACATCCTGGTCGGTGTGCAAATTGGCAGACTGATGACGTCACCCACTCACTATTTCTTTTGTATTTTATTGTATGAAATATTCTAATTTTCTCCTCCATGTCAAGTGAAACAAAGTTTTATTTCTCCCTGAACACGTGCAATTACCATTATTTTAACAGTTTATGGTTAAGTTATTGATCCTTATCGTCAAATCTGTAAAAATTGAAATATTGTATTATTTGAACAATAAAAGACGAGTGATGGACATCATCAACTCTCTCATTTGCATATCGCTGAGTTGCACATTGAACTGTTTTGTGAAAAATAAGCGAAACTTAAAAAATGTCATAACTTTCTTATTTTACATCTGATTTCGATGAAATTTGCAGCATTATATTTGTTTGATTTTTCTCTATTGATTCAAATCAACAATTTTCTGGGGTGGACTTGACCTTTAATGCATTTTAAGATCCAAGTGCATAATCGAAGGACAACTGGCCCTGTAAAATAAAGCTGAACAATTAATCATGGGGTATTTTTGAAAGATAGATTATAAAAATAATCAGCCCCTTAATCAATCACTAAGCTTTATGAATTCTGTGCATTCACAATATACTGCGCCATCCATCGGATGCAGCAAACAGACCAAATGTTTTACTTCGTGGTCGACATCACGCGCAGGCAGCGTTCAGTGATGTAATGTGACTGCGATATGCTTCAAAAAAGGAAAAACGTAAGGAAAGAACTCACAAAAGTGGTTAGAAATATGTGGGCAAATTTTCTCCCACATCCTGGGCAGTAGTAAAACAACATATCCAGTCGAGCCACGTCGGCCAGGGCTGAATAATCACATGCATGAATGCACTTTAGTACTAGCGCTTGCAACAGATGTTGACTTTTTCCCATGAGGCATTGCGAATTTCGGAATGTCAAAAGCTCAAAAATATTTTTTTTAATAAACAAGTGGAATGCCTCTGGCGGTCTTACCTGCATCATGCTATTCAATTTAGCAGCAGTGATGACTTTGAAAACTACTCTAACTCGCACAATATGTTCAGTGATACTTGGTAACTCTTATGTCCACGTTTTATGAACTAGACCAATACACTTACAGAGATATGATGGTAATTCAACAAATACCCCCTACGTGGCCAAAGTTCATTGACCTTGATCATGCAGCAAGCTGTTGACCTGAAACTTGTACAGGATGTTCAGTGATACTTGATTACTATTATGTCCAAGTTTCATGAGTCAGATCCATAAACTTTCAAAGTTATGATGGTAATTCAACAGATACCCCCTTGTTGTCAAAGTCCATTGACCTTTGACCTTGGTCATGTGACCTAAAATGCGCACAAGATGTTCAGTAATACTTCATTACTCTTATGTCCAAGTTTTATGAACTAGACCAACATACTTTCAAAGTTTGATAGTAATTCAACAAATACCCCCAATTTGGCCAAAGTCCATTGACCCTAAATGACCTTTGACCTTGATCATGTGACCTGAAACTTGTACAGGATGTTCAGTGATACTTGATTACTATTATGTCCAAGTTTCATGAATCAGATCCACAAACTTTCAAAGTTATGATGGTAATTCAACAGATACTCCCAATTCGGCCAAAGTTCATTGACCCTAAATGACCTTTGACCTTGGTCATGTGACGTAAAACTCATGCAGGATGTTTAGTGATACTTGATTAAACTTATGTCCAAGTTTCATGAACTAGGTCCATATCCTTTCTAAGTTATGCTGTCATTTCAAAAACTTATCCTTAGGTTAAGATTTGATGTTGACGCCGCCGTTGTCGGAAAAGTGGCGCCTAGTCTTACTCTGCTATGCAGGTGAGACAAAAAATGTCAATGAAATAAAAGAAGTAAAAAGATGTTGCAGAAGCAAAACTGGTGACCAACCAATTGTTTAGAAAAGAGTTTGTGCAAAATCAAAGATTTGGCACATCTGTACAGAGTTGCCCAGACGAACAAATGACATCATGTAGTATGATAAATGCCAAAATAATGAAATGGTTATTTCATTACACAACAAGCGTCATGACAAAATAATGAAAACCTTCTCATCTCATGAGTTTGTCCCTGCTACTTTTGACCCTTTAATTCTTAGGCCTGAACCTTATAATGCACATAATTAGCATATATGTGCCACTTTGAATATTCAACATTCAACAATATTCAACATTTGTAGCAAGATATGTGAATATCTATAATGATATGCAAGTGACATTGCCAAAAATTAAACAATCCCAAAATTTTAGATGCACAGTTTGAGCATACCTCAAATCATACTGACAAAACTGTTGAAAACATAAGAAAATTGATATCACAAAGTTCATAAAAAAAATCAAAACAAGATCTAAGGATCACCTGTGGTAGACACAAAGACGGTAAACGTGCACGAAGTCAAGAGTCCATACGGGTCCTTGGCAGCGTAAAAGACTAAAGTTTGCCCGGGTGGGAATGAATCACCGGGGTTGTAATTGGACGACAGTGTCACCTGACCAGAGTTGTCTGATGCCTGAGGTGCAGGCCACACCACAGGGACAGTAGAACTTCCATCTGGCAGCGTTGCAAATCGCTCCTCGGGACAATTATCAATCACTGGTGGGGTTTCATCAACTGAAAATATTTTTTGTTTCACAGAAAAACCAAATGAATATTGTTAATAGAAATGTATCCTAGCAACATTTTTCAATTCTATATGGGATTTAACCAACAAAGGATTTTCAATATGTTCTGTAAAAAAATGCTAAAACAATATTATTTGGGATATGAATCACTGGTATGATTTTGTCTACTGATGAGCTTCAATTTTTTTTTAAAGTGGTGAAAGTCTGAGAGAGGATCACTATCTTGACCAATAAAAGTACTGAATTTCTTATAAAAAAATGGGCATTCAAGTCAAAAGGAATATCAAGACAAATAGATCTTTTGAAATTAATCTTTGTTGTCAAATCTTTGGAATATTTGTCATTTTCTGTAAGGGAAGAATACACAAAATATGCATTTTTTTTATACTCTCTCTCTCTCTCTATATATATATATATATCGTCGCACGCACCACGAACCGTCCTCTCTTCGCACTTCCATGCGAAAGTTAGTTTGGCAGAAAACGCATTTAAAGAAAAGCTTTTTTATAACCAGCAATAAGTGCACCTACAAGGAGAGCAAATTATTTACCGGTGTCTTCGATCCATAGTTCAGGTTCCAAAGTTTCATCCTGTATCTTTATATTTTCTTAAAATGATTTATTTACACTACAGTGGGCATCGTAACAGAGTTGACGGTTCGTGGTGAAATCGCGAGGCGCGATAACGCACTGTATCTATTTCACGAACCGTCCTCTCTGTTACGTTGCCCACTGTGGAGTAAATAATTAACTTCAAGAAAATATAAAGATACGGGATGAAACTTTGGAACCGTAACTTTTGAACGAAGACACCGGTAAGTAAATTTGCTCTTCTTGTAGGTGCACTTATTGCTGGTTATAAAAAAGCTTTTCTTTAAATGCGTTTTCTGTCAAACTAACCTCTCGCATGGAAGTGCGCAGAGAGGACGGTTCGTGGTGCGTGCGACGATATATATGGATGTTTTGTGAAGGGTTGGTAAGTAAAATATAGACTCTGAGACTTTAAGAATACTTTTATGATGTTTTCATACATAAACTAGACACTAATTGGTTTCAATCTATTTCACATATTCAAGAATTTACAATACATGTATCATATTCAGGTACGAAAACAGGTTCAATAAGTATTTGGTGGATACAACCCAGTTGTTCAACTCACTTCCCCAATACTTGTTAATCAGTGATGATGGACATGGATGGTATATCACCTGTGCTAGTGATCAGGGGGGCGTTTCATGAAAGGACTTGTAGGACGTTTTATCCGACAAGTCCCATTTTATCCGACAGTTACCATAGGAACAGTGCCTCTCAGCCAATCAAAATCATGGAATGATGTCAGATCTGACAACTTGTCGGATGAAAATATTGATGAAACGCTCCCCAGAACTACACTTTTGATGTCATATATGCCATGCCTTATCTGCAAAGCATTCTGTCACTAAATCCTTTCTCTTTTTTCTCTGGGGGGGGTGGAAATGATTGGCTGATTTGATTCATCAAGAAATAAAAAGATGGGACTGAGAATATAAAATTCCTTGACATGATTGGCCATGATAGACATAATGGGGAACGTATGGGGTTTCATATGATGCATGTTATCATTAATAATGAGCCACCGGTCAATTTGAAAATACGTACCAGGCAACTGCGCAATGACATTGAATGAACACCTGGCAGTCAGTCCTGCAGAGTCAGTGGCAACATACACCACTTCGGTGATACCCGCTGGGAAGACATCCCCAGGGCTGTAGTTGCTTGTGAGTGTGGCAGCGCCGTTGTTGTCGGCAGCACCAGGAAGCTGCCAAATGGCCGTTGTGGTCTGAGAGCCAAGTGGTACGGTGGCAGTGATGTCTCCAGGGCATCCAAAGACTGTTGGGGGTGTGTCATCTACCACATTACCTGATACATAGGGATAAATGTGATGATAATTAAACAACACTGAATCATACTGAAATCAGCAGATACCTTATTCATTACCCGTCTCTAATCCAAATGCCTAGTGCATCAAACCCAAATTATCCTGTAAAGCCTGATCTCATTCCGAAGAGAATTTAGATATGGAATATTCTAGTATGAATTATGAATATTGATTTTTAGATATGTGAAGAACCATCACTTCCAAAGCAATCTGAGGAAATAGATCAATCCATGTAACCTTGGAAGTAATGGCTTGTCCCATCACCTTCACTCACACTTAAAGTTTACTTACTACACTACTACTAGTACTACTACATGTACTACTACTATTACTACTACTTCTACTGCTACTAGAACTACTCCTGCTACCACTACTACTACTACTACTACTACTACTACTACTACTACTACTACTACTACTACTACTACTACTACTACTACTACTACTACTACTACTACTACTACTACTACTACTACTACTACTACTACTACTACTACTACTACTGCTACTACTACTACTACTACTACTACTACTACTACTATTACTACTACTACTACTACTACTACTAATACTACTTCTACTACTACTACTAATACTACTACTACTACTTCTACTATTACTACTACTACTACTACTACTACTACTACTTCTACTACTACTACAACTACTACTCCTGCTGCTACTACTACTACTACTGCTAACTATTACTACTACTACCACTTCTAATAATACTGCTACTACTACTATCAAACCAGTAATTGACTACTTTCACTTTTTACTTCAATTACTGATGCGACACTGTATGCTTCAATTTCTAAATAACTTTACTACTTTCCTGCAATTTTTAAAAATACTTCTACACTATTTAATGTGACTCATGTTAGTCATTCTATTTTTGCTACAAAGCTTAACAAATCAATGCCAGTTGATAAAAAACTACGAACCTGATACTATAACAAAGAAGGTGCAAGAAGCCCTATTCCCAGAGACATCCTCAAAGACATAGGACACAGAGGTTGTGCCGAGTGGGAAGAGCGTTGATGGAGCGTCGGAACGGAAGACCCTGTTACCGTCTGGTGATGTAGGTTCTTGCCATGTAGCAAAGGCCATGGTCTGACCAAATGCAACTTGCACCTCAATATCAGCAGGGCAGTTCAAAATAGCTGGTACCGTTATATCGGCTGAGGGGAAGTAGTAAAGAAGTTTATGAGGGATTTCTGCTACTGTTCAAAATTATTTTCCACATTTCCATAAAAAATCAAACAAACAAAATTGCATGACAGAATTTAAACAAATACAATATCGAACAGTTTTAAAAATTATGAACAGATTAGAAAAATGTTGTGGGGACAAGATTTAGTAAAAAAAAAAATTAAAATGACCCCATTCTTACATGTATGTCTACAAACATTTTCTCAATGCATCTAGGCATAACTAAATGCATATATTAACAGAAAAGGTCACTTTACATTAAGAGATGAAGTTTCTGAAAAAAAACTATTCAGATTGATTTGCCTGGGACTGATATAACGTTGATTAACATGAAATTTGTTAGATATTTAGGAATTGATTTCTGTATTGATCTGAAAAATCTCCCAGATTTCAATTATGATAGAGTATTTGATAAACTAAAAAGACAAATGATATCATGGTCAAAGTGTAATATTTCTGTATTTGGTCATGTAATCATTTTCAAATCATTGCTTGTTTCACAATTCAATCATTTATTCATGTCTATTCCAAATCCGTCTGAACATCTTCGAATATCAGTAAATGTGTCTTTTTACAAATTTATATGGAAGTGGAAACCCAACAAAGTAAGCAGGAAACAGACTGTTTGTAACTATGAAAATGGTGGACTTAAAATGATCGATGTTGGACACTTTTCTAGAGCTTTGAATCTGTCTTTGATAAGAAGAATACTGTCAAATTCATGTGAAGAAGTTTCTCATTTAATGTAAGCATTTTCGAAACCGTTAGTAACATTAGAATGGGGTAAAGGGGATATTTATTTCACTAAAATATCACTCATGGTCCGAAACAGTTTTTGGAAGGAAATTTTTATTATAGTTTTCTCCTTTATTCGAAATGTTCAGTGTACTTCTCTTTTTTGGCCGGCTATTCCTTTATGGTACAATTCTGATGTAAAAATTGATGGAAAAGGTATATTCTTAAAGGAATGGTGGCACAAAGGCATTAGATTTATCAACGATTTATTAGATGAAAATGGAAAACTTTTGGAAAGAGAAGAGTGTGAAAAAAGATTTTCAATCAAAATTCAGTCTCTTCATTATTATGTCCTATGTCAGATTATTAAATGTAAGTATAAAGCTCAGTTGAATATGTGTAATACAAAATCTAATGAACCATTATGCCCTGCTTATATCTCTCATTTACTGAAGGACAAAAATGGATGAAGACATGTATATTATATCATGTTAAAAGAAAATGATAACTTGATTAATTGTGTAATAGATGGCTTGTCAATGGCATTTCGATTGACACCAGACATATGAAAAATTATTCTAAAACGACATTTTGATATACAACTTATACTACAATGAGGTATTTTCAGTACCGACTACTAAATAAGATATTATATGTGAATAAAGATCTTGTAAAGATGAAAATAACTGTAGATGCAAAATGCTCTTTTGTGTAAGGGAAGAAGAAAACCCTATACATTTTTTTTTATCAATGTCATGTGGCAAATCTTATCTGGGTACGATTTACAGACTGGTTATACAATTTCACAAGCTTTAGAATAAATCTTTCTGCTGTACATGTTTTGTTTGGTTTCAAAGAAAAAAGAAACAATGCATTAAACTGTTTAATAATTTGGACAAAACAACAAGTATACTCTGCTCGTATGGAAAAGACCATACCTAATTTTGAGAAAATTAAACGATACATAAGAAAATGTTACAAAAAATGAGAGACAAATTAATATTATGGAAAACAAAACACATATATTTGATAAAAAATGGGTAAATTTCGAAAGAATTCTTGTCATTTTGTAATAAGATTTCCGGACCTTGATATTTATTTCTGTTTAATGTAAACATATTTTCATGAGGAATGTGCAGTGTGTGTGTTTCGGATGAGAGGTGATCAACTATTGTTGGAGGGGCCTTGTTCGGTGCTCATTTGTTCTTTGCTGCTGCATATGTCGGCGGCGGAACGGATGGGTGCAGGACATGGCCACTCTAGGATCGGTTGCTTTTTGTTTGAAACTCCCTGTAGGCCTTTACTTTGTTCAAAATTATGTTATGTGTGTATGATATGCTTGGTATTATGTCAATTATATCACTGTTAAAATGTTTATGCAAATATATGCCCTATCGGAGGGAAATAAAAAAAACTTGAAAAAAAGTTTCATGATAACATATTTGATGGTTTCATCCCAGACTTTCTTTTCAAATAAAAAACAGTTAAAATGTCAATTTAATCATGAATTTTTTTTTCGTAACAACTATACTGCAATTGACAACAGAAAATACCAGATGGAAAGAAACCAAGTTTCTCATAATCAATTGCTTCAAAACCATTGATTCAATTTATTTTTCCTATGGAATTGTTAAGTTAAAGAGCAATATTATTGTACAATAAATTCTAGATAATCACATGCAGACATTAGAGAGTAATTGCGTTCACATATTTACTTGCACGATAGATTAAGAAGATAAGTCATAAGAAGACTCACTAGATGTTTGACAGCGATCTCCCAGGAATCCCTGGGGGCATGAGCAGGTGTAGTACAACTTGAAGGGCAGACAGTTTCCTCCATTCTGACAGGGATTGCTTTCACATGGGTTTGGAGCTGCATTAGAATATAGAGAGTGACAGAGGTACATGTATCTTAAATCAATGTCAAAGAATATTTCCAATTTGTGGAGCAGTTAAAGGAATTAGAATACAGATTTCATACAAGATAGTGGCCCGAACTCACAAAGGTAGTTTTTAAAACCATTGGTTGAACCCATTGTTAATGCAGATTTCCTGTATAAATTAAGCTTATTTACTACATAAATTAAAAGATGTCCAGTGCTGATGCGCTCTTTTGTCACAGTGCGCCAAATTGATGCTTGTTGCCATAGTCAATTACACTGTTTTATTCATGAGTCCACTGTTTGAAGAGTGGAATCACTAATTAAAAACAGAAGACTCACGAATAAAATAGTGTGGATAACCATGGCAACAGGCGTCAAAATGGCGCACTGTGACAAAAGCGAGCATCAGCATTGGACATTCTTTAATATACATGGTAAATAAGTGTAATTTATACAGGAAATTTGTATAAACCATGGGTTCAATTTTAGAAACCACCTTTGTGAATTCAGGCCAGTTTGTACCTAATCAGGCACTTTGTCAAAAGTCTTGCGAGGAATCCTGGCTTTTTGTCTCAAATCCTCACATCTTATCATGGACAAGGTAAATGGCAATGCAGGAAAGTTGCAATAAAAAGATGAATAGCACCTCCATATAGTTGGATTCCTGCCACCAGATGCGGCCCAGACGTTTGACAACTTGCCTTAGTATAATCAACAAAACAGGTAATGTGTATTTTAATGACAGTCAAACAATTGTAGAAAGTACACTGTCTGCTGGCCCTATTGTTTAACTCGACTAGTGATGGGCAACGTAGTTCCAACACTATTAGTGCAATCATATTCACCACATCATTAACCTATGTCATGCAAGTACATGCATAAATCTGACAAATTAGCCTGAAAATGTCTTGGTTTGATAAAAGAAAATTTCTCTCTGACAGAAATACAAGTGGTGGAAATATATTTGGCTTCTATTCTAAACTCAGAAGACAGGCCTTCATATTTCAATATTTTTTTTATAAATTCCACTCCACTTAGGAGATCACTTGGTATCCAGGAGAGGTTGGGATACCATTTGGGTCACGTGTATCCTACATTGTAAGGAAACCCTCTACCAAACCATAATGCAAAAGTGTTGATATATAAACTTTGATTCTTAAAATTCTCTACCCTATATTGGTCACAGCACTCCATTTGTTAGAAAAAAATCAACTTAATTGTGACCGTGAAAGCTAGTCGACATCTTTTTTACAAAAAAATATAACAGAATATATTGTTTCATTTGGACTCTGTCCTGTTTTCTCAAAAACAGGTTTCAAATGTACCATGGATGTACATTAGTTATAGAAAGTGCACCTTAAATAACACAAGAAATCTGCATAATAGCAGTCCATTGCTTTATACCATGGTTTTGTTGAAATATCTTTTGAAAATATGGACCTTTTGCATTTTTCCTTGTTGATCACTAAATGAAATTCTACACATACATGTATATACACTCCCCTCCAAAAGTTTGGGAACACCAGCATTCAGTGTGTTTTTTTCTATACTTTGTAGACTTTACTGATATTCAGGCTCATAGCACAGTTAAATTTTTGTTTTTAAGGTGAAGATTATACAGCAGTGTAAGTTTTGTTATTGATTCAAACAAGTTTATACTCTCTTAAATGACTGTCTACCAGTCAAGATGGCATTCTCTCAAAGTGCTAACTTCTTTTATTACATGCAGCTATATTGTAGTTATTCAGAGCTTTTACACTAATACATGTGCAACTTCATTCATTTTTCCTTTTCCTAGTCAGAAGTCAGACACAAAAATGAATTTAAACAATACTTAGTGTTTCACTGATATGGAAAACTTATAAATTTTATTGAATACACATAAAAGACAATAAATCATATATTTCTTTTTATCCCACAGATGAGTCTCACTTGTTGGGCAAGTTTCTTGAACCTTCCTGTCTCGTTTTTTTCCAAAGCAGCTCGATGGGATTGAGATCTAGGGACTGGGGCGGCCAATCTATGATTTTCAGGACTTGTTTCTCTTCCATTTTCTTCAAGTAGTCTTTGCATAGTCTTGGCATGTGTTTTGGGTCCTGCTGAAAAACGAATCCTCCAATCAGGTGTTTCCCTGAATGGATGGCCTTCCGCTGTAGGATTGAATGATAGCCGTGCTGGTTGAGGATACCCTCTACTCTGTGCAAACTGCCTACATTTCCTGCACTAAAGCAACCCCTAAAAATGACATTACCACCACCATGTTTCACAGTTGGCTTGATACACCGGGGTAGCATCTTATTTCCCTTTCGCCGTCTCACATAGGTATGTCGCTTGCTGCCAAACACCTCAAACTTTGGTTCGTCAGACCAAATAACCTCCTGCCACTGCTCCAAAGACCAGTATTTATGCTTCGTAGCCCAAGCAAGCCTTTTCTTTTCTTTGAGGAGTGGTTTCCTTGAAGCCACACTGCCCATCAGCCCTGCTCCACAGAGACGTCTTCTAACAGTTGAAGAACATACAGGCATCTCACGGGTGTTGTTAAGGTCAGCTGTAATCTCTGGGCAAGTCAGACAACGGTTGCGCAGACTGCTCACCCGAATGTATTTAACTTCAGCAGTAGATGGGTTTTTTTTGGCCTACCACTTCTCCTGTCCCCATTAGACCAAGTGCCTCTTTGCGTTTCAGGCTGTAGTGAACAGCATGGATACTGATTTTGAGTTTCCTATCTATTTCTCGCATGGAGTAGCCTTCTTTCCTCAAAACTGCAATTGACTGACGTGTTTCCAAAGAAAACTGCCCTGTGTTAGCTATTTTAATTTTGTGACTGACTTTTGACTAAGAAAAACTGAATAGGCAAAATGAATGAAGGTGCACTGGAATAACTCTTGATAACTTTTGAATTCATGAATTTCAAATTGCACTGTCTACTCCACTCCCATGCATTTTTTTTAAAGAAGGATTAGGCATTTGTCAAGTTCAGATGTTTTCCAGGATAAAGATGCAGATTTCCATAAATTAATTGTCTTATAAACAATACTGAGGAACAAATTCTGAGGTCATCTGCTGTAACATTCACAAAATACTGGGAAGAATTTCAGAATAGAACCCCAAACAGAACAATGTTAAAAGTTAGCATTTTTTAGAGAAAGCCATCTTGACTGGTAGCCTGCCCTCTTTGGCAGCTGCATGTCTCTTAAGAGCTTTGAATTTGTTTGAATCAATGATAAAATGTACACTGGTGTATAGCCTTCACTTTAAAACAAAAATACAGCTGTACTATGAGGCCTAACTTCAGTAAAGTCTACCAAAGTTCGAAAAACACACACTGAAGGCAGGTGTTCCCAAACTTTTGGAGGGGAGTGTATATATATATATATATAAAGCCGATGGCTGAAACATAAAAGTAAATGATGTTCTTACCAATTGTTTCACAGTTGTGCCCAGTGAGGCCAATAGGGCAGTCACAGTAGTAGTCAACATCACTGGTGAAGCTTTGATAGGAGTTGTAGCAAGGTGCGCCACCCTGACAGTCGGGTCTTTCAGGTCGTACAACGTTGCAGATGTCTTCATTCGGGGAGAATGCTGTGGAAATGTGTGGAGGGTCATGTTTTAAGGTCAGGTAGGAACCAATGGAAATCCATTGCAAAGATTGCACATAAAATTCAGTGTTCTGATGACACCACAATGATGAACCGCTGAGGGGAATGCATTTTACAGTTATGAGGAAAGTCAGTTGGCACAGAAACATTGTGAAGAGATGCAAGAGGGATTGGGAGTTGTTGCCTCCCCATGACCAACACAATCATATTCACCAAATAAGAATGTAGCAGAAGCAACCTCACAAATATAAAGCTGCTTTATGAGAAATGGGAGCAAGTAAAAATATCAGTAAATTATCAGTTAATGATATTTATTATGTTACCAAGTGTTCCCTTCTCAGTCAAATGCTATCCATGAACACTGATTGAAAAATCTCAGGCCAACTGTCCCCTGTCCCCCCTCCCCCTACAACAACACCCCAGTTAAGAACATACATGTACCTGTCTGCTGCTGGCAGTTTGTTCCCGTGAAGCCATTGTTGCATATGCAGTAATACTGAGGCTGGTAAAAGTTACGATTACTGCTGTGGTAACTGGCCACACAGGTCGCTCCATTCTGGCAGGGGTTAGTCAAACAGAGATCAGTTGCCTGGCCACCTGAAAACATAAACAGTTCAAAACAAAGAAATCAGAGAAAATGCTATTCATTGTTTGTGTTTAGAATTAGCAACCACCAATAACGTGGCTTACTGCAAGAATCTGTACAAACCATCATTCCGACAACAGAATGATTCAAAACCATCAATGGCAATTTGGGCCAATGAGTTACTTTACAAGATCATGGATTACTCTACTTGAATGAACAGTCATTATTCATGAAAGTGGGATAAAAAAATTATTGGAACAACTTTACAACAATATCATTGACAAATAAAAATATAAATAAAAATATCAATGCATGTGCAATGTCACTGCTCTAGTTTGGATTTATAGTAATTTACAGAAAAGTTTGGAAACTCATTTGCCTACAAATATGAAGTTCACAAGAGCATTTTATGAATAACTGGTTGGCAACATTCGCTGAGAAATTTGATCCTGCAATTTACCACACTAAATGTTTGTCAGCCAAGAAGAATAAAAGGAAATTTGTCTGATGTGACAACTTGTCTGACGGAAAATGTTGATGGAATGCTCCCCAGATGCAAGGATTTCGGCAGTTTAGTTGTTGAAATCCCTGGCAAGGAGCATCAATAAACACTCACCAGGTAATGTGGGTTGTTGGCAGTCAATACCAGCGAAGCCAGAACGGCACAGACAGGTGTAGAACGTGCTGTCCATGGTAAGGCACTCTGCCCCATTCAGACAGGGGAAACTATTGCAGGGATTCGGATTAGTTGTAACCACTGGGGTAAGAGAAAAGGGTAATTATATTTACAATACAAAAACAACAAGAATGACGATATGTTGATTGTAGATTGGCTTTAAAGGACAAAACTTGAGTAGTAAATGTACATGGGGGAAAGGTGACTGTTCATATCAGATTTCATATTTTGAAAAATAATCTTTAATATTCTTATTATTATCTTACATCATAAAATATAATCTTTTAAATCTAAAACCCAATATGGTTAAATTCCAAGAATTTTGAGAAAAGGAGCAGAATTAGGTAGCTTGTCAAAAGTCCATGCACCGTTCTTCATCGTTCTTCCCGCATCCGGCTTTTTTGCTTCGGCTTTCCCGCCCAACGTTCCCTTGCCTTCAAAGGAACGGCCGCCATCAAAAGCCCTTTGATGCCACCGTTCTTTTGTTCGTCTTTCCTGCAAGTCTTAATTTCTGTCGAAAGGCCGAAGAATCTATTCTAAATAGCTCCCTCTACGACCAAAACAAATGTGTGCCTTCATCATGTTCATATCACTGATCTCTCCCCTAGAGATCAGTGGTTCATATTGACTGTCGGATCGAGAGTTCGGGTCACTGTTCTGAACTACTGTGGTTCGCATCTATAATGGAAGTTCGGGTGCATTCATAAAGCCACGGTAGCTTAATAAAAATCACGCAAATGTCATAAATCGTTACTGATCACACGAATTTGCTCCAATATCCATGAAAACCTCTTTTTTGCAATTGAAAGAGAGTCAATTCATGATGTTTTAGGTGGGAAAATAAGATTCCACATATTTTCGTTCCGTAGGCCAAAGCCATTCGTAGAATTCACGTCTACTTAGAATATTAATTATTACTCGCATCTCAAACAAGTGTCGAGAGCCCCCCCCCCAAAAAAAAAAAACAGAAGGAAATAGAATGATAAAATAAATATGACCGGAACAGCTTGACACTATTAGGCATAGAAGATCAAAGATTTACAAAGATTTATTAGAAACTGTTTTAAATAGTCTCTTAAAATTTTTGACGGGCAACCATTTCCCCAGGATAACATATTGTCTCTTAGTTTTCTTTATCTCCATGTTTTAAAGAAGCGGGATCAAAAGGGATTGTGAAAGAGGAAAAAGAAAACTAAGAAGTCAAAGGGAGAGAAAAGGAAGGGGAAATAGAGAGAAATAAGAAAATAATATTGGGATGGAAAAAGAGGAAGGGTGAAGAAAATGGAGGAAATACAGTTGAAAGAGTGGGAAAAAACTCGGAAATTTGAAAGGGGTTCTCCAGATAAGCGATTCCATGTCCCTCGACGTCAATGTCCGATTGTGTTAAAAACGACTGTCATCGATTAATATTAATCTTTTTTTTGGTTATTGTTATTGTTTGACCAAATGCGTGCGCATCCCGATTTCTGCCTCTGCATCGAAATCAATATTCATGAGAAAGCAGATTTGTGTTCTCGCAGAATTCGTGATCAGGTGGGGGGGGGGGGGGTTAAAAACATTTTTCCCCAAAATTCATGACTTGCGTTTTCGGAATGAGAGTACGCATGCGTGTGGACTGGATATTTACGAAATTGTCGTCTATTTTGAAAACTGTATGCCATGAATGAATCAGCATCCTCAAATTTCCGGTACCCTTCTATCACTGGGGGATTCAGGGGAGGGAGGGGGTCTGCCCCTTGCCCCCCCCATTATGAGAGGCACAATTAAAATTTGTAATGCAAAATGCAGCCAAAACAGAAAAGTGCCCCTCCCCCTTGAAAGCGAACCTATTTTTTCCCCCTGTCATGGATCCGCCCCCACCTTTAGACATTATGTTGTATAGACCCAATTCTTGGTTGGATTTACATTTACATAGGGTCCCCCCCCAACCTATTGGCGGAGCAAAAAAAAAGGGAAAGAAAGAAAAAGAGAGAAGAAAAAAGAAGGGGAAACATAAGAGGAGGAAGGCGAGTGAATAAGATGAGGCGAAGACTTAGAAAATAACTTTAATAATCATTACGCTAATGGGACAACCAATTCAAAGAAATAAACAAATATCAACCTTGGGCGGCCGATCGGGGAAAATATGGGTGAAAAAATCACCCTCCCCTATTGGCGGAGGCTGGATCCACCCCTGATTTAGATTTACATTTTATTTACACTATCGATCCCCTCTCGGGGCATGAGAGTACAATATAATAACAACATATAACAGACTAAAGTATAACTTCATTTAATTGGTTTAACGTATTAAACGTAATGTTCGGGATTAAAGATAAATACCAACTGTGGTAACGATCACAAAATCAGTTCGATCAGAATCCAATGAATTTTACCAACGAAGTGTTTGTTTGTATAAATAAAAAATATTTGCCAAATAGCCCTGTGAAAGAAAATCGTTAAAGTGCTGAGAAATGAGCGATATAAGCACAGAATTCCATCAAATGTCAGATATTTTTAGGCAATATTATGATACACTGTACCACGTATGCTTTTATGTTTTAGTGATCATCGGAATTATCGATATTGAGCGGCGATTTCATTATTCTACAAAGATAAGTGTATTTTAATGTACTAGATCTAGATTTATGATGAATATTTCGTATCGAAATCGTCATGTAATCATATTTAAAATTGCTCCTGTTACCTTGTGCTGTACATGGTCTGTAACCTCCCATAGTTATCGATATCGTCATCACCGCTGTTACTATCGCAATCATCTTCATTTGTCTATTATAAGTATTATCTTCGTTAACATTTCTATTATTTCATTATAATTTTATCTTCATGAATCGATGGGGTGGGAGAAGACTGAGAATTACCAAGGAGAAGCAGACGTACATGTAGAATGGGGGAGCAGTAAAAAGGGATGAGAATAATAATGAGAGATGAGGAAGAATATGGAGAGGAAAAACAAAGATAGAGAAAAAAAGGAGATGCAAGAGAAAAAAGAATAAGAACGAAGGAAAAGCAGCAGGAGACTTATAAGAAGGGCAGGTGGGCAGAAGAACAAGAAGAGAGACGTAGAAAAATGGGAGGAATGAAAGGAAAGAAGCAGCAGAAAAGAATAAGGTGGAGAAAACAGAATAATGAAAGACGACTAACGATATGAAGAAGAAAAAAAAGATAGAGAAAAGGAGGAGTAAGAAGAGTAGATGAAGAAGGGGGCGAAGGATGAGCACAAGAAGAATAATAAGGTGGAAAAGAAGAATAACGACGGAGAAACAGAAGAAATAGAAGAGGGGGTGAGTTTGTTCTAAAGTAAAATCAATGTGAGTAGAATTAAATTAATGTTTTTATCTATATTGCAGTGATTACATCATTACAATACTAGGATGCCATTATGTTCAATAATTTAAGCTTGGCAAATTCTGTACTTCACGGGTGAAGATATGGGGCCGTAAGCTGCAGGGAGATATGTAGAGTGATATATTAGCATTAGATCATTACTCTAAAATAGATGGAATATGATTATTTATTTATAACTAATATTAGTTAGTACACTTACTGACCTAAACTAAAGCAAAAGCAAATAGGGCCATGATATAAGCTTCTCCATCAAGAGAATTGAACATTATTGACCTTTCAGGATTGCTTGCCATTGATACTCATCGAACTGTTCTTAGTCATTGCCCAGGCCTATGATCATGAAAGAGCAAGATCACTCGCCCGTATAGTAGAGAATCATTGACAATAGCATGCTCAGCTGGTTCGCCAAAGAAAACAATGGGAGAGCTAGACGCTCACAGTCTTTAATTCCTCATATCCGCTGTCGTGATTATTGTAGTAATTTCAATAGATAAACCTACTTCAAAAGACCGTTGGCCCGCCCGATGGGGAATCTTTTGTAATAATGTAGTGTTTTAAAGTACGTGTATGCAGTAACTACCATCCCAACTTCTGTTGTGCTATTTAAAAGATTTCTTTCACCATCATCGATGAGCGATTAGCGTGTAAAATCGCATAAATTATCTCACATAACGGATATAATGTTCATGATTACCAACATCACCACAATCATTACTATTATCTTTCATATTTTTTTAATGATATAAACTATAAAATTGATACTGGAGAACGATTGGAAATAGCTAATGAATGAATGATGATGATAACAGTGATGATGATGGTGATAATTAGAACTTTGAAGTGATATTAATGGACATGATAATAAGAATAATAATATCAGTGATAATGTTGATGATTAAACATTAACAAGCGAAGATGATTGGTATATTTGCGGCAATGAACCATGTATAACTTGAGAAGCGTTTTTCCTTTATCATGTTTGTTATAAAAGGGTTTCCATATCATGATCCTGCAAGACATAGATTATATGTAGATTAAAAAGAAAGAGAATGGATAGCAATCTAATTATGGAAAAGATTTAGCGGGATGTCATTTCCGATGCAGTATAAAAAATGATTGCATATCGAGGTCGATGCGATTTTTTTAATATCAACGATATCATCCCCAGAGTCTATCAAGTTATGAGTTTATGTGCATTTTTAGCAAAATTGACATTTGTAATACGAGATTATTCTAATTTTAGAGTGCTGTAACATCCAAACTGCGTGGCATTCCTGCTGCGTACGTTTTAAATTAATCGGATATTTCGATTTCTGGATGCATGTTATATCAGTTAAAGCGGTGTACGCCTGAATCATATTGATTGTCATTTGTATATATTAACTTTATGATAACGTTGATATACAAAAACAGAATTCATCAGGTTCTTTATCATTAAACCAATGATATGAACTTATGCACATATAGGCCTACGTCTTTTGCTTGATAGAACACTGACACCCCCTCCCCTCCATTAGAGCGAGAACAATATTGTGCCCTTTCATTAATATTGATTTCGATAAGGAGATCGGGAACCGCAAGCCATTAATAGGAATTTACATTATTTGTATACCACTTACAAGTGAAGCACAAAATATGTATCTAAACGCTACGGAACAAATAGAAAGAAAGAATGAAATTCACCAAAAATTAAAGTAGTTGCACAGTTCACATTAGGCTGTAAACGATAGGGGGCTTCAAATGCGGCTGGAAAGGCTATTTACCCCCCCCCCCAAAAGAGTTTTAACATGGATTTGAATTTCTCTCTTGAATCTGCTTGTTTAATACTTTCTGTTAGATTGTTCCTGAGTTGGATCTAGGGGGGGCAAGGGGCCCGCCCCTCCCTCCTCCCTCTATTGGCGGAGCAAAAACAAAACGGGGAAAGAAAGACAAAAAGAGGAAAAGAGTGGAGAAAAAAACATAGGAAGAGGAAAACGATTGAATAAATAAGATGAGGGAAAACAATTTAAAAAAAATTATGTCATGTCATTATATAAAATTTTCGCTCCTACTTCACGCTTGCATTGCCTTTTAGGTGATTTACACATATGGAACTCAAAATATCAACTTTTGAAGTCAATATACATAACATATTTCAAATCGGAAGTCGAACTTCATTTTTTAAAAAGTGTTCTGTAAAACTTTATTTTTTATTGTCTGAATATCAACATTTTCTGCTTCCGCTGCGCGCTCACAAAATTTGATTTGTCAGGTACCTATTATTTTCCTGTATTCCATTTTAGTTATCAGAATATCCCTATTCATGTCAGATTGTAAAAAAATATTAGCTAGTGCTGCACGCTCGCATATTGATTGGTGAGTTATGAAAATTTCAATATTATATTACAAACTAATTAAAATCTCCATTTTATGACAGTTTATCAACAATTTTCGGCTGGCGATTTGCGCGCACATTGATTGTTGAAAATATATCAACTCAGGCATCTTATTCATAATTACAAAAGTGCTTTAAATATATAATATTGACAGATTTCGCACTCTGATTAGGTTTATTAGATTAATGAATTAATTTATTGATAAATTGTCCCTTTTTCAGAATGGAATATCAAAAAGTTTCATCTCGCGATTAGATAAGAAGAGAAATAGGAAGACAGTCATAATTTTCACATGATGGAATATTGTTCTTAGAATTTCCCGGCCCTATGTCAAAACTCAAAGTAATAATAATGAATCATATATGTTCCTTTTTAAATGTGATCCATATCCACTCACAATTCTACGAATCTCAAATTTTCCTCGCGCTCGCTTCGCTTGTTTAGTTATGTATTTACCTTTTTCATGATTACAAAGATTGCTTAGAACTTCTATTCTTCAGGAAGAAAAGTAAATATTTTCAACTCACGCTTCGCGCTCGCATTATTTGATTGTTGAAATATGTAACGTTTTCATTTACAAATAATTAAAAGCAGCCGTTAACAGATTCTTTTTTATCAGAACGATCAATGCGTACTAAATTCATTCATCTCGTTTAGGATCACAAGCATTGACAGAATGCTATTTTAGGACAAAATACATGAAATAAAAATTTAAAAATTAGCGCGCTTCATGCTCGCACGATTTAGATTAGGCTTGTGAGATTATTTTACATATATTTTTAAATTTGATTTAAAAGAATAAAGCTTAAAAGTGACACTATTTGGTTTACATATTATGAAGCGCCTTCTCATATTCCAATTTTACCTAAAACGTAAGTATTTTATTTTCAAACGAAATCTATGAAAAGGGTGCAGTTAGGCTTTCATTTTGATTCCAAATAGTCTCATAATTGGGATTAGTTGCAAACACGGTTTTCGAATAGAAGGCACATCGGGGAACATCAAAGTATCAAGACAGTCACCCGCGCTGACAAAGTGATAATCTCCCCTTGACATACCCCTACCAATCTTTCTATTGAAATCCGCAACCCGTCAGACCACCTCTATGTTCAAGAATATACGTTAATCTCCCCAATCAAGAATGGGGTAATTTAAATCTACCTTGTCAATGGGGTAAGCCGTTAAATACAGCTTGCAATGCGCTGGCCCATGTCATTTTCAATGTCCGGCTTTCGGGGAATTAAAATGAGCATCAAATGGGTAGTTTTCTTGTTCTCGTTTTGTCCCCATACTAGAACCTTGATTTTGTTTCTTTTCGTAATGTGCATTTTGATATGGTTTCCATTATATTTCTTAACATTTCGACATTTAATGTAGTTTAATGCTTGCCTTCATAAAGAGCAATATTACATAAAACTTATTTGGCGAAGCAGATAACGTTCGACTGATATTTTATCAACACATTTTTGATTAACCATGTAACTTCCCTCTTTATAGGTCTACTCTTAATGTGAACATTTGAGTTATATTTCTTGCCTACCATCTCTCTGTTTACCAGGCTAAAGTGAAGGTCCTCATTTGTGTATGAACGACATGTTCTCATTAAAATACATGTTGTGAGTTTCAAATAAAGGGGGCACACTTGTGTAAAAATAGCTTATTACATTAGCAAAATTGATAATGGCTCTCAAAGGGGGGGGGGGGAGGGGCACACGGGCCGGATGATCTCCCCCCCGGGATTCACTACATAACTGTACCCTCCATGTGCAGAATATAGACCCACTACTTCTTTTAGTAGAGGTCACAAAATAGACCGCAATACTTTTGAGAGCCCAACTATTGTTCAAAATAAATACGGCGCTTATTGGATTGTATTGTGTTACTCCAGCAGGATCCGCACCAGCATGCACTCCATTCTTGTTGATCTCGTATGCTAAATACCTCGGTCACATTTGTTTTACGGCTAGTCGAAAACAGTCATTTTAACAGTTTTTGGACCTGCTAAATATAGGTTTTAATAAAATGAATAAAACGGCTGTTTTCGACTCGCTGTATGGCCGCCGTAGAGCAAATGTTACCGAGGTATTACCATTTTCTGTACGTTAATTTATTTTTTGGTGCATATTTAAATATGCAAGCTATACAGAATGCAGCTATACGATTAACAGGTGAAGTACAAAGTTGGAAGGGAAAGTAGGCCAAAGAGGCTTTCGTATTACTAACTTTACGTCGGTAAATTATGTTTACCTTAGACACTGGGAATCTATTTTGCAATAATTTGACATACACACATTGCAGATTAATTTAAATATTTGATAGGAAGAAGAAATCAACGGCAATATACACGCATTGTTCAAGTCAAAACGTGAAGGTTAAAAAAAGAATAGGTATAGAAAAGTTTTAGAAAAATTCAAAGGAAGAAATTAAGTTGGATGAAAAAAGAAGCCATCAGAATTAAGTTGACAAAATTGAATATTATAAGTAGAACAGGAAAATTGAAAGAAATAATTAAGTCCCCTCCCCCCAGCGGACTGGTTTGAAGGGGTGGGGTCACCATGCATAAAATCATGGTACTTGTGGAGGCCTCAGCCCCAGACCCCTTTCGGTTATGTGGCTCCAGGATGGTAATCAAGAACACTAGGTCACGGAGCACTCTAGATCACAGGGGAAATTTATATAAGAGAATAAAGACGGATCCAAGGTAAAAAGATAGTATAGATTTTCCTGTCCAATATCATGTCGGAGTCACTTAAATGTGTTAATTTGCATTTTGATTCACGCGATATTTTTCATCGGTCATTAAAGTGTAGAATGGGATTAATAGAAGACGCTATAATTCCTTTATAAACACTCGACTCTATTCATGGTCAAGACTACCTCAACTTTGATAATTTCAATATTCATTTTTAAGTGCTTTTGATTTCGTTCGAAGGTAAAGATGTTTGTAATGGTCTTAAAAAGTAACGAAAGTACTTTTTGTTCTGAATTTCGGGCAATGAAACTCAAGAATTGTGCATTTAAGCTACAATGACCGATATGACAGCTTGAGCATCCAATTTATTTTTTAAAGTTCAAATAAATGATATTTTATTCGTTTGTTTTGCACGGCATCTGTATTATGTGTGAATATATAAGTTTCTAGAATTCAAATGTTTAAACAAATGCAGTGGCGTATTTAGGATTTTCCACAAGGGGGGGGGGGGGGCAAAATCGCCAAAAAAAGAGTCCTCAAAAAATGACATTCACAGCAAAAACAAATTGACAAGAGGGCTAAATTAAACATAGACCTATGTTAAGCTCAAATTTGAATTTCAACGCTGCCTTTAGTTTTCAGCCTTTTTTCCACCAAAAAAGTTTGCATTTTATGTTTTTAGTGTTTTTTTTTCACAGTAGCGTTTCAGTGTATTGCTTTAAACGCCATCATTTTTGGACCAAGGTATGATTTATATTGCATCTTTTGCGTGGGGTTTTGCATTTCGTTTACAAAGATGTTAAGGTCAATTCCATATCTTTCCTTTTCACCCGACAACTGAATGCTGACTGTGCGGGCTCAGTGTGATGAAAAAAAATCTTACCCTCGCCTGAACACTTACTTTCAGAAATTCAATTTCTTAACGGTATGTTCTTCAAAATAAAACAACATGCTCGTGCTAAAGGTCTAGGCTTAGTTGTTCTATTAAAGAAATAGAATCTAAATCTTATTGAATTTTGTCATATACTGAAACCCGAAACGAAAAATTATCAAAAAAATGTGAAAGCGTAACTTTTGAAAATATACACCCCACTGAACTACGCACACCGATACAAGGACACAACGATATCCAGATCAGTGACCAGAGATCGCTCGTTTAATAGTTTGCCTAAGACGTCGATATTGTGGACATAGAGGGCGCTCATGCAAAAACATCTAATCGGAGAGCCAACCGGGGGTGTCAAAAGAAAAGATAAAAGCGCACGCTTCCGTTTTCGCTGCAAAAGGGAACGCTGTCGTCTTAAATGGCAAGAGCACTGACCCGTAGGAAAGAAAAATGGACAATGGCACGCTGAGCGGGTTCGCCGCAGAATATAAAGGTAAAAACGCACGCACACCTTTGACAAGCCGCCTTATGGAAATGGCTTATTTTTTTTCATTAATTACTTAATTCTTGTTCATAACATTTTCCTTCTAATTCAAAACTAACTCTAAAACTGATTAAATTGTATTCTCATAAGTTAAACCTGGGTTAAAGTTCACACTAAACAAGAATACCAGTCCATATTTCTATGGACTGCTAAGTTTCATCTTGGTTACTTAATATTTCATTAAAATCATATACAAAGAAAGTTATCATACTAAAAAGATTTGCTTAATTTTACAAAAAAGTGTATAGATCATAGGCATTATGCAAATGAGAGAGCGAATGATGTCACACAATCAAAAATTTTTCCACATTTTATTATTTGAAATAAGATTTTTTTTACTAAATAGATTTTTTTTTATCCTGTAAATAAAAAGATGGTTACACTGATCTGTCACAATTGATACAACTCATTATGATTCAAATACAAGTCAAATTTATTCATCACCCAACTCTTCTCAAAATGAAAATTGAAGTATGCCATATTAACGATATACGAAAGAAGTTGTAATTGCATAACATCAGTGACTCTCTTATTTGCATATCACCTTTGTTGAGCATATATCTGATTTGTGAAATCTGGCAAAGTATTGAAATGAAATACTTTTTCAAAAACTTTTTAACTAGATTTTAACGACAAACTTTTCAGCATTATGCTGATTTGATTTTTCTCTATTCATTCAGATAAAAAAAATTGTGTGGGAGGGGGTGGGGAGGGGTTAATTTACAAATACATGTACAGTGTAACTAGATAGATTGATGGATGTGTTTCTACTATTCGAAATAGAAATAACAGCACCAGATCTGATTTAAAAAAAAACCTCAAGCCAGATGTGATCTTTACCATTAACACATTGAAAATATTTACCATTTTCACAATGAAGACCACCAAAGTTTGGTGGGCACTGACACTGATAAGCAGCACACTGTCCCTGGATGCTCAGACAGTTTCCTCCATTCTGACAAGGATTTCCAGAGCAAGGGGATGGGATTGCTATATGAGGAGAAAAAAAGTTAAATACATCAAATGGAAAAAAATCAAATAGCTTCTGCATGTGGGCTATATTTCCTGCTTTTGTTCATGACAAATAACATTTTGCATTGAACCTATCGAACTTTTTTTGGGTAGAATGCTCTCCTGTGTGTCCTTTCTTGGAGTATTAAAAGTGAATGATTATAATGAATACAAATTATGATGATACTAGTAGTAATTGATTGTCTTGATGACAATTTAATTATGGCCTACATGATATCCAAACAGAGGTTATATGGTTGAACCTTTTTGTCCATGTTCATATGAACATGGACAAAAAGGTTCATATGAATAAAACTCAAGTCACATCAAGTTTTATTCATATGATACTTTTTGTCCATGTTCATATGAAGAAAACTTGATGTGACTTGAGTTGCTATAAAAGAAGGATTATTTCTAAATTCATACTCTGCGAGGGGGGAAGAGTGACCACAAACAGAATATTTATTGTGCAAAAGTGAAATTTGGAATGAAAAAACATTGATCACAGTTGGGGCAAAAAGTATAATGGGAAATGAACATTCATTTTCCCCACTTTTATGAAGGTTGATATTCATATCAGGGGAAAACGGCATGTACTGCAAGAAATAAAACAAACCTAAGGCAGTAAGTGTGAATTGAATTAAGATTCACAATTTACAATTATTCATGGTGTGTATTGGTTCAAAGAATGCAAAATATGCCTATGCACAAGAATACTCAACTTATGATCAGGAATCAAATACAAATTTCATACTTTCAAGACCAGGGGAGTGTTTCATCAACATTTTTGTCCAACAAGTTGTCAGATCTGACAACTTTCCTCGATTTTGTTTGGCTGAGGAGCAATGTTACTACGGAAATTGTTGGATAAAATGGGACTTGGATAATTTGTCCGACAAGTCCTTTCATGAAATATGATCATTTCAGAAAAGATATTCAGATACATTTATATAATATTGACTGGCCTTGAGGGAGATACCAAATATATTTCCCAAACTAGTCTCATATTGCCCCGAGTCGAAGACGAGGGCAATATGGGTCTAGTGAGGGAAATATTTTTGGTATCTCCCGAAAGTAACGCCAGTCAATATCATTATTATTATTATTACCTGTTCAACTCTTTCTGGTACATTAAATCAACATATTGATAGATTATATAACTAAATTGTCTCCAAAATGCCTCATTCAGGTAATAATGTTTATTATTTGGATACATTGTTTAACAGCATATATTACATCCTATAAGAATTTTAGAGGGAGTATGGGCCATGGGGGTGATGCCAAGCCCAAACCCCCAATTTTCCCTTCAATACAATTTATTTACTGATTTCACAATTGTAGCCAGTGTTGCACCCGAAACATTCGCAGGTGTAGGAGAAACAGTTTCCATCATTCAAAGCAGAGCATATGCCACCGTTCATGCATGGGTTGTTGAAGCAAGGATCCCGTACTGTAGGGAATGAGAACCAAACACGATATAAAATACACACAATTTCATACTGATTTTTTTTATAACAATGATATCAATTTACAATTATGTCTACTGTGATTGTGTAGCACACTAGATAGTAAACATATTCTTTTTAAAACCAGAGTCAAAAGATGAAATTATTAAATAATGCAAAATCTAAAAATAGATGGCTTCTCAAATGCACACAGTCAAAATTTATTCCTACATCACTGTCTGAAAATATATTGCATATTCAATTAACTTAATTAATAAGCCTATCATATTTTCACTTCCATATGAATTTAAGAACCAAGTTTAATGATAATCTATCTAATAGATATACAAGTTCTTCCATTACATTCAATGCTGTGACCCCAAGACACATCAGATCGCCTTCACTCAAATCCACTAATGGGCCAACTCAATCTACCCATGGGCCTAGTTTGAATTTGATCCAATAAAGGATTCTTTATTTATCACTACAACAACTTTTTTTTATATTATACACCTCTGTGACATCTGACCTTGAACTTCATGCCTATAATTCTCATCAGATCATTGTTACCACCAATATTCATTCATGAGCCAAGCTAGAAGCTCATACCTCAAACAATTCTTCATTTTTCATGAGAGTAAGATTTATCTTAGGAGTGTAAATGACATCAGATGTTATTCTGATAATGAAACCTAACCACACTTCTATGGAATGCAGGGCTTCATAATATTTCTTCCAGATTTTGTAGCAGCTTATAATGTATCAATCAATTCATGAAAAATCATGATATTTTTTTATTTCCTATTCTTCCAAATTCATGACTCATTTGATCTTTTGACAACTTTTTGCAGCAGAATAAGAAATCGTTTTTCACTTGGTGAATGAGTTGACAACTTGGGCTCCAGAAAAGTGTAATGTAAGCTAACTCAGGTTTAATAAACCATGACTATCGGAATATTGTATAAGTCTAAGTCTAAACTCACGTTCATTACAGTAAGCGCCAGTGTAACAGCCTGGACAGGAGCATTTATACTCGGTGCAGATTGTCCCAACTGGAACGCAGTTTGCTCCATTGGCACACAGATTGAAAGTACAAGCACTGACCTCTAATCAATCAAAGGGAGAAAAGGAAACAATAATTACATGTCTGTATTAAAATGGCGGAAATGAAACATGTTGGAAAGGTCAAATCCTAATGTACGCATTCATTAGTGTCAGACATACCATCCCCCTTTCTACTGATTGATTTCTTTAGTTTTAGATTTGTGGTTTACTAAATTAGAAGATTAATCTTGGTTTTGTTTTAAGTAAAATATGCAACATATTGAAGTCAGTTCATAGATGCATGTATATGTAGCTATCTGAATGAATGCTCATCATAAGATTAATATTGATCAAATATAATTTACTCAAAAACATGACACATCATTATTCAAGAACACATGAAAAAATGTGTTATCAAATACTGGTTGAAAGTGATCTTTTCCAGAAGGCAAATGAAAGTTATCTAGTAAGCACCCCTTTTACTCATAGAATAAAGCAGTTTAATAATGGAAAACACTAATTACTTTATGCGAGATTTTTGTCCTGCTTTTGTTAATTCCTCACGTGTTATATTTAACTGATGATTATCTTGGGGAAATTTTGCAACTGACAGGGTCCATCTGGGCCCCGTCTTACAAAGAGTTATGATTGATCCGATCAATCGTAACTATGGAAATCCATCAGTGTCATAATTTTTTCTAAAACAAATTTGCACAATGTCCTTTGTATGCAAGGAGAAGCACAGTGAATTTTCAAGAAAACAATGATGCATGAATATACATCATAGCTAGAAAATATTTTGAACAAACATGCATAAGAGATGTTGACGTTGCTGGCCGTCCATAGTTGCGATTGATCGGATCAATCATAACTCTTTAAAAGACAGGGCCCTGGTCATTTCAGGATCTAAATGGAACCAAATCTGACCAAACCTGAGTGGCAACCATGCAGTCCCTTCAAAAAAAATATGAAAATTGGATTATTCAGTAGGTAACTGGTTAATAATTTTGAAGTACCTGGCTGGATATCTCTGTCTACAAAAAAAAAGAATCAAGTGAATGTGACCAAAACAAACTCTGATCTCGTGAGCAATTCCTAAAGCTGTTCGTAAGTTACTTGGGATAGTTGCTCATAATTCATGAACAGCTTTATGAAATACCCTTGGCATATTATCAACTACAATCATGCCAGATGAATTGTGCTAGCTGGCGACAGCAGCATGTAAAAAAAAACAGTTAAAAACAACTCCTACCCTGTTCACAGAATTGGCCAGTAAAGCACAGAGGGCAGGTACAGGTGTAGAGTACACAGTTCAGGGGATCCACTGTACAGCCTCCACCGTTCTGACACTGATGGTTCTCACACGAGTCAAGCGCTATGGAGGGAATTTTGGCAAAAGAAAACAGAAACAAATTGATTGTTGAAAAATATGTCAGCTTTTTGGAAGAGTAGACAATATCTTGAAATGGTTTTCACACGAGCCAAGTGCTTTGGATGGCATTTTGGCAAAAGAAAACAGAAACGAACTGATTGTTGAAAAAATATGTCAGTTTTTTGGAAGAGTAGACAATATTTTGAAATGGTTTTCACATGAGTCAAGTGGTACAGAGGGTATTTGGTAAAAGAAAACAGAAACAAATTGATTGTTGAAAAATATGTCAGCTTTTTGGAAGAGAATACAATATTTTGAATGTAATTAAACAGACATACATGAATGGTGCCATACAAGTGATACTAATCATCATGTCATTATTACCATCAAATGCTATTATTGTTGCCTTCCCGCACAAAGGCTGTTAAACCTGCAAAAAGGCCATTAGCACGGACTACACGTTGCCTTCCTGCAAAAAAACTGCCAGTGCACACTGTTCACTGCACGATAACAGCCTTTGTGCGGGAAGGCAACGTGCTAACAGCCTTTGTGCAGGAATGCAACAAAATATGTTTAATGAATATGCGACTAGCAGCATAATGAATTTTACTGTATCTGATGTTTAATCCTCAGAAAGATACTAGGATATTTTTGAAAAAGTATTTAAAAAACAACAACAAATAATACTACATGGGTTTCTTTGCTTGGATGTACCACAGCCTGCCTCATAATGGCCACTTTGTAAGACAACAAAATCCAATCCATAGGTCATTTGATACAGCGCCTTCTCCGTTTGGTAGCAAAGCGCTGCACACACACTACTCCATGTTTGGGCCACAAAAACAATCATTAAACACCTCAGAATGGTTGGTCATGACTTTCTGTCAGACGTTAATAATTTATACTTTTTGCCAGGATGATACGTTATGAACGTAACATCCCCATATGTCATATGCAATATAGTAAGCACAGTCTATGCTTTAGTATGGAGAAAATAAAGGCAGAAAGAACATGTAGAAGAAACTTACGTAAATTGCAGAATCTTCCTGTAAAGCAATCGGTGCACTGGCAGCTGTAATCGGTACATGATCCTGGATCTGGGATGCAGATTGCTCCATTCTCACAGAGATTGTTGACACATGCATTGAGGTCTGAATAAGGAAAAATATCCCACATTTTTTCAATCAGTCAAACATGCATCATTGTAAACAGGACCTAAACAAATGCTCGGGTAAGGTACAAGTATAAAAATAGTACACCTTTAGTATGGGTACAAGTAAAATGTATGCACACAGTGTACATACTGTTGGAAAATTCAGTGCATTGGTAACCGGTGCTTGGACTGTTTTTAATACACCATACGTGTAAGTAATTACACCAATGACTTGTCAAAAATGATATTCCCGTATATCATTTGATTTTTTGGATAGTGAAGTTGATCCTTTTTATTTGATAAATAAATGTATCCTAAAAAAACAAGTGGAATGCCTCTGGCCGTCTCACCTGCATCACGCGGTTCAATATAGCAGCAGTGCTGACTTTGAATACTACTCTAACTCGCACAAGATGTTCAGTGATACATGGTTACTCTTATGTCCACTTTTTATGAACTAGACCAATAAACTTACAGAGATATGATGGTTATTCAACAAAAAACCCCAACATGGCCAAAGTTCATTGACCTTACATGACCTTTGAACTTGATCATGTGACCTGAAACTCGCACAGGATGTTCAGTGATACTTGATTACTCTAATGTCCAAGTTTAATGTACTAGACCAATAAACTTTCAAAGTTATGATGGTAATTCAACAGATACCCCCGATTCGGCCAAAGTTCATTGACCCTAAATGACCTTTGACCTTAATCATGAGACCTGAAACTTGCACAAAATGTTCAGTGATGCTTGATTACTATTATGTCCAAGTTTCATGAATCAGATCCATAAACTTTCAAAGTTATGATGGGAATTCAACAGATATCCCCAATTCGGCCAAAGTTCATTGACCCTAAATGACCTTTGACCTTGGCCATGTGACGTGAAACTCGTGCAGGATGTTCAGTGATACTTGATTAACCTTATGTCCAAGTTTCATGAACTAGGTCCATATATTTTCTAAGTTATGATGACATTTCAAAAACTTAACCTCAGGTTAAAATTTCGATGTTGATCCCTCCAACATGGTCTAAGTTCATTGACCCTAAATGACCTTTGACCTTGGTCATGTGACATGAAACTCTAATAGGATGTTTAGTAATACTTGATTAACCCTATGGCCAAGTTTTATTAACTAGGTCCATATACTTTTTAAGTTATGACGTCATTTCAAAAACTTAACCTCAGGTTAAGATTTGATGTTGACGCCGCAGCCGCCGTCGGAAAAGCGGCGCCTATAGTCTCACTCTGCTTCGCAGGTGAGACAAAAACTATTACTCCTAATACGAAGACCATATCACTGAACATAATTAGAATACAAGTCAAAATAGATATGCTACTGGTCCTGCGACCAATCTCATCAAAATCATTTTTTATCTTATATTTACATGCAAATTTGCTACTATGACCTGTTTTGATTAAATTACACAATCATTCATGATTTCATATAATAATATAATAATGGACTATTACATAACTTACATTACATAAAGATATAAGATGAGGAATTATTTCATTATAAGATCAAAAGATGCTTTGCATTCTTTCAATGAAGTGAAATCTTTAATAATGATGAATAAATGAATCTATAAAAAAAGTAATATAGTCATTTTTTATTGAATGGCTGAGAATGCAATACAAGAAATATATTGGCTCTATTGGCTTTAATATGAACTTAATAGGAATTGATCCTGGAGCAAAAAGTTTGATAAAATTAACAAATATAACATAACATATTCATTGTACTCATCCATTAGCACTCTACTTATCTTTTCTTACTAATTCAATCTAAGTTGCTTACTTGTCTCACAGTTAGTCCCTGTAAAGCATTCTGTGCAGATACACTGGTAACTTGTAAGATCTGTCGGTACGCATAGGCCACCATTTTGACAGGGATTCGGGTTGCACGGCGAACCTAGGAGAACATGGTTATTTCTTTTAATGGTAATTTAATTTGTCTTTCATGATGAATGACAAAAGAATATACAAAATGTGTGAAACAATATTAATGGATACAAGTCGATACAAATAACGTCCAAGAAACAGCACAAGAATTGTTCAATTTTTGTCATATCTTGATCAGAAATATGATTTCAAACACGACAAACCTTTGCGATGCTTTTAATATTATGCCTACATTGTTCATAGTTGAGAAGAACCATCTGAAGAATGTATACCAAAAAGTCACTTAAGGAATACCCATTTCTGTAGGTGGCTTATTTGTCAGTAAAAAGGCTAAACAATTGCTAAAGAAATATTCATGAAAAAAAAGGATATAAGAAACATATTTAAAGGGGATCTTTACTCTCGCAATAAAGAAAACCAGAGAGAAAAAACTGGTGAAAGTTTGATGAATATTCATCAAAGTATAAAGCAAGTAATGGATTTTTAAAGTTTTTAAATTTGTGATGTTATATGAGAGCAGCTCTCTGATACAGATGAATCCAAATTCAGATCACTTCAACCGATGGTGGTCATAACCGGGGGCTCAAAGAAGAATAACAGCACTTCCTATGGCTTATAAAATGAGCAATGTGAGTTGCTATGTCAATGCAAACATAATCTTTTGTCAGGTGTACTTAATTCCCCCCAGTTAGATATTACCATAAAAAAACACCACATCCAAATTGAATTGGTTCTATATCATGTAAGTTAAATATTCTGTTATTCCATTCCTTAATGAAGGAAAATAATTTTACAATGAAAGGATGTATGAAAATTAATAATTTCAATTTTTTCTTAGATAATGGTAATCTGTGAAATTTACAAGAAGACATAATGTAGGAGCTATTTGTATAATGTATGACATCACAAAGTCAATTGATAAGTCCATTATTAGTTGATGGATATTCATCAAACTTTACCAATTTGTTCTCCTTTATTCTGCTTTTATCAAAACCGACTTATGGATGGATATTCATCAAACCTAAACCAATTTTTTTCTCCTTTATTCTGCTTTTATCAAAACCGACTTATCGTCAGGGTGAACTTTCTCTTTAACCTGTTGACTACTGAATCTCGTAATTCCCCTATTTTTTGTACAGGAATCACAAGGTTCCAGTATAGGCAATATCCAACAGGTTAATGCACATGGAGATACCTGAGGTAATGGTCACTGTGAAGCTGCAACTGGCTTGGTTGCCGGAAGGATCTGAGTAGGTGTATGTGACTGAACTGAGTCCAATGGCGAACAGATCACCAGAACTGGCGGTGGACGATACAAACTCCACTGTGCCCGAGTTATCTGATGCAGCAGGAGGGTCCCACGTCACGTACGTACCGGCGGAACCTTCTATTACAATCTGCTGAATGCTTGCAGGGCAAGTCACGCTCGGTGGTTCATCATCCACTGTCAAACAAAGAAAGTAGTAATGTGTTGAGAATTAGCTTCAAGTTGTGGTTCAAATTCTCTTGGTCTTCTAGCAGTCTAATTCTCAGATCGTCTAACACCATCATGGATAACATGATTAATTCTAGGGTTGCTAACTTTACAGATGGTTTCTTTTGTGTGGGAGTGCATTTAGGGATAACAGAAATAGAAGTAATTTGAATAGTGGACTGAAACAAAAAGAATAAAATTAATTTGTGTGGTGGAAGAAAAGGAGTAATTTCATGGGTTACATGTATTTTTGGTATGGGGCTGCATTCTAGAGGAAGGGTCAGACCAAATTGAAATTAAAATATTTTGGACATACCTCTTGAAATAGTAATAGAAAACTGGCACTGCTGCGTGTTTCCTGCTCTATCCGTAGAGGTGTAGATGACATTCCACACTCCAGGAGAAAATCGAGCTCCAGGGCTAAAGTTACTGATTAAGTCTGGGATCTCGCCATCGTTATCTGTTGCGCTTGGCGGTATCCAAGACACTGGGGTGTCTGTTGCCTCAAGCGAGATGGATCTTTCTATGTCTCCAGGACAGCCTGTTATCAGTGGTGGGACTGGATCAGCTGGAGGGTCATAAGGTATTTTAAAAAAAGCAATTATCACATAAATTTTGATTGCTATAAAGTCATCACCAGGTCAACGTTCAGAATGACCATCTCTTGGAACAAGGACTTAAGTATTTCTAAATGTAGTTGCTTCGCTTTCTTTAATAATTATTCAAGAGTTTTAAAGATGTGAATGATAAACAAACATGTTTCAAAACTGCATTGCTACATTTTGAATGTTTTCTTCTTCACCCATCTCTTTCATATAAGATCAAAAAGTCATTTCTCTGTCTTGCACTACCTTTTATACTTAATCTGACCTATATTAATTTACTTGTGTGCAATAATTGATATGCAGAGATCAGCCAATTTCCTCTGTTTGATTTTTATCAATGAGATTAATGAAAACATTAAAATGTAGAAATGCAATTTTAGAGCATGTTAGCACATTATTCACATCTCTTTAATGAACAGAAGTTTAGATCTCTAAATTTCTAAGATGAAACTTAAGGATCTCAGCAATATTTAACTATGCCTGTTACTATAAAGTGACCTTTTTTATTTGTTATTGTTTACTATGCCAGTTGCCCTTGGTAACAACAAAAGTTGGTTGTAACGTTGGTATGGTTAAATACATAATCCCACTCTGGACCAATCAGATGACTTTCATAAAGACAGGCCAATAAATCATATTATTTAGGTATTCATATATTTCACAATTCCAATACTTACACTGAATGACATTGACTACAAAAAGACACTGGGCGGTGTTAAGAGCAGAATCGGTAAATTCAATTGTGACTGTCGTCTGGCCCACAGGAAATGAACTCCCACTGGAATGCGATGGGTTGACAACAGGTTCGATGCCCGAATTGTCGGTTGCCAGCACAAGTGGCCAGAACACCTGAGCAAATGCTTGATCCAAGTCAATAACTGTGTTGAGCGGCGAAGGAGGGCAGTTTTGAATCAACGGCGGCTCATTGTCCACTACAAACAAATGAATATTGAAATACAGATTCTGTGATGTAGCTAGCATAGTATACATGTATATCAGTGAAAAAAATATTAGCTATATCAGCTAGCATTATTTTGTATATACCTTGTATACGTAGAAATCAGATATGCATTCTAACTAATATTTAACCTCATCAGATCAGCACTCATCATTGACAGGTGATGGATTCAGATTTGACAGTAATAATATAAAACATTTTTATGAAATTTTATAGTGAAATATCTACTTTCATTATGCTGTGGATGATATTATGAATGACCAAGCCCATTTCAATATCAACTTTACGTGAATAAATGAAATGGAAAAAAACACATTGATGTTAAAGCCAAAATAGAGTAGTTGCAGTGAAACAAATTATAGATTTTTTTTCTTTAAAGTAAAAAACCGTTAAACTTAGCATCATATATTGTGACATAGATTATAGCGATGCATAAGTTGTGATATAAAGAAATGAAAACTATCTGGAAATCACTGATACATGTGGTCACATTTCAAATCATCCTTAGAAAACCTTTGCTCATTCTTTTCATTAATGCTCAATTAATTTAACCACAATCAATTGGCACATTTGAATTTTTGTTTAGATGAAGGAACTTTGGATGATAAATTGGTTGGAATCTTTAGGTTCACTTTGTGGCCTTTGACCTTGTGACACCAAATCTTATCAAATCATTGTCACTCCGTATACGTATAATCAGACCATATTGGAAGATTTCACATGATTATTAGTTATTGTTATGTTTTAATTACCACAAGATCAAGAACAGGATGGATACACAGAAGGATCTAAAAAATAATGATGGTGAAATTTAACAAAACAATAATTAAAATTTAATAGAAAAATGAATTTCATGATGGGCAACAATATATCAACAATTGCAGGATCGCCCATTCATGTACATAAAACGACCATGAAATCTGTTACAACACCCCTTCTCCTTTACCTTCTAACACAACAATAGTAAACGAGCAAATAGCAATGTTTCCGGATGGATCTCTTGCAGTGTATGTGATAGTCGTCTCTCCAAAGTTCAAAAACATAGGTGAAACACGATCAGATGTGACAGTGACAGAACCAGAGTTGTCTGTTGCTGTGGCAGAGATCCAGGTGACTACTGTCCCGCCTGTACCCACAGTAGAAGACTCAGTGAACCCTTGTGGGCACACTATCTGGGGATTAGTCGTATCAACTGTGAAGAGAAAAATACAGAGCTCTAGGACTGCATTTTGCTTAAAATTGGACAAACCATCCTCCAAAAAATTCATACACACCGGGGGCCCATTTCATAAAGAGTTAAAACTGTTGTAACTTTGCCATTATGGCAACTACCATGATAACCTTGATTCTGATTGGCTGCTGAGCCCTGTTACCATGGTAGTTGCCATTATGGAAAAGTTACAACAGTTGTAAGTACTTTATGAAATGGGCCCGAGGTCCTTCCATAGGGAACCATGTATTCAATCCAACTACCTTTTCCCAGTTTCATGAAAATTAAAGGACAACCTAAAGGTAACCCTTGCTCGTCTTTCAAATGGCTAACAAGATTTGGGAAAGTACATGTACTGTTCCATATAGAGTAAAATATGACTTTATTAGAGTGACATTTAAATTTCTACTTCTGTACCATATGGAAGGCATCACTGCAATGGTCACAATATTGCTAAGAGGACTCGCCCTACTGTCGAGTCAAACTTCTTTGTGAAACATCCTCCTGGAAAAGTTAGGTTACCGATACCTCCTCCATTAATACAAGGATGATTATTACTTTTCCTTTTTAGTGGTCAGACTCACTACTTTTTTTCATTGATGTTGGTTCTTGACGAATTTTCATCCTTGGTACAATGCAACCACATTCACGCATACAAATGCCTATTTGAAAACAACATCATGATACAACAAACCACAAGAAATCAAAGCAGCAGTCCTACCTGAATTAACAATGACAGAGAAACTGCAGGAAGCCTGATTGTTGCTGGTATCTCTGTAAGTGTATGTCACTGTCGTTGATCCCGTGGAGAAGAAAAATCCATTCTGAGGTGTAACACTGACCAGAGATACAGTAGAAAGGTCAGTTGCTGATGCAGTGCCAAAAGTAACTGTTCTACCACTCGAAGGCACTTCAACGTCATATACTTCATCAGCCGGACATGTTACTTGTGGAGGGATGCGATCCTCTGTATTGGGTAAAACAATGCAATTTCTATAGTGAAAATAATACCTGGCTAACATACAGGTAAATCACTAGGTTTTTGAAGTATACATGAATAGAAGTAATCGTAAGAAAAATAAAGACCTCATATTTACCATGGGTAGCCAATTCAGTTCCTGCGTAACAAGATAATGTTGTTAAAACCCCGGCTTAAGCATGCTCACCTCCATCGGACGTTCAAGCATTTCAATTAGACGGTTGCTATAGTCATAATCTAACAAGAAGTTTATTTGTTATACTAAAATAAGAGGGTTGCAAGTCTTGAAACCGAGGGCCATTAAGACCTGCCAAGCAATAATATGATAGCAGAGGGTAACTAGTCAAAATTGGAGCAGAGTCACTAGTCATAATGGGATTAGATGGCTGCTGGTCAAAATTTACATGCAACCCACTTTTTTTATCATGACTAACCCACTTTTTTTTATCATGACTAACAATCCTGTTATCACTTATAAGTAGCAATTATAAGGGATAACGATTACTAATAGCGAAGAGTTTCTCAAAACTAAATACACCCTCTAATATACTTGATTCTAATAACCCTCTTACTTGATTATGAATAGCAACTCTCTTTTAATATTTGATTATTATTAGCAAACCTCAAGCACCATTATGTCCTGTTTCCCTCTCCAATTAACATTAGCTTCCCTTTTGTATTTCACTTTTGTTTCAATATCAATATTTACCCTCTTATTCAATGATTTCTTAGTACCCTCTTAATTAAGACTCTCATCCATTGCCAAGCCTGTACTAGCTTAATATGTTCCAACATCAAAATGTAATGTTTATTTGTTCAGTTTAACTACAAAACCGGCAACAAGGTAGGCTAGGCCAGGACCGCCATATTGTAACCACACAACAGCAATGCGTATCCTATGTGACGTCAGTTACATCATCGTGCAGCAAATATGCAAATGATTCACATGCGAATGAGATATATATTACTGCACCCATGGCCCTCAACGTATCTTATGATTAGCAAGCAATAATTAATTGACACTTGTTCATTTTCAGAATAACAACTTAATTTTCTAATTATGATTTGCATTCCTGCAGATAAATAACCCTCATGGCAGATTTCAACCCTCCCCACCTGCCCATCCATCTTGCATTATGATAAGCAGACATTTTAAATAATGGTCCTTGTGATTTCATGAAAAAATACCCACTTTTCTTTTATGACTCACAAAATTATGTGTATGAAAACTTACCCATTATGAATAGTGGTTCTTATATATAGATTTAGCAGGAATTCTAACTAACAGTCCCAGGGCCCGTTGCAGAAAGGGTTGCATTTAAACGCAAGCAAAAAAAATCAATCGCAAGTCCCTAAAGCGCGCTGTTGATTGGTTGAAAATCAAGTTGCGCTTAATTTTTTTGAGTTGCCATTCATTGCAACTCTTTCTGCAACAGGCCCCTAATGACAAATGGGCTTGCCAAGATGTGATGTACGGGATTATGACATGGAGGATTGCCCAAATGAGACTATGGACATACCAGCAATAATGTTGATTTGAAATGAGCAAGAAGCTGTGTTTCCGCTTCCATCAGTATAGGTGTAGGTGACTGTTGTTGCTCCTGTAGTAAAGGTAGCTCCAGGTTGATGACTTGCTTGTACAAGGCTGAAGATTCCAGAATTATCACTAACCATGGGAGTATCAAAGGATACTTGTGTGGAAGAAGTGCCTAATTCAACTATTTCAGTAACGTCCGGAGGGCAAGTTACAACAGGTGGCACGTTATCAACTGTGAGTTAAGAAGTATGAAAATCAAAGACATATTGTACTAAATAATCAACAAATAATAGAGAAAAAATATTGTACTACCATCTGAGTAAAAAAAAACTTAGTACCTCACAAATCTCCAATTTAAGGAGAAAATATATCATGAATATATAATTATTTTATATGGCCTGAAAGAGTATCTTCTCCGAAATAATCTGATACCATATTCATGCCATAAGTGTTAACGCTAATTGGATAATCAGGATGCAATTATTTACTTTGATGTAAAAAGTTTGATTTGCACCAAATTAAGGCATGGCTGCAATGAAGGTATCCGGATGCCAATGATGTCATAATCCTATATGAGTTTATAGTAAACATACTTGCAAACCCCTATTTAATGAAATTAACTTGAGAATTGATACCAAAAAGTGTTATTAAACTGCACTTATTTAATTATTGAAAAATCTTCCTATCAGTTTTCTCATTGACCTGCTTCGCGATAGGAGACGCCAGGATTAAAAAAATATATCAGCAGTTGCAGGATTGACCATGTAAATAAAACCACCAATTAAATCTCTTATAACAATGTCCATAATCCATTACCTTCTATCACAACAATGGTAAATGAGCAAATAGCAATATTTCCGGAGGGATCTCTTGCAGTGTATGTGATAATCGTCTCTCCAAAGTTCAAAAACATTGGTGAAACACGATCAGATGTGACAGTGACAGAACCAGAGTTGTCTGTTGCTGTGGCAGAGATCCAGGTGACTACTGTCCCGCCTGTACCCACAGTAGAAGACTCAGTGAACCCTTGTGGGCACACTATCTGGGGATTGGTTGTATCAACTGTGAAGAGAAAAATACAGAGTTCTAGCATTGTATTGTGCTTAAAATTGGACAATATCCTCAAAGGGAGATATCCACAGAATGACAGGTCCTTCAATAGTGATCAAAATATATCCTAGTTTTTTTTTTTTAAATGAAGGCTGGTCTCAAGATAATCCTCACAAATCTTTCATATGGCTACCAAGATGTAGGAAAATGCTTTAATACATATCTGGAAAAGTATGGTCCCCTTACCTAGGCCCGTTTTGAAACTCCATTTTTGATGCACGTGTACACGGCATGTTTTTCGGTCGTGTACATGTGTACACGTTGTAAACACTGTGAGAGCGAGTTATGTTTTCATGTCGGTACGGACCCGCATCAACATGTCATGAAAAAGGGTCTTACAGCCTACGTCATGGTTTGAAAGCTTACCTGAAAAGTTTGAAGTATCAATTCACAAAAATTGGTGCAAATTAAGTTTACTCAGCTTAGCAGCGCATTAAATTAATAAAGAATGCAAAAGAATAATCAGTGCAGGGCCCTAGCTAGCGCCGACGCTCGTTGGATGCACATTTTGTATACTGTACCGTACATGCATGCACAGATCCCTGCAGAATTAAGTAGAACTGAAGTTATCGATTGATTTTCATTATTTTGTTGCCAATTTGAGGAGCATGTGTTGTGTAGGCTTGTAGCACATGTGTACGAGCGTATAACACGTAAGTTGTAGCAATGATCGCTGTCGCAATTGGTGATTCTCAAATTGGCTCTGAGTGTGATTGAGCAATGCTTTCGAGCTTTCGAGACCGGAGCAGACCCATTTCTGGTACAAAAACTTCAGTCTCCAGAATGAATGTGGATTAAATCGACGATTTTGGAAGTGAACTCACTCTAGATTAATTGAATTATATTGACATATCAGTAATTAAAACATGTGCAGTGTCTGAGAACTAAGATTTAATGTGAGACTGTGAGCTTGTTCACTGACTTTGTAATCCCATGCAAGCTTTATGCAGATGGTACAGTGTACACGGTGATGGAATTTTGTACACGTGCAATGACTTGACCGTGCGTGTATACGTGTACCAGAAACGGGCCTACCATTACCTCCTTCACTTATACTAGTATGATTATTTTTTTTTAATTTTTATTGGTCAGACACACTACTTTTTTATTAATTTTGGGCCTAAAAAAATTGTAATCCCTGGTACAAAGCAACCAAGTTTACAAATACAAAGGATTTTTTTAAGCCACCATAATACAACAAAAACATATAAATTGAAGTATCAGTACTCCTACCTGAATTAACAGTGACCAAGAAACTGCAGGAAGCCTGATTGTTGCTGGCATCTCTGTAAGTGTATGTCACTGTAGTTGATCCCGTGGAGAAGAAAGTTCCAGTCTGAGGTGTAACACTGACCAGAGATACAGCAGAAAAGTCAATTGCTGTTGCAGTGCCAAAAGTAACTGTTCTTCCACTCAAAGGCACTTCAATGTCATATACTTCATCAGGCGGGCATGTTACTTGTGGAGGTACACGATCCACTGTATTGAGTAAAACAGAGCAATTTCGATAGTGAAAATAATACCTGGTTAACATACAAGTAAATCACTAGGATTTGAAGTGCATGCATGAATAATAATAACCTCATATTTACCAAGGTTAGTCACTTCATTTCCAAAAACTGTTCACCCAGCGTGTCCTGCTTAACATGATGATATTATTATTACCAAAAGTTTAGCATGCCCAAACTGATTGGGCAATCAAGGAATTTCTTCCTTCTGGGTAACCATTAACTACATCTGGGTGAAGAGTATAAAATGACAATAAATGCAAGGCCAAAGGATTTGCACTTGAAATCAAGTCTTCAAGCAATTTTGGACATGACATACACTCATGAAATGTCAAGTAACTTCCTAACTGCAATTTCGGGTGTCGGAAATGTGATCTCAAAAGTTGCATGACACAAAAAGAGGCCATTAAGCATTTTGCATTGTAAAAATATTGGACAAAACATTTTAAGGGATGGATTCCTCTGATTTCAGCCTTCCCTGTGCTTTATAGGATTAAAAGCAACTGTTAACCTCAATCATGAAAATCAACCCTCTATACCCATTTTTACCCATAAGTGATGCTCTTATTCCTATCTATAAATAGTGACTATCTACAAGTATAATTATAACTATCAACCCACAACTTATATTATGACTGTCTGATCCTCTTATTTGGTGACTAGTAACTCTCTACTCACGTGAAAATCCATACTTTATCATTGGAACAGAAATTGAAAATCCTTCCAAAATTAATTTCGCCCAACTGATCATACAGTGTAGACCCGGCATCCACTAAGCAGCATCAGATTGACGTTGGTCTATCCCTTAAATCATTGAACGCCAAACAGGGTGGTAACTTCTCCCATATTTTAAAGACTTTTGGTCTGATCCAGCGGGGTTTGAACTCCCGACCTCCCAGTTGTGAGATGGATGCTTAACCAGACAAGCCAACACACCAGTGAATATAGTGAAACTATTCTTGTTAAGAAAAGTTACCATCTTCTCTCATTATGAATAACACCCTTCATTTATGATGCTCTTACTTGATTATGACAAGCAACCCACTATGTCCATTATAAAATAGAAATATACCCTTCTCATTTTGATTAAAGACCTGACTTGTGGCTGTGATTAGTTAGTCTGTATTACCAGTATGACTATAGTGACCATCTTTTCTCATTATGTCTTCAGGCCTTCTCATTTGATTACCACTAGCAAACCCCTTTTAATAATCAAACAAAATGGCAGAGGGTCAATTGTAAAACATAATGGGATTACAGGGCTGCTGGTCAAAAAACATGTTTACAAGCAACCTGCTTTTTTCATATTACCATTACATTCTTGTTATCCCTTATAAGTAACAACTATCTTTTCCAATTACTAATAGTGACATGTTTCTCATTACAAATAAGGACCCTCTAATGTATTCAATGTCTAATAACTCTCTTTCTTAATTACAAATAGTGTGATTATGCAAAGTTCACACCAACGGCGAATGCCGCGCTTTAAATCGGCGATCAATTCGGCGTCATTTTTTTTTACTTTAAAAAAAATCTCACGATCTCATAAGATATGTTATGCTCTGATAAGCTCTGATACGCTCTGATACGAAGTTCGTTCCCGCTTGTGCGACAAATTATTTCCCGAATCGCTACGGCTTCTCACGCTATGATGCCGATTGATGAGGATTTATCACGCTTTAAATCACGCTTTGATATGCTTTATTACTCTTTGATAAGCTTTGATGCGCTTATCACGCTTTAAATAACGCTCTGATACGATTATCAAGATCTCTTGTGCATTGATAGGGTCTGTCAAGCTCTGTTACGAAATGACAAAATTCGAGATTATGATTGCATCCCGCCACTGATCCAGAGTATATAAAGATGCAGCAGATACACGAAATCATTACATCATTGGCAGAAGAACAAGATATGGAAGTTCAATATTTACCAGACTTTGAACCATCTTATGATGTAGACATGATCTTTGTCTCTCTGCTATATAACTACTTCATAGCCCTCGAGGCAGAGGAGAGAGAAAGAACAGCAAAGACAAGAGGAGATTGAACTACCAGCAGGAGGGAGAAGACCATTCATCAGGTGCTGCTGGACCAGGCCATGGCTCACTGAAGAAAGAAGACAGCAGTATGGCCAGTACACTATCCTCTTTAACAAACAACCGCGGTTAGAGGACCCTGTTGCCTTCACAATGTTCACCAGAGTAACCCCTGGGGTATTCGATGAGATCCTTGCGAGAGTTGCACCAGTCATCCAGAAGCAATGCACCCTTTGTCCGCTGGCCTAGCAATCACCTTGAGACATCTGGCCACTGGGGACAACTACAGATCACTGGCATATGGTTTCAGATGTGGTATCTCCATATCAGAGTTGATTCCAGGAGTGTGCAGGGCCATTGTAGAGGCGTATAAAGATGAGGTCTTCAACATACCTACCACCCCTGAAGCATGGAGCACCCTTGCCCAGCAGTTTGAACAGAGATGGAATATCCCCCATGCAATTGGTACCTTGGATGGAAAGCACACAGCCATTAAGAATCCAGCAATCACAGACAGTCTCTACCACAACTATAAGGGCTTCTTCTCTATACCACTGCTGGCATTGGTAGATGCAGAGTACAAGTTCATCTGGATTGAGGTGTGAGGTAAATGACACGCGTTTCGAATGCCTAGAAGATGGGTCCATAGGGCTGCCCCCATCATGCCCTCTCCCTTGAGAAAATCAGCTTGATATTCCCTACTTCATCCTAGGTGACGATGCTTTTGCCCTGATGAGCTACATGATGAAGCCATACAGCAGAAGAGGGAAGACAGATGAACAGAGGATCTGCAACTACAGGATCTCAAGGGGAAAAGAGTGGTGGAGAATGCATTTGGCATCATGACCAACAGGTTCCGGTGCCTGTTGGGAATACTGGAACAGAAGGTAGATAACGTCACAGCGTTGGTGGAGACTGCTGTGGTGCTCCACAACCTGCTGCGGAAGAGGGTGGCGCTGGCAGCCAATGCGGTGGACCACGAAGATGAAGAGCACAGCTTCGCACTAGGGGCCAGGAGAGGTGGACCTCACTGGGAAGATGTTCCGCAACCACCTGTAAGGGGGAAACCTCGCCAATGGATGCCAGACATCAGAGAGATCATCTCTGAGAATACTTTCCAGTGGGTGCTGTTGACTGGCGACAAAGAATGGCTGGGGTGGCACTTCCTGATTGAGTCAAGAAAGACGTGGCTCAGATATTTTCAGAAGCATATGATGAAGATAAAGACTTTTGTGTCTGGAAATAAGAATATACTCCTATGTGCAGACTATGTTTATTTTTAATATAAGTTTGAAATAATTGTTGTATTATGTGTTCTTGAGAATATGTTATTATTATCATTATTATTGATGTTATTGTTGTTATGTATTTCATCTGCTTCTAAAAATTATGAATACAGACTCTATTGATTTTTTACCAATGAAAAATCAGATAATACTACTATTGTAAGTGAGGAGTGAAAATTTAAAGGAATCAAGTTGCAGAATTCGAAATTTAGACATGTGCGATTGAAGATTTTTTAAATACGCATTTTTTTGTTAAATTGATTATTACAAATAATTACAAATTGATTTTCTTACTAATTTAAAAATTAGTAAGAAAATCAATTTTATATGTGAGATAAATAACCCTTATTAAAAGAGAAAATAAAACAAAGGAAATAAAATATAAAACATTATAGAATTAAAAAATTAAATATAATAAAAAAATAGATAGAAAAAAAAAACTTTGTGGAAAACTTGGAGTTTTAAACAGAGTTTTTCTATTCATTTATTTTTTTTATTCTATTGCCTTTTCCATTTTATTATGTTTTATACAGGGTGTCCCATAAAAAAATGCCCGGTACACTTCTGGTCGGGTTTTTTTTTATTTTTTGTTTCATTGAAAAGACCAACTCTTCATTTAGTAGCTGATCCAAAAATATCAAAATCACATTCAGTGGTTTTGGGGTTATAAGTACTTCTTGCAATGGTCTGTAAGTGGTAAAATCAGGCTGAACGAATCCTTAACTGTAGGGCCTATGGGCAAAGTATCAAAAGTGGGGTCACCGCTTGGAACCAAGCTTTCTTAAACTTTGTTATGCTTTCCTACGACTCTGATAAGCTTTGTGACGGTTTGATAAGCTTTAATACGCTCTCCCCGCTTTTCTCAATCCGTGACAGATCGCCTCAAATTTTTAAACTGTTTAAAAAAATTTGGCGCTCTTGCCGAATGTCCCGAATTGCTCAAAGCTTTCTCATGCTCTATTACGGTCTTTACGCTTTAATTAAGCTTTGTTACGCTTTGCCGCCGCTTTGCACGCCGCTTTAAAGCGCCATCAAAGCGGCGTTGGTGTGAACCTAGCATTAGCAAACTTCAACTACCAACATGACTTGTGTCTCACTCCTTTCATCATGACCAATTACTATTGACCGCTTTTCTAATTATAACAGGCACCCCTCTTCTATTTTATATCTCTTTTAACATTAATATTGACCCTAACATTGAATGAATAAAGTACCCTCAAACCTTATAAAGAGTTGCAACTCTGACCCATGGCCCTCGATGTTTTTATGATTAGCAAATAATAAATAATTGACAATTTTTCTAATTCAGTATCAAACTCTGATTTTGGATTGATGATTAGCATTCCATCAGAAAAATAACCCTATAGTAAAGATTATGAATAAAAACCCTCATCTTGCATTATGAAGAAAAAAGACATTACGAACAACTGTTTACAGCAACTGATAGATGGCGCACTACATTGTGAATCCATCGAATTGAAGTGTCAGTACTCCTACCTGAATTAATAGTGACCAAGAAACTGCAGGAAGCCTCATTGTTGCTGGCATCTCTGTAAGTGTATGTCACTGTAGTTGATCCCGTGGAGAAGAAAGTTCCAGTCTGAGGTGTAACACTGACCAGAGATACAGCAGAAAAGTCAATTGCTGTTGCAGTGCCAAAAGTAACTGTTCTTCCACTCAATGGCACTTCAACGTCATATACTTCATCAGGCGGGCATGTTACTTGTGGAGGTACACGATCCACTGTATTGGGTAAAACAGAGCAATTTCTATAGTGAAACTAATACCTGGCTGATGTACATGTACATCACTAGAGAATTAATGAATAATAATAACCTCATATATTCAAAGGTTAGTCCCTTCAGTTCCAAAAACTGTTCAACCAGCAGGTCCTGATTAACATGATGATATTTTAATACCCGAAGTTTAGCATGCCCAACCTGATTGGGCACTTAAGCATTCAAGGAATTTCTTCCGTACTGTGTAACCATTAACTTCATCTGGGTGGAGAATAGAAAATGACAATAAATGCAAGGTCAAAAGATTTGTACATGAATTTGTACATATCTCAAAAGTTCAATATATGTCTCTGATATGATACGTATGTGCTTAATTTTTGAAAATTTTGTGATAAAAAATGTTTTAACTTATTGTGTACCATAGCAACAGGATAGTTAAAACCTTATCCATGGCCTATTATCACCATATTGAAGTGGTAAGTTAAACTACCAGTATGTGAAAACAGCTTACTTTCATAAAATTATAAAATAATAAAGCATATACCTGTATCTTATACAAGCATCTATCAGAAATTATGACCAACAAGATTTCCAAAAAGAGACAATGGACATACCAGCTATTATGTTGATTACAAATGAGCAAGAAGCTGTATTTCCGCTTCCATCAGCATAGGTGTAGGTGACTCTTGTTGTTCCTGTGGTAAAGCTGTCTCCAGGTTGATGACTTGCTTGTAGAAGGCTAAAGCTTCCAGAATTATCACTAACCATGGGAGTATCAAAGGATACTTGTCTGGAAGAAGTGCCTAATTCAACTGTTTCAGTAACGTCCGGAGGGCAATTTACAACAGGTGGTATGTTATCAGCTGTGAATTGAGAAGTATGAAGATTAAAGTCATACAGTTAATTGAGTAATTATATATATGTATAATCCTTAAAATACAGAAAAATTACAATTCTAATACTTTGAAACAAAGACAAAAAACTAAAATGACAAAACTCATTACAAGAACTGAATGCAACATCTTCTAATTGTATAATCAGCCTTTCCCGCCAACCAAATTGTATAGTTTTTTTCTAAATCTTTTAATCACTAGAATTATTTGATGAATACAATTAAATAAAGGAACATTGGGAAAAAAGCACGTAGAAGAATAAATTCAATCATATGAAATAATTACAAAGTTGAGAGCCCAAAGTATAGTCATTATTATTGGTCCTAAAATTCATGCACTATGCATTTTAATACAGGATGTCATTCTTCAAAAGTATTTACTCAAGTTGACACAGACTTAAAGAAAATGAACCTAAACCTAGACATAAGCCCGCAATAATACACTTATCAAATTCATCGAACAGTTTTTTTATTCATACAGAGAACAAAAACAATATCGACAAACACATGACCCGAAAATATAAGCCACAATAAACCCTCTGCAGAGGGCAATGATTTGCAAACATCTGATAGTTCAAAATCAAGGCCCTCATATAGGCAGTGTAATAAACCCTTCCCAACAAAATATTAACCATACAATCACACTTCATTATTCTAGAGTCCAGTCTAAATGAATTCAGGGTAAGAAAAGGGTTTGTTTCTTTAAATCCTTTACATTGCATGTTCTCCTCTGCCTGTTTCTGTTTTGATAACAATTTTTTCAAAAGCCTCTTTCAACTCAAATTGTTATAGAGCATGTAAAATACATTGTTTAAGACTCAAACTTTAAATCACAGGAATTACCTTGTGCTGTTACAGTGACCGTGAAGGAACATACGGCTGTATTGCCAGAAAGATCTCTGAACTCAATCGTAACAGCTGTGGTGCCTAAGGGGAAGATACCCCCGTTGTTATGCGAAAGACTGGGAACCTCAAGTTGACCAGAATTGTCAGATGCAAATACAATTGGCCATGCAACCACACCAGATGTTGCACCAAAGCCAATTTCTTCATTGACTTGAGGAGGGCAGTTTTGAATATCTGGTGGAGTGTTGTCAACTACAACAAAATGGAAATTAGAATAGAGATTTGGAAAATGACTGGAAAAAAATTTAATGCAAATTGTCTTTCTAGACAAAGTTTATATACATCTCATGACTTACTATATTTACCAGTTAGAATTATGATTGAAAAAGTCTTGTAAATGAAAGAAAGTAGAAAGATAACAAAAAAAACAAGTATAGAAGAAACAACATGAGAAGTAAAGATACTACATTTGTCAAAAATTTCTTTAAAGAATCTCTAAACAAATTAAACAAGTGGAAGGCCTCTGGCAGTCTCGCCTGCATTATGCAATTTAATATAGCAGCAGTGCTGACTTCTAAAACAGCTATTGAATAATTATTCACAAAAGAAAACACTAACATTATAATAAAATTAAATGTCCAATGACCAAAAATGACCTTAGACCATGATCAGCCGACCTAAGATGAGTGCAAAACAATCATTCATACTTGATTACCCTTACGTCTATGGTTCATGAGCTAGATCCATACACTTTCTAAGTTACTTGTATAATGCCAATTCAACAAATACTCCCAACACAGCCAGAATTCACTGACCTTAAATGACCTTTGATCTTGGTTATGTGATCTGAAACTTACACATGATATTCAGGGATACATGGTTGCTCTGTCAAAGTTGCATGTACGAGATCCATAAGACTTTTAAACTTATGATGACAATTCTATAAATACCCCGAACATGGTCAGAGTTCGTTGACCCTAAGTGACCTTTGACCTTGGTCTTGTCTCCTGTTCCTCAGGCAGATCTTTAGTGATACACCATTACAATTAGGTCTAAGTTTCATGAACTACGTCTATATACTTTCTAAGTTATGATGACATTTCAACAAGTGGAATGCCTCTGGCCGTCTCACCTGCATCACGCGATTTAACATAGCAGCAGTGCTGACTTTGAAAACTACTATAACTCGCACAAGATGTTCAGTGATACATGGTTACTCTTATTTCCACTGTTTATGAACTAGACCAATAAACTTACAGAGATAGGATGGTAATTCAACAAATACCCCCTATGTGGCCAAAATTTATTGACCTCACATGAACTTTGAACTTCATCATGTGACCTGAAACTTGGACAGGACATTCAGTGATACTTGATTAACCATATGTCCAAGTTTCATGAACTTGGTCTATATGCTTTCTAAGTTATTATGACATTTCAAAAACTCAACCTTGGTTCAGATTTCAATGTTGGCAAAGCCGCCATCGGAAAAGTGGTGTCTACATACAGTCTTGCTCTGCTATGCAGGCGAAACAAAAAGAAATTTGGGGGCTCCTATAAAGATGCTGTAATGAAAACCTAATGGTTTGAAAATCTACTCTACTGTAAACCATATACTACAAACTTTTGCAAGACTGAGTGAAAATCAATATGAAAAACGATCCCAAAAGTCATTTCGTAAGAGGGTATTTGAAATTCAGACAAAAAGTGATGTGTATTCTCAAAAGTTTCAGATCTGTCTGTGATATGATACTTACATACATGTACTACATGTATACAATAAATTCTTCCTCTTCCATCCATGATTTCATAAAAAAATTGTTTGAACTGATTGTGCACTGCAGTAACGGAATAATTGAAAAGCTAATATTCATAGATGATTATCAACATATTGAAGTGGTAAGTCAAACAACTAACAACTGAAACCTCTTTGTTTGATGAACTTAGGAATTAATGAAGCATACACCAATATTAAAGTTGCTTATACATGTAACAATCATTAATTAAGACCAACCAGATTACCCAAATGATATCATGGACATACCATACATGTAGTATCCTTTATGTTTTTCTTATTAAACAATTCTAATGTTATATCCTAGTTTCGTTATAATGAAAGCTGGTCTCAAGATAATCCTCACAAGACTTTCAAATGGCTACCAAGATGTAGTAAAATGCTTACATATCTGGAAAAGTATGGCCATCCTTACCTCCTTCACTTATACAAGGATGATTATTTTTCATTTTTATTGGTCAGACACACTACTTTTTTATCAATTTTGGGACTTGATAAATTTTCAACCTCAGTACAAAATCCCCCACTTTTACACATACAACGGTTTTTTTTTAAAGCCACCATGTTACAACAAACCATAGCAAATTTGGTGGATTCACAATACGGTGGACCAACTATCCCTTGCAGCGTACAGGCCGAAATTCACAATGCATCATGTGAAACAAGTTGATATCTGTTGCACGTGCGAGTAATACAGTAAATGCATGCATGCTATTATTCAGCACTGGCCGATGCAGCTCGTCCGGATATGGTGTTTACAAAGGTCCAGGAGGTAGGAGAGAAATTTTCCTGCATTTTTTTGCAAAAATTTAGACCGTTTTGAGGAAATTCTTGCCATTATGGTTTTTATTTCGAAGCATTAGCACTGTGCGCTACCTGCACCTGCGCGCGATGTCGACCCCACAGTTTAGACTGTTTACAGCAACTGATAGATGGCGCACTACATAGTGAATCCATCGAGTTGAAGTGTCAGTACTCCTACCTGAATTAATAGTGACCAAGAAACTGCAGGAAGCCTGATTGTTGCTGGCATCTCTGTAAGTGTATGTCACTGTAGTTGATCCCGTGGAGAAGAAAGTTCCAGTCTGAGGTGTAACACTGACCAGAGATACAGCAGAAAAGTCAATTGCTGTTGCAGTGCCAAAAGTAACTGTTCTACCACTCAATGGCACTTCAACGTCATATACTTCATCAGGCGGGCATGTTACTTGTGGAGGTACACGATCCACTGTATTGGGTAAAACAATGCAATTTCTATAGTAAAAAAATACTACCTGGCTAACATACAGGTAAATCACTAGGATTTGAAGTGCATGCATGAATAATAATAATAACCTCATATTTACCAAGGTTAGTCACTTCATTTCCAAAAACTGTTCACCCAGCGTGTCCTGCTTAACATGATGATATTATTATTACCAAAAGTTTAGCATGCCCAAACTGATTGGGCAATCAAGGAATTTCTTCCTTCTGGGTAACCATTAACTACATCTGGGTGAAGAGTATAAAATGACAATAAATGCAAGGCCAAAGGATTTGCACTTGAAATCAAGTCTTCAAGCAATTTTGAACATGACATACACTTTCAAAATGTCAAGTAACTTCCTAACTGCAATTTCGGGTGTCGGAAATGTGATCTCAAAAATTGCATGACACAAAAAGAGGCCATTAAGGATTTTGCATTGTAAAAATATAGGACAAAACATTTTAAGGGATGTATTCCTCTGATTTCAGCCTTCCCTGTGCTTTATAGAATTAAAAGCAACTGTTAACCTCAATCATAAAAATCAACCCTCTATACCCATTAGTGATGCTCTTATTCCTATCTAAAAAAGGGACTATCTACAAGTATGACTTGTGTCTCACTCCTTTCATCATGACCAATTACTATTGACCACTTTTCTAATTATAACAGGCACCCCTCTTCTATTTCATATCTCTTTTAACATTAATATTGACCCTAACATTGAATGAACAAAGTACCCTCAAATCTTATAAAGAATCGCAACTCTGACCCATGGCTCTCAATATTTCTTATGATTAGCAAATAATAGATAAATTATTGACAATTTTTCTAATTCAGTATCAAACTCTGATTTTGGATTGATGATTTGCATTCAATCAGAAAAATAACCCTATATAGTAAAGATTATGAATAAAAACCCTCATCTTGCATTATGAAGAAAAAAGACATTACGAATAACTGTTTACAGCAACTGATAGATGGCGCACTACATAGTAAATCCATCGAATTGAAGTGTCAGTACTCCTACCTGAATTAATAGTGACCAAGAAACTGCAGGAAGCCTCATTGTTGCTGGTATCTCTGTAAGTGTATGTCACTGTAGTTGATCCCATATACTTATGTGCTTAATTTTTGAAAATTTTGTGACAAAAAATGTTTTAACTGATTGTGTACCATGGCAACAGCATAGTAAAAACCTTATCCATGGCCTATTATCACCATATTGAAGTGGTAAGTTAGACTACCAGTATGTGAAAACAGCTTACTTTCATAAAATTATAAAATAATAAAGCATATACCTGTATCTTATACAAGCATCTATCAGAAATTATGACCAACAAGATTTCCCAAAAGAGAAAATGGACATACCAGCTATTATGTTGATTACAAATGAACAAGAAGCTATATTTCCGCTTCCATCAGCATAGGTGTAGGTGACTCTTGTTGTTCCTGTGGTAAAGCTATCTCCAGGTTGATGACTTGCTTGTACAAGGCTGAAGCTTCCAGAATTATCACTAACCATGGGAGTATCAAAGGATACTTGTCTGGAAGAAGTGCCTAATTCAACTGTTTCAGTAACGTCCGGAGGGCAATTTACAACAGGTGGTATGTTATCAGCTGTGAATTGAGAAGTATGAAGATTAAAGTCATACAGTTAATTGAGTAATTACATGTATGTATAATCCTTGAAATACAGAAAAATTACAATTCTAATATTTTGAAACAAAGACAAAAAACTAAAATGACAAAAATCATTAGAAGAACTGAATGCAACATCTTCTAATTGTATAATCAGCCTTTCCCGCCAACCAAATTATATAGTTTTTTTCTAAATCTTTTAATCATTAGAATTATTTGATGAATACAATTAAATAAAGGAACATTGGGAAAAAAGCACATAGAAGAATAAATTCAATCATATGAAATAATTGCAATGTTGAGTGCCCAAAGTATAGTCATTATTATCAGTCCTAAAATTTATGCACTATGCATTTTAATACAGGATGTCATTCTTCAAAAGTATTTACTCAAGTTGACACAGACTTAAAGAAAATGAACCTAAACCTAGACATAAGCCCGCAATGATACACTTATCAAATTCATCAAACAGTTTTTTTTATTCATACAGAGAACAAAAACAATATCGACAAACACATGACCCAAAAATATAAGCCACAATAAACCCTCTGCAGAGGGCAATGATATGCAAACATCTGATAGTTCAAAATCAAGGCCCTCATATAGGCAGTGTAATAAACCCTTCCCAACAAAATATTAACCATACAATCACACTTCATTATTCTAGAGTCCAGTCTAAATGAATTCAGGGTAAGAAAAGGGTTTGTTTCTTTAAATCCTTTACATTGCATGTTCTGCTCTGCCTGTTTCTGTTTTGATAACAATTTTTTCAAAAGCCTCTTTCAACTCAAATTGTTATAGAGCATGTAAAATACATTGTTTAAGACTCAAACTTTAAATCACAGGAATTACCTTGTGCTGTTACAGTGACCGTGAAGGAACATACGGCTGTATTGCCAGAAAGATCTCTGAACTCAATCGTAACAGCTGTGGTGCCTAAGGGGAAGATACCCCCGTTGTTATGCGAAAGACTGGGAACCTCAAGTTGACCAGAATTGTCAGATGCAAATACAATTGGCCATGCAACCACACCAGATGTTGCACCAAAGCCAATTTCTTCATTGACTTGAGGAGGGCAGTTTTGAATATCTGGTGGAGTGTTGTCAACTACAACAAAATGGAAATTAGAATAGAGATTTGGAAAATGACTGGAAAAATTTTTAATGCAAATTGTCTTTCTAGACAAAGTTTATATACATCTCATGACTCACTATATTTACCAGTTAGAATTATGATTGAAAAAGTCTTGTAAATGAAAGAAAGTAGAAAGATGAGAAAAAAAACAAGTAAGAAGAAACTACATGAGAAGTAAAGATACTACATTTGTGAAGAATTTCTTTAAAGAATCTCTAAACAAATTTAACAAGTGGAACGCCTCTGGCAGTCTCGCCTGCATTACGCAATTTGATATAGCAGCAGCGCTGACTTCTAAAACAGCTATTGAATAATTATTCACAAAGAGAACACTAATATAATAATAAAATTGGATGTCCAATGACCCAAAATGACCTTAGACCAGGATCATGTGACCTTGGACGAGTGCAAAACAATCATTCATACTTGATTACCCTTATGTCTATGTTTCATGAGCTAGATCCATACACTTTCTAAGTTACATGTATAATGCCAATTCAACAAATACTCCCAACACAGCCAGAATTCACTGACCTTAAATGACCTTTGATCTTGATCATGTGATCTGAAACTTGCACATTTTCAGGGATACATGGTTGCTCTGTCAAAGTTGCATGTACTAGATCCATAAGACTTTTAAACTTATGATGACAATTCTATAACTTGGTTTGAGTTCGTTGACAGAAACAACCTTTGACCTTGGTCTTGTCTCCTGTTCCTCAGGCAGGATCTTTAGTGATACACCATTACAATTAGGTCTAAGTTTCATGAACTAGGTCAATATACTGTCCAAGTTATGATGACATTTTAAAAACTTAACCTTGGTTAAGATTTTGATATTGATTCCCCCAACATGGTCTACAAAAAATAAATGATCCTTGACCTTGGCCATGTGATCTGAAACTCGCATATGATATTCAGAAATAGAAGGTTGCTCTTATATCCAAGTTTCATGAACTAGATCCACAAATGTTTAAAGTTATGATGCCAATTCCATAAATACCCCCAAAATTGCAAAAGTTCATAACCTTAAATGACCTTTGATTTTGGTCATGTGACCTGAAACTCTGGCATAATGTTCAGGTATACTTGATTAACATTTATGGAAAAATATCCAATATTGTTTTTCAGAAGCAGGATTTTACCAAATAACATATAACAAAAAGTACCATAAAAATCATTGCACATCTTTTGTTCAGTATAATGTTCATAATTTGAATGAGGCAACCTTAAAATAAGTTTCATCCATAATCTGAGATCCTCAGCAATGCATGACCAATGCTGGGAATCCAATATAGTCTACCATTAAATTCTCTCGATAGCATTTAACTCTGTCAATCTTCGTTACGGAAGTTAAAATTAAGTTACAAGTTGCAATACTTATTTTGTTAGCTTAGGAACATCCATATCAAGGTATTCGTATATCATTTTTTTTAAAGATTAATGTGGAACGCATTTCTTAATCCCCCCAATGAAAAAAGTTAAAAATAGAACAGGAAACGGCCAACTGTCATTTTTATTGTCGTTCTTGGTCACAGTTAAAATTAGAAAACCGAATAACCGGGCCACAGAATTGTAGTTCATCTTAGAAGTTTCTGGCCTCAAGCAATCCTAAGGAAGATCCTAAGAAATGCATGACCAATTCTGGGAATCTCAAGATACTTTACCATCAAATCATCGAGTGGCCTTTACCCTTGTCAATCTTCATTACGGAAGTTAAATCAAGTTACAAATTGCAATATTTATTGTTAGCTTAAGAAAATCCATATTTAGGTATTCGTATTACCTTATTTCTAATAAATAAAGATAAATGTGGAGCGCATAGCTTAATTTGCCACCCCCTAATAAAGTGAAAACATAACATGAAACGGAAACTGTAATTTTATTGTCGTTCTTGTTCAAAGTTGGAATGAGAAAACCGAATAACAGGGCCACAGAATTGCAGTTCATCTTAAAAGTTTCTGGCAATAAACAAAATATAACAATCGTAGTCCCGTAACCAGGATGAGTTCTCTGGGTTACGAGGAATCCCACCGCTTGCCAATAGCCAAAAAAGATAGAGAGAGAAAAAAAGAAGAAAAAAAAAACGTTTAAAAGGACATGGGGAAACGAACAATAATAAAGTGAAGTGAATGAAACAAGAGGCTAAAATATCAGAAATACATAAATTTTCAATGGACTCTATATGATCTAATCGCGATTTTTGTTTCATTATTTTTGTTTCATTGAGATACCCAATTAAGCAGCCTGTTACAAAAATGATTTACCAAAATGATGAATAGCCAAAATGTTTGATTATCGAAATACGTATTTCAATAATAAATTCCATCAAACCTTGAGTGTTTGAATACCCCTTTCTACGTTTCCATGTAAGTAGACCTATATCAAATATTTCAGCTCTTTTCATGCGCATCCAGGCTCAAAAAATATGTTCTGAACAGACATTAATAAGAAAAAGTAAAATACTGCAAATATGATCAAAATCGAACAAGGAATAACGAAGTTATGCCATTTTAAAGATTTGCAGTATTTTAGGGGAACAGTTTGGTCTATGCATATCTTCATGAATATTAAAAGAGTTGATTGATGGTGTAGATACATGTAACCCCCACTTGTTCTTTTGTATTCTATTGCATGAAATTATTTTTTTATTCAATTTATATCCTCTTTATTTGAAAGCGTGCTTAAAATGTCTGTTTTTATATTGGAATGACACATTTTCAGCTAGCGCTTTGCACTCGCTGCACATCACTTCCTTAGCAAGACACCGATCCTTTTCATGATTACAAAAAGTTAATAGAATGTCCCGTTTTGGGTTCTAAACTTCAAAAAGCGTGCGTTTTACCTTTTCAATAATTGTTTATTGGATATATATCTTGTTCTCAAATTAAAACGTCCAAAAATGATTGTTTTCAGATCAAAACATAACAAATTTACAGTCGCATCAATTAAGATACCCATCCTTGTAATTGGTTCAAACACTGTTTAGAATGTCAAGGTTTCAGTCAGAATACTAAAAAAAAAGCTAGCACTTTGTACTCACATTAATAGTTTATTCAGATATCCTCCTGATCATTTTTACAAAAAATGCTTTGAATCTCAAGTTTTCAGGTTAGACTATACACAAGTTTTAGATCGCGTTTCGCGCTCACATATTTGATCGGTGAAATAACCCTCCTCATCATTGCTCATGAGTCATTGCAAATAGTTTTCCTTTCTATTTCCTTGTCCATGAAAGTTTTATTGTTTCTCCTTATTCCCTTTCTTTCCACCGTTTCTGCCGACTTCAGCATTAGACAAAGCCATGTCACATGTTCTGGAACTAGAATCGTACTATCAATCTCAGCGAAGTACATCAAAGAAGTGTATTAACTTCTGTCACAATAATTGTTACGGAAGTTAAAGGGGAATGAAACCTTTGGAACAAATAGGCTTGTGTAGAAACAGAAAAATCAAAGAATAAGAATAAAGAAAGTTTGAGAAAAATCGGACAAATAGTGAGAAAGTTATGAGCATTTGAATATTGCAATCACTAATGCTATGGTGATCCTCACTTTGGCAATGCGACAAGGATGTGTGATGTCACTGATGAACAACTTTCCCTTTGGTGGACTATAAAATATCCTCAAAATGTCTCTTTTTGCTTTTTCTTATGATGATACAAACTCTTTATCCATGATGTATTCTTAAAAAATATGTATTACATGCCCTCATGTAAACAGAACACATTATTTATGGATAGATGTGATAAAAGAGGCAATTCTAGTAAAATATATACCAAAGTAATGGGAGAGTTGTTCACAAGTGACATCACACATCTTTGTCGCATTGCCAATTTGCTATCTCCATAGCATTAGTGATTGCAATATTCAAATGCTCATAACTTTCTCATTATTTGTCCGATTTTTCTCAAACTTTCGTTGATCTGTTTCTTTGATTTTTCTGTTTTCACACAAGCTATCTTGTTCCAATGGTTTCATTCTCCTTTAACCCTAATACTCCCGGGGGGGGGGGCCATAATGGCCCCCCCCTCAACAATTTTCGCGATATATCTGCTGCGCGAAATTTTTTCACCTCGCAGCTCACTGACTTTTTACATTCAAGTCTCGCGCAAATTTTGAGACCAAATTTGTGACGCCCGGGTACGCGGTTACAACATTACGCAACATTATGCAAGTGCATGTCAGACCCAAAATTGCTCATAAACGTGATTTCATGTACAAATCCAATGCAAATTGCGTATTTAGCCAAAATTCATAAATGTTTCATTATTTCTACTTTTACTGATTAAACTTAATTAATTTTGCCTTGTTTATGATCAGAATTATGTCTGGAACAATTTCCATTGAAAAAACAATAAAAAACAAAAAGTAAAAAAACAAAGAAATACATAACAAATTCATAAAACAATAAAATAAATAAGAAATTTATTTCCAAACCAAAGTTTTTTTGAATTACGATTGTTAAGAATGCTACAAAGAAAATTTTTACCAAAAATTAGCATTCTAGGAGCTTTATTTAGTGAATTAGAGCAAAAAGTATGATTTATGCATAAATTAGCATAATTAATTCATATAAAATAAAATCTCATTATTTTGGAAAATTTTACCATACAGCCTTGTAGATTATATCGCACACTACCAGCGTGCAAATTTTTGCGTCGCTCGCGCGATCGGCGGCCGAGATCTTAAGGGGGGGCCATAATGGCCCCCCCCGGGAATGACAAGAATCAAAATACCCCGGGAGATTTAGGGTTAATGCACTTTATATTGCAATTAAAGGAAGTTAATATTGTTAAGTTCTAAAGAAGATGCCAATATTCCAAATTTGTATAATGAATCATTTAAAATTCCAAAAGCATTAAATATCGTATATAATTCGTGGGAAATTGTTTTCGCTGGCAATTTTCCCTCTTTACAAAGTGATGTCGAAAATAAGGTGTGTAATAATAATTTTACAAGGATGAATAGCTATCATTTTAATGGGTAAGTAGGTGGAGGGTATCTTATATGATTTATATCTCTATGATCCGGAGTGATTCGATAAAGCACAAATTTGTAGCATATTCAAGAAAAAATGTTGCGGAAGTTAATGCCTTACGGAAGTTAATGTCTTTATGCTTTAAGGTCCAACGTGGTCCTTATGTAGCAGCCCTAACTTTGCAAACTGTATTTATTATGAAAGGTGTCTCTTATTCTATATAATACTGAATTCTCAACAGAACTGCTAAAGTGCATATCTTCTTAAGGTGCATTAAAAGGTGCATGTTAAATCTGTTTAGTCATACATTTCATTTTGTAAGAATAGTCCTTTATTTTCATGTAAAACTGGAAACACATATGATAATTCCCTATCAATTATTTATTATTAATTATCACTCTACTTGCAGACACATTATCATATAATATAATTCAGTTTGAAAGGGAGAAAAAACTTATGGCAGTATTCGTTACGGAGGTTAAAACAAATTTGGGACAAAGTTAAAAGTGAAATTAATCACAAAGTGATCATCAAATACTAGGATAAGCGCAGTATGTCAGACGTTAAACACCATGCTGCCCTCACCAGACATCAATGTAGGTGAGAAATACAGAGTACTTATAAAAGAGAATGATAGTAAAATCTAAAACTGACCCGAGACAGTGTCTATTCTAACAAAAAGCAAAAATAAAAGGCTTTTGTAATAAAATTAGAGCTTTACAAGTCACTGGTCGCATATGCTTTGTGAAACTAGTCTATTATTGTCATTTTCTTGATAAAAATTTTGTAGAAAATGTTCAGGGTTGTGAAGCTAGCGGACATAAGATAGTCGAGACACGTTTTTTGTGAATTGTATCATTTTTTTTAGAATGACCCCTATATGCTTTCTAAGTTATGATGACATTTCAAAAACTTAACCTTTGTTAAGATTTCAATGTTGACAAAGCCGCCATCGGAAAAGTGGTGCCTACATACAGTCTTGCTCTGCTATGCAGGCGAAACAAAAAGAAATTTGGGGGCTCCTATAAAGATGCTGTAATGGAAACCTAATGGTTTGAAAATCTACTCTACTGTAAACCATATAATACAAACTTTTGCAAGACTGAGTAAAAATCAACATGAAAAACGATCCCAAAAGTCATTTCATAAGAGGGTATCTGAAATTCAGACAAAAAGCGATGTGTATTCTCAAAAGTTTCAGATCTGTCTGTGATATGATACTTACATACATGTACTACATGTATACAATAAATTCTTCCTCTTCCATCAATGATTTCATGAAAAAATTGTTTGAACTGATTGTGCACTGTAGTAATGGAATAGTTGAAAAGCTAATATTCATGGCTAATTATCAACATATTAAAGTGGTAAGTCAAACATCCAACAATTGAAAACCTCTTTGTTTGATGAACTTAGGAATTAATGAAGCATACACCCATATTTAAGGTGCTTATACATGTAACAATCATTAATCAAGACCAACCAGATTACCCAAATGATATCATGAACATACCATAGTATCCTTTATGTTTTTCTTATTAAACAATTCTAATGTTATATCCCATAGTTTCGTTAAAATGAAGGCTGGTCTCAAGATAATCCTCACAAGACTTTCAAATGGCTACCAAGATGTAGTAAAATGCTTACATATCTGGAAAAGTATGGCCATCCTTACCTCCTTCACTTATACAAGGATGATCATTTTTCATTTTTATTGGTCAGACACACTACTTTTTTATCAATTTTGGGACTTGATAAATTTTCAACCTCAGTACAAAATCCCCCACTTTTACACATACAACCGTTTTTTAAAGCCACCATGTTACAACAAACCATAGCAAATTTGGTGGATTCACAATACGGTGGACCAACTATCCCTTGCAGCGTACAGGCCGAAATTCACAATGCATCATGTGAAACAAGTTGATATCTGTTGCACGTGCGAGTAATACAGTAAATGCATGCATGCTATTATTCAGCACTGGCCGATGCAGCTCGTCCGGATATGGTGTTTACAAAGGTCCAGGAAGTAGGAGAGAAATTTTCCTGCATTTTTTTGCAAAAATTTAGACCGTTTTAGGGAATTTCTTGCCATTATGGTTTTCATTTCAAAGCATTAGCACTGTGCGCTACCTGCACCTGCGCGCGATGTCGACCCCACAGTTTAGACTGTTTACAGCAACTGATAGATGGCGCACTACATAGTGAATCCATCGAATTGAAGTGTCAGTACTCCTACCTGAATTAATAGTGACCAAGAAACTGCAGGAAGCCTGATTGTTGCTGGCATCTCTGTAAGTGTATGTCACTGTAGTTGATCCCGTGGAGAAGAACGTTCCAGTCTGAGGTGTAACACTGACCAGAGATACAGCAGAAAAGTCAATTGCTGTTGCAGTGCCAAAAGTAACTGTTCTACCACTCAATGGCACTTCAACGTCATATACTTCATCAGGCGGGCATGTTACTTGTGGAGGTACACGATCCACTGTATTGGGTAAAACAATGCAATTTCTATAGTAAAAAAATACTACCTGGCTAACATACAGGTAAATCACTAGGATTTGAAGTGCATGCATGAATAATAATAATAACCTCATATTTACCAAGGTTAGTCACTTCATTTCCAAAAACTGTTCACCCAGCGGGTCCTGCTTAACATGATGATATTATTATTACCCAAAGTTTAGCATGCCCAAACTGATTGGGCAATCAAGGAATTTCTTCCTTCAGGGTAACCATTAACTACATCTGGGTGAAGAGTATAAAATGACAATAAATGCAAGGCCAAAGGATTTGCACTTGAAATCAAGTCTTCAAGCAATTTTGAACATGACATACACTTTCAAAATGTCAAGTAACTTCCTAACTGCAATTTCGGGTGTCGGAAATGTGATCTCAAAAATTGCATGACACAAAAAGAGGCCATTAAGGATTTTGCATTGTAAAAATATAGGACAAAACATTTTAAGGGATGTATTCCTCTGATTTCAGCCTTCCCTGTGCTTTATAGAATTAAAAGCAACTGTTAACCTCAATCATAAAAATCAACCCTCTATACCAATTAGTGATGCTCTTATTCCTATCTAAAAAAGGGACTATCTACAAGTATGACTTGTGTCTCACTCCTTTCATCATGACCAATTACTATTGACCACTTTTCTCATTATAACAGGCACCCCTCTTCTATTTTCTATCTCTTTTAACATTAATATTGACCCAAACATTGAATGAATAATATACCCTCAAAATTTATAACGAATTGCAACTCTGACCCATGGCTCTCAATATTTCTTATGAGTAGCAAATAATAGATAAATTATTGACAATTTTTCTAATTCAGTATCAAACTCTGATTTTGGATTGATGATTTGCATTCAATCAGAAAAATAACCCTATAGTAAAGATTATGAATAAAAACCCTCATCTTGCATTATGAAGAAAAAAGACATTACGAATAACTGTTTACAGCAACTGATAGATGGCGCACTACATAGTGAATCCATCGAATTGAAGTGTCAGTACTCCTACCTGAATTAATAGTGACCAAGAAACTGCAGGAAGCCTCATTGTTGCTGGTATCTCTGTAAGTGTATGTCACTGTAGTTGATCCCGTGGAGAAGAAAGTTCCAGTCTGAGGTGTAACACTGACCAGAGATACAGTAGAAAAGTCAATTGCTGTTGCAGTGCCAAAAGTAACTGTTCTTCCACTCAATGGCACTTCAACGTCATATACTTCATCAGGCGGGCATGTTACTTGTGGAGGTACACGATCCACTGTATTAGGTAAAACAGAGCAATTTCTATAGTGAAAATAATACCTGGCTGACATAGAGGTAAATCACTAGAGAATTAATGAATAATAATAACCTCATATATTCAAAGGTTAGTCCCTTCAGTTCCAAAACTGTTCACCCTGCGGGTCCTGCTTAACATGATGACATTATTATTACCCAAAGTTTAGCATGCCCAACCTGATTGGACACTTAAGCATTCAAGGAATTTCTTCCTACCGGGTAACCATTAACTACATCTGGGTGGAGAGTAGAAAATGACAATAAGTGCAAGGTCAAAAGATTTGTACATGAATTTGTACATATCTCAAAAGTTCAATATATGTCTATGATATCATACTTATGTGCTTAATTTTTGAAAATTTTGTGACAAAAAATGTTTTAACTGATTGTGTACCATGGCAACAGCATAGTAAAAACCTTATCCATGGCCTATTATCACCATATTGAAGTGGTAAGTTAGACTACCAGTATGTGAAAACAGCTTACTTTCATAAAATTATAAAATAATAAAGCATATACCTGTATCTTATACAAGCATCTATCAGAAATTATGACCAACAAGATTTCCCAAAAGAGACAATGGACATACCAGCTATTATGTTGATTACAAATGAACAAGAAGCTATATTTCCGCTTCCATCAGCATAGGTGTAGGTGACTCTTGTTGTTCCTGTGGTAAAGCTATCTCCAGGTTGATGACTTGCTTGTACAAGGCTGAAGCTTCCAGAATTATCACTAACCATGGGAGTATCAAAGGATACTTGTCTGGAAGAAGTGCCTAATTCAACTGTTTCAGTAACGTCCGGAGGGCAATTTACAACAGGTGGTATGTTATCAGCTGTGAATTGAGAAGTATGAAGATTAAAGTCATACAGTTAATTGAGTAATTACATGTATGTATAATCCTTGAAATACAGAAAAAATTACAATTCTAATATTTTGAAACAAAGACAAAAAACTAAAATGACAAAAATCATTAGAAGAACTGAATGCAACATCTTCTAATTGTATAATCAGCCTTTCCCGCCAACCAAATTATATAGTTTTTTTCTAAATCTTTTAATCATTAGAATTATTTGATGAATACAATTAAATAAAGGAACATTGGGAAAAAAACACATAGAAGAATAAATTCAATCATATGAAATAATTGCAATGTTGAGTGCCCAAAGTATAGTCATTATTATCAGTCCTAAAATTTATGCACTATGCATTTTAATACAGGATGTCATTCTTCAAAAGTATTTACTCAAGTTGACACAGACTTAAAGAAAATGAACCTAAACCTAGACATAAGCCCGCAATGATACACTTATCAAATTCATCGAACAGTTTTTTTTATTCATACAGAGAACAAAAACAATATCGACAAACACATGACCCGAAAATATAAGCCACAATAAACCCTCTGCAGAGGGCAATGATATGCAAACATCTGATAGTTCAAAATCAAGGCCCTCATATAGGCAGTGTAATAAACCCTTACCAACAAAATATTAACCATACAATCACACTTCATTATTCTAGAGTCCAGTCTAAATGAATTCAGGGTAAGAAAAGGGTTTGTTTCTTTAAATCCTTTACATTGCATGTTCTGCTCTGCCTGTTTCTGTTTTGATAACAATTTTTTCAAAAACCTCTTTCAACTCAAATTGTTATAGAGCATGTAAAATACATTGTTTAAGACTCAAACTTAAAATCACAGGAATTACCTTGTGCTGTTACAGTGACCGTGAAGGAACATACGGCTGTATTGCCAGAAAGATCTCTGAACTCAATCGTAACAGCTGTGGTGCCTAAGGGGAAGATACCCCCGTTGTTATGCGAAAGACTGGGAACCTCAAGTTGACCAGAATTGTCAAATGCAAATACAGTTGGCCATGCAACCACACCAGATGTTGCACCAAAGCCAATTTCTTCATTGACTTGAGGAGGGCAGTTTTGAATATCTGGTGGAGTGTTGTCAACTACAACAAAATGGAAATTAGAATAGAGATTTGGAAAATGACTGGAAAAAATTCTAATGCAAATTGTCTTTCTAGACAAAGTTTATATACATCTCATGACTCACTATATTTACCAGTTAGAATTATGATTGAAAAAGTCTTGTAAATGAAAGAAAGTAGAAAGATAAAAAAAAGTAAGAAGAAACTACATGAGAAGTAAAGATACTACATTTGTCAAGAATTTCTTTAAAGAATCTCTAAACAAATTTAACAAGTGGAACGCCACTGGCAGATGGCTGCTCTTATATCCAAGTTTCATGAACTAGATTCACAAATGTTTAAAGTTATGATGACAATATCATAAATACCCCGAAAATGGAAAAAGTTCACTAACCCTAAATGACCTTTGATATTGGTCATGTGACCTGAAACTCAGGCAGAATGTTCAGTAATATTTGATTAACCATATGTCCAAGTTTCATTAACTTGGTCTATATGCTATCTAAGTTATTATGACATTTCAAAAACTCAACCTTGGTTCAGATTTCAATGTTGATGATGTTGCCATCGGAAAAGCAGTGCCTATAGTCTTGCTCTTCTATGCAGGCAAGACAAAAAGAAATTTGGGGGCTCCTATAAAGATGCTGTAATGAAAACCTCAGTTTAGACTGTTTGCTGCACATGATAGATGGCGCACTACATAGTGAATCCATTGAATTGAAGTGTCAGTAGTCCTACCTGAATTAATTACATCAAGCAATCAGCTGGACATAGTTATGCCAAAACATAAAATTAAAACAAATTATAAAAAACACCAAATCTTCCTTGGATTTCAAAATCTATTCTACGCTCAATTAATTGAAAAAATAATCTTTTTTATAAATACAAATTAAAAGGTACTGAGAAAGCAAAATTAAAGTATACGTCCTATAAAAACACATTAATCAATATCATTCGTTTAGAAAAAAGAAAATATTTTGTAAATCGTTTGGAAATGTTCAAACACGATACCCAAAACACATGGAAAATCATAAAACAAGCAATCAAATTTAACTCTTCATGCGTTACGTTCGCATTATTACACATCCGTAGGCGTGTTTCGTTTGCATTTTTGCACAACCACACATTTCCCATAGACGTCCCCTGTCCCATTGCATGCCCCGGAGCATGCCTAGCTACAATGTATAGCCTGGCGTTTGTGTATACCGTACATGTGTACCGATCAATCAATCGCACGTGCCACATTAGTTTAGCGTTCGACGGATTATTGCAGTTTACAAATTACAGAATCGTTGAGTTTTCCTTGAAAATGAGTACTTAGATCACGTTTATTTTCCGAACAGAATCATGCCACCCCAAAAAAATCAATACATCTTGATCACAGCCAGGAAGTTCATTGAAAAAGGAGAGGAGAAAAACCCTCCTCACAAACAATACCATGGCCAGGTTTATTGTTAGGAGTCTGTGACTCATGGCACGAATGTGAATGAGACCCTTTCAATGGAGTACAGTACCTTGACCAGGCAAAAATTTACTCTCTTTTATTTTCCACTATATATGGACTATTTTTATCAGATTATCATGATTTTGGTATCAATACAAAGCTAATGTAATGAACAGTCCAAGTGGATAAATAAAAATCATGCCACTAACACAAGAACCAAAGTAAAAGGGGGGCTAAATTTTGTTGGAAGTATTAGAAGGAAGCATTTAGAAAATGTAATTTACTATACATTTTTCCATAATTTATCCAATAAATTTATCCAAAATATATAGCAAATATTTTTAATAATTACTTTTCCTCAATTGGTAACGATCTGGCTAAACATATTCCCCATTCTGACCGGTGTTTTACTGACTTTTTAGGTCCTGCATCCAAGTTCTATTTTCCTTTTTCCTATGAATAGACAAGAAGTCACAAACATTGTTTCCAACTTACAAAATAAAAAAAGTTCCGGCTTTGACGGAATCAGTAACGTTATTTTAAAGGCCATAATTCCTTACGTTGTAGATTCATTGGTTCATATATTTAATTTGTCACTGCTGCATGGTGAATTTCCTAATTCCATGAAACTTGCTAAAATCATTCCATTATTTAAGAAGGGTGACACACTTGAAGTAGGTAACTATCGGCCAATCTCGTTATTGTCTTCTTTTTCCAAAATTTTAGAAAATATAGTAGTCACTCGAATGATAACTTTCTTGAAGAAAAATAATATCTTTTCAAACTTCCAATTTGGTTTTAGGGAGAAACATAGTACTGTTCATGCTTTAATGACTTTTGTAGAAAAAAATGCCCATTCAATTGACTCTCCTTCTCACGCAGTTGGTATATTCCTGGACTTCTCGAAGGCCTTCGGTATGATAAATCATAACATTTTACTCTATAAACTCAATCATATCGGTGTCCGTGGAAAAACCTTGGAGTGGTTCAGGAGTTACCTCTCTAACAGAAAACAATTTGTTTATTTAAATGAGCAAGAATCTGATTCTAAAAATATTACTTGTGGTGTTCCGCAAGGGAGTCTTTTAGGCCCTTTGTTGTTTATTCTTCATATACATGTAAATGATTTTCATAAATCATCCAATTTACTGTAATTCATTTTATTTGCAGATGATACTAACTTATTTTTTTCACACAGAGATCCAAATGTTCTCGATGTCGTCAATGCAGAGTTGCGAAATGTTTTAGAATGGATAAGAACCAATAAACTGTCATTAAATCTTTTGAAGACGAATTACATATTATTTAGTAACTCCTTAGCTTCATTACTGACTCAGATTATGTTTGACATTGCCCCACTTAAGCAGGTTTCTCATACAAAATTTGTAGGTGTTTTGGTTGATAGCAAGCTCTCCTAGAAATTACATATCGAAAATATTTGCAAAACAATCTCTCGAAATATTGGTATCATTAACAGACTAAAATCACATCTTCCACAACGATCTTTGCTTATTCTTTATTATTCTCTTGTTTTACCCTACTTAAATTATGGACTTTTGCTTTGGGGAAACACCCATCAAACTCTGTTAGAAAAAATTATATTGTTACAAAAAAAGTAATTCGCATAATCTGCAATGCTCCGTTTCGTGCCCACTCAGATCCACTTTTCCTTGAACATAATATTCTCAAAGTAAACGATCTCTACTTGATTCATCTTGGAGAATTTATGTATGAATTCAATTCTGGTGTCCTTCCCTTAGTTTTTCATGACATGTTTATGAAGAATCAAACTATTCATAAATATCCCACTAGACAGTCTGAAGAATTTCATTTACCTTTATTAAAAACACTTTCAGCACAAAATACATTGATTTTTGAAGGCACTAAATTTTGGAATACTTTGCATATAGATTTGAAAAACTCCCCTTCACTCGCAGTCTTCAAAAGAAAACTTAAGACATTTTTATTGGCTATGTATAAAACCTAGTTCTCCCTGTTGTACTTATTTTGCCCCTTCTTTTATTGTCAATATTATCACTATCATCATGATTATTTTTGTCATGAGTACTATTTTTATTGTGAATATCAACATCATCAACTTTTATTATTTCTATTATTAATGTCATTGTTATTATTGTTGGTATTCAAAGAACTCGTCACCACTTCTCAACAATTAAGGCATACATTTTGATCCTTTTCCTTTGCGCGTTTACTTCATACTCGTTATACATCACCTGTGAAACATTTTCTTAATTATTTCAGTCCACATGCAGATAATTATGTTCTTCTCATTGTCTCTCTTTGTTATTCTTCGTACATTACTCATTTCATGCATCATGTTATTGTTTATTTCACATTTTTCTTCCCTCTTTTGGCCACTATCATTATTTTAATTATGTAAGTTAATATCAATGAATAATTTGTTTTGAGGGGTCCACGATTTACAAGCGCAGCTTCACAGTGGACCTCTCCATTTCCAGCATGTTATTTTCGAGCCACAAATATTCCATAATCCATATCAAGTTTAAAATGTATGATTTAGATGAATATATATATAATGTGTTACATGTTTCTTTATTACATTCCAATTTTTATAACTGTATTGAAGATGGATTTTGTCTACTGTTTTGTTGGAAATGAGAAAAAAATAAAGCTGAAACTGAAACCCTCTCTACCCATTAGCTGCTCTTGCTTACATGCTCTTATTCCTATCTAAAAAAGGGACTATCTACAAGTATGACTTGTGTCTCACTCGTTTCATCATGACTAATTACTATTGACCACTTTTCTAATTATAACAGGCATCCCTCTTCTATTTTATATCTCTTTTTAATATTAATATTGACCCTAACATTGAATGAATGAATGAAGTACCCATCAAACCTTATAAAGAATCGCAACTCTGACCCATGGCTCTCAATATTTCTTATGATTAGCAAATAATAGATAAATTATTGACAATTTTTCTAATTCAGTATCGAACTCTGATTTTGGATTGATGATTTGCATTCAATCAGAAAAATAACCCTATAGTAAAGATTATGAATAAAAACCCTCATCTTGCATTATGAATAAAAAAGACATTACGAATAACTGTTTACAGCAACTGATAGATGGCGCACTACATAGTGAATCCATCGAATTGAAGTGTCAGTACTCCTACCTGAATTAATAGTGACCAAGAAACTGCAGGAAGCCTCATTGTTGCTGGTATCTCTGTAAGTGTATGTCACTGTAGTTGATCCCGTGGAGAAGAAAGTTCCAGTCTGAGGTGTAACACTGACCAGAGATACAGTAGAAAAGTCAAATGCTGTTGCAGTGCCAAAAGTAACTGTTCTTCCACTCAATGGCACTTCAACGTCATATACTTCATCAGGCGGGCATGTTACTTGTGGAGGTACACGATCCACTGTATTAGGTAAAACAGAGCAATTTCTATAGTGAAAATAATACCTGGCTGACATAGAGGTAAATCACTAGAGAATTAATGAATAATAATAATAACCTCATATATTCAAAGGTTAGTCCCTTCAGTTCCAAAACTGTTCACCCTGCGGGTCCTGCTTAACATGATGACATTATTATTACCCAAAGTTTAGCATGCCCAACCTGATTGGACACTTAAGCATTCAAGGAATTTCTTCCTACCGGGTAACCATTAACTACATCTGGGTGGAGAGTAGAAAATGACAATAAGTGCAAGGTCAAAAGATTTGTACATGAATTTGTACATATCTCAAAAGTTCAATATAATTATGTCTATGATATGATACGTATGTGCTTAATTTTTGAAAATTTTGTGATAAAAAATGTTTTACCTGATTGTGTACCATAGCAACAGGATAGTTAAAAACCTTATCCATGGCCTATTATCACCATATTGAAGTGGTAAGTTAAACTACCAGTATGTGAAAACAGCTTACTTTCATAAAATTATAAAATAATAAAGCATATACCTGTATTAGCAGTTCTTATACAAGCATCTATCAGAAATTATGACCAACAAGATTTCCCAAAAGAGACAATGGATATACCAGCTATTATGTTGATTACAAATGAACAAGAAGCTATATTTCCGTTTCCATCAGCATAGGTGTAGGTGACTCTTGTTGTTCCTGTGGTAAAGCTATCTCCAGGTTGATGACTTGCTTGTACAAGGCTGAAGCTTCCAGAATTATCACTAACCATGGGAGTATCAAAGGATACTTGTCTGGAAGAAGTGCCTAATTCAACTGTTTCAGTAACGTCCGGAGGGCAATTTACAACAGGTGGTATGTTATCAGCTGTGAATTGAGAAGTATGAAGATTAAAGTCCTACAGTTAATTGAGTAATTACATGTATGTACAGTGCGTCCCAGAAAAAACGAAACCGAGATTTAGCGATGATTTATCATAACTTAATCATAAATAAAATAGACAAATGACCTATCAATGTAAAGCTTAGAATCTCCTCTTTCATCTGGTATTACTTAGATTATTTCTCATTCACGCATGAGTGAGCAAAAACAATTTGAAAAGGGGATACCAAAAAGTCACTTGGCGGGCCGTATCTGTGTTTTAAAAAGAAAACCACATTTTTAAAAAGTTCAATATCTGCTCTTTAATTTGATACCTCAATTACAGAAAATGGTCAAGAAATAACAAAGTTCTGGTTATTTGAAATAAGGCTTGAATTTCAATAATTTCAGAAAATGAAGAGGTTTTACAGGCTAGCGTTCAAACTCACTCGACACTCCGTTTTGTTGACGATCAGCCATGCATGAAGTCTTTTGTTACCGTGCGATAGCTTCTGTGGGAAACCGGTGAAAACAAGTTTATTTAATGAAATTAGGGAAATGCAAGCATTGTTTCGAGGGATCATAACTTTTTTAATTCTCGACCATTTTCTGTGATTAAGGTATCAAAGAAAAGAGCAGATATTGAACTTTTTAGTCATGTGATTTTCTTTTTGAAATTCAGATACCCCCCGCCAAGTGAGTTTTTGGCATCCTCTCTTCGAATTGTTTTTACTCACTCATGCGTGAATGAGGAATAATCTAAGTAATACCAGATGAAAGAGGAGATTCTAAGCTTTACATTGATAGGTCATTTGTCTATTTTATTTATGATTAAGTTATGATAAATCATCGCTAAATCTCGGTTTCGTTTTTTCTGGGACGCACTGTATAATTCTTGAAATACAGAAAAATTACAATTCTAATATTTTGAAACAAAGACAAAAAAATAAAATGACAAAAATCATTAGAAGAACTGAATGGAACATCTTCTAATTGTATAATCAGCCTTTCCCGCCAACCAAATTATATAGTTTTTTTCTAAATCTTTTAATCATTAGAATTATTTGATGAATACAATTAAATAAAGGAACATTGGGAAAAAAGCACATAGAAGAATAAATTCAATCATATGAAATAATTGCAAAGTTGAGAGCCCAAAGTATAGTCATTATTATTGGTCCTAAAATTCATGCACTATGCATTTTAATACAGGATGTCATTCTTCAAAAGTATTTACTCAAGTTGACACAGACTTAAAGAAAATGAACCTAAACCTAGACATAAGCCCGCAATAATACACTTATCAAATTCATCGAACAGTTTTTTTATTCATACAGAGAACAAAAACAATATCGACAAACACATGACCCGAAAATATAAGCCACAATAAACCCTCTGCAGAGGGCAATGATATGCAAACATCTGATAGTTCAAAATCAAGGCCCTCATATAGGCAGTGTAATAAACCCTTCCCAACAAAATATTAACCATACAATCACACTTCATTATTCTAGAGTCCAGTCTAAATGAATTCAGGGTAAGAAAAGGGTTTGTTTCTTTAAATCCTTTACATTGCATGTTCTGCTCTGCCTGTTTCTGTTTTGATAACAATTTTTTCAAAAACCTCTTTCAACTCAAATTGTTATAGAGCATGTAAAATACATTGTTTAAGACTCAAACTTTAAATCACAGGAATTACCTTGTGCTGTTACAGTGACCGTGAAGGAACATACGGCTGTATTGCCAGAAAGATCTCTGAACTCAATCGTAACAGCTGTGGTGCCTAAGGGGAAGATACCCCCGTTGTTATGCGAAAGACTTGGAACCTCAAGTTGACCAGAATTGTCAGATGCAAATACAATTGGCCATGCAACAACACCAGATGTTGCACCAAAGCCAATTTCTTCATTGACTTGAGGAGGGCAGTTTTGAATATCTGGTGGAGTGTTGTCAACTACAACAAAATGGAAATTAGAATAGAGATTTGGAAAATGACTGGAAAAATTTTTAATGCAAATTGTCTTTCTAGACAAAGTTTATATACATCTCATGACTCACTATATTTACCAATTAGAATTATGATTGAAAAAGTCTTGTAAATGAAAGAAAGTAGAAAGATTAAAAAAAAAGTAAGAAGAAACTACATGAGAAGTAAAGATACTACATTTGTGAAGAATTTCTTTAAAGAATCTCTAAATAAATTTAACAAGTGGAACGCCTCTGGCAGTCTCGCCTGCATTACGCAATTTGATATAGCAGCAGCGCTGACTTCTAAAACAGCTATTGAATAATTATTCACAAAGAGAACACTAATATAATAATAAAATTGGATGTCCAATGACCCAAAATGACCTTAGACCAGGATCATTTGACCTTGGACGAGTGCAAAACAATCATTCATACTTGATTACCCTTATGTCTATGTTTCATAAGCTAGATCCATACACTTTCTAAGTTACATGTATAATGCCAATTCAACAAATACTCCCAACACAGCCAGAATTCACTGACCTTAAATGACCTTTGATCTTGATCATGTGATCTGAAACTTGCACATGATTTTCAGGGATACATGGTTGCTCGGTCAAAGTTGCATGTACTAGATCCATAAGACTTTTAAACTTATGATGACAATTCTATAACTTGGTTCGAGTTCGTTGACAGAAACGACCTTTGACCTTGGTCTTGTCTCCTGTTCCTCAGGCAGGATCTTTAGTGATACACCATTACAATTAGGTCTAAGTTTCATGAACTAGGTCAATATACTGTCCAAGTTATGATGACATTTTAAAAACTTAACCTTGGTTAAGATTTTGATATTGATTCCCCAACATGGTCTACAAAAAATAAATGATCCTTGACCTTGGCCATGTGATCTGAAACTTGCATATGATATTCAGAAAAAGAAGGTTGCTCTTATATCCAAGTTTCATGAACTAGATCCACAAATGTTTTAAAGTTATGATGCCAATTCCATAAATACCCCCAAAATTGCAAAAGTTCATAACCTTAAATGACCTTTGATTTTGGTCATGTGACCTGAAACTCTGGCATAATGTTCAGGTATACTTGATTAACATTATGTCCAAGTTTCATGAACTTGGTCTATGGGTCATTCTCAGAAAAATGCACCAATTGATGGGGGGGGGGGAAATCGTAAAAATGAAGTCTACAGAATGGGTTGAAAGATGCATATTGTGAAAGTACCATGTATGAGAAAGTGGCAACAGAAAAGGGGCAAGTCGCTGTTGCGTCAATTTGAAGTAATGACCGGATTAACTCGAGCACTGTATATCAATGTTACGGAGGTTAATCGTTAGCATTGCCCACTTATGTTACTCAATTAAATCACTTTTGAAATGATTGGAATTGAAATGCACACAATTTAGTTTCAGTGTGGTATCAACAATTTTATCTCTGAAGCCAAAATGTTTGCAAGATGGAAAAATATCCAATATTGTTTTTCAGAAGCAGGATTTTACCAAATAACATATAACAAAAAGTACCATAAAAATCATTGCACATCTTTTGTTCAGTATAATGTTCATAATTTGAATGAGGCAACCTTAAAATAAGTTTCATCCATAACCTGAGATCCTAAGCAATGCATGACCAGTGCTGGGAATCCAAAGATAGTCTACCATTCAATTCTCTCGATGGCATTTAACTCTGTCAATCTTCGTTACGGAAGTTAAAATTAATTTACAAGTTGCAATACTTATTTTGTTAGCTTAGGAACATCCATATCAAGGTATTCGTATATCATTTTTTTTAAAGATGAATGTGGAACGCATTTCTTAATCCCCCCCCAATGAAATAAGTTAAAAATAGAACAGGAAACGGCCAACTGTCATTTTTATTGTCGTTCTTGGTCACAGTTAACCCTATCTAGGCCGGGGGGGGGCCTCGGAGGCCCCCCCCTCAACGAATCGCGCGATATTTTCGCTGTGCGAAATTTTTTGACCGCGCTGCTCGCTGAGTTTTTACTTTCAAGTCTTGCGCAACTTTTGAGACCAATTTTGCGTCACCCGGGTATGTGCTTCCGAAATTACGCAACATTATGTAAGTGCATGTCAGACCGAAAATTGCTCAAAAACGTGATTTCGTGTACAAAGTCAATGCAAATTGTGTTTTCAACCAAATTTCATAAATGTATGATTATTTTTAGTTTTGCTAGTCTAAATGTATTCATTTTATGCTTTTTATGATCACAGAACAGTCCCCAACAAATTTCATTGAAAAAAACAAAGAAAAACAAAAGGTCAAAAAACAAAGAAATACATAAGAAATTGCAAAAAACAATATAATACATAAGAAAATGATTTGATATCACATTTTTTTTCATGTACTCTTGCTTAGGACACCACAAAGAGTTTCTATACCAAAAATTAGTACATTTGGAGCTTTATTTAGGGAGTTAGAGGAAAAAGTATGATTTCGCATACTAATTACGCATAAATTAGCATAATCACTTAATAGCAATTCGCATGAAATAAATTACTATACAATCTTGTAGATTATGTCCCAGGCAACCCGTGTGCCAATTTTCGGCGCGATAGCGCGGTCGACGGCCGAGATCTTAGGGGGGGGGCCTCCCAGGCCCCCCCCCGGCCATAGGAACTCCCAAAATACCCCGGCCTAGATAGGGTTAAAATGAGAAAACCGAATAACCGGGCAACAGAATTGTAGTTCATCTTAGAAGTTTCTGGCCTCAAGAAATCCTAAGCAAGATCCTAAGAAATGCATGACCAATTCTGGGAATCCCAAGATACTTTACCATCAAATCATCGAGTGGCCTTTACCCTTGTCAATCTTCATTACGGAAGTTAAATCAAGTTACAAATTGCAATATTTATTGTTAGCTTAAGAAAATCCATATTTAGGTATTCGTATTACCTTATTTTTAATAAATAAAGATAAATGTGGAGCGCATAGCTTAATTTGCCACCCCCTAAAAAAGTGAAAACATAACATGAAACGGAAACTGTAATTTTATTGTCGTTCTTGTTCAAAGTTGGAATGAGAAAACCGAATAACAGGGCCACAGAATTGCAGTTCATCTTAAAAGTTTCTGGCAATAAACAAAATATAACAATCGTAGTCCCGTAACCAGGATGAGTTCTCTGGGTTATGAGGAATCCCACCGCTTGCCAATAGCCAAAAAAGATAGAGAGAGAAAAAAAAGAAGAAAAAAAAACGTTTAAAAGGACAGGGGGAAACGAATAATAATAAAGTGAGGTGAATGAAACAAGAGGCTAAAATATCAGAAATACATAAATTATCAATGGAATCTATATGATCTAATCGCGATTTTTGTTTCATGATTTTTGTTTCATTGAGATACCCAATTAAGCAGCCTGTTACAAAAATGATTTACAAAAATGATGAATAGCCAAAATGTTTGATTATCGAAATACGTATTTCATTAATAAATTCCATCAAACCTTGAGTGTTTGAATACCCCTTTCTACGTTTTCATGTAAGTAGACCTATATCAAATATTTCAGCTCTTTTCATGCGCATCCAGGCTCAAAAAATATGTTCTGAACAGATAATAATCTGAAAAAGTAAAATACTGCAAATATGATCAAAATCGAACAAGGAATAACGAAGTTATGCCATTTTAAAGATTTGCAGTATTTTAGGGGAACAGTTTGGTCTATGCATATCTTCATGAATATTAAAAGAGTTGATTGATGGTGTAGATACATGTAACCCCCACTTGTTCTTTTGTATTCTATTGCATGAAATTATTTTTTTATTCAATTTATATCCTCTTTATTTGAAAGCGTGCTTAAAATGTCTGTTTTTATATTGGAATGACACATTTTCAGCTAGCGCATTGCACTCGCTGCGCATCAGTTCCTTAGCAAGACACCGATCCTTTTTATGATTACAAATAGTTAATAGAATGTCCCGTTTTGGGTTCTAAACTTCAAAAAGCGCGCGTTTTACCTTTTCAATAATTGTTTATTGGATATATATCTTGTTCTCAAATTAAAACGTCCAAAAATGATTGTTTTCAGATCAAAACATAACAAATTTACAGTCGCATCAATTAAGATACCCATCCTTGTAATTGGTTCAAACACTGTTTAGAATGTCAAGGTTTCAGTCAGAATACTAAAAAAAATCAGCTAGCACTTTGTACTCACATTAATAGTTTATTCAGATATCCTCCTGATCATTTTTACAAAAAATGCTTCGAATCTCAAGTTTTCAGGTTAGACTATACACAAGTTTTAGCTCGCGCTTTGCGCTCACATATTTGATCGGTGAAATAACCCTCCTCATCATTGCTCATGACTCATTGCAAACAGTTTTCCTTTCTATTTCCTTGTCCATGAAAGTTTTATTGTTTCTCCTTATTCCCTTTCTTTCCACCGTTTCTGCCGACTTCAGCATTAGACAAAGTTATGTTAAGTTCTAAAGAAGATGCCAATATTCCAAATTTGTATAATGAATCATTTAAAATTCCAAAAGCATTAAATATCGCATATAATTCGCAGAAAATTGTTTTCGCTGGCAATTTTCCCTCTTTACAAAGTGATGTCGAAAATAAGGTGTGTAATAATAATTTTACAAGGATGAATAGCTATCATTTTAATGGGTAAGTAGGTGGAGGGTACCTTATATGATTTATATCTCTATGATCCGGAGTGATTCGATAAAGCACAAATTTGTAGCATATTCAAGAAAAAATGTTGCGGAAGTTAATGTCTTTATGCTTTAAGGTCCAACGTGGTCCTTTTGTAGCAGCCCTAACTTTGCAAACTGTATTTATTATGAAAGGTGTCTCTTATTCTATATAATACTGAATTCTTAACAGAACTGCTAAACTGCATATCTTCTTAAGGTGCGTTACGGATGTTAAATCTGTTTAGTCATACATTTCATTTTGTAAGAATAGTCCTTTATTTTCGTGTAAAACAGGAAACACATATGATAATTCCCTATCAATTATTTATTATTGATTATCACTCTACTTGCAGACACATTATCATATAATATAATTCAGTTTGAAAGGGAGAAAAAACTTGTGGCAGTATTCGTTACGGAGGTTAAAACAAATTTGGGACAAAGTTAAAAGTGAAATTAATCACAAAGTGATCATCAAATACTAGGATAAGCGCAGTATGTCAGACGTTTACACCATGCTGCCCTCACCAGACATCAATGTAGGTGAGAAATACAGAGTACTTATAAAAGAGAATGATAGTAAAATCTAAAACTGACCCGAGACAGTGTCTATTCTAACAAAAAGCAAAAATAAAAGGCTTTTGTAATTAAATTAGAGCTTTACAAGTCACTGGTCGCATATGCTTTGTGAAACTAGTCTATTATTGTCATTTTCTTGATAAAAATTTTGTAGAAAATGTTCAGGGTTGTGAAGCTAGCGGACATAAGATAGTCGAGACACGTTTTTTGTGAATTGTATCATTTTTTTGAGAATGACCCCTATATGCTTTCTAAGTTATGATGACATTTCAAAAACTTAACCTTTGTTAAGATTTCAATGTTGACAAAGCCGCCATCGGAAAAGTGGTGCCTACATACAGTCTTGCTCTGCTATGCAGGCGAAACAAAAAGAACTTTGCGGGCTCCTATAAAGATGCTGTAATGAAAACCTAATGGTTTGAAAATCTACTCTACTGTAAACCATATAATACAAACTTTTGCAAGACTGAGTAAAAATCAACATGAAAAACGATCCCAAAAGTCATTTCGTAAGAGGGTATCTGAAATTCAGACAAAAAGCAATGTGTATTCTCAAAAGTTTCAGATCTGTCTGTGATATGATACTTACATACATGTACTACATGTATACAATAAATTCTTCCTCTTCCATCAATGATTTCATGAAAAAATTGTTTGAACCGATTGTGCACTGTAGTAATGGAATAGTTGAAAAGCTAATATTCATGGCTAATTATCAACATATTAAAGTGGTAAGTCAAACATCCAACAATTGAAAACCTCTTTGTTTGATGAACTTAGGAATTAATGAAGCATACACCCATATTTAAGGTGCTTATACATGTAACAATCATTAATTAAGACCAACCAGATTACCCAAATGATATCATGAACATACCATAGTATCCTTTATGTTTTTCTTATTAAACAATTCTAATGTTATATCCCATAGTTTCGTTAAAATGAAGGCTGGTCTCAAGATAATCCTCACAAGACTTTCAAATGGCTACCAAGATGTAGTAAAATGCTTACATATCTGGAAAAGTATGGCCATCCTTACCTCCTTCACTTATACAAGGATGATCATTTTTCATTTTTATTGGTCAGACACACTACTTTTTTATCAATTTTGGGACTTGCATAATTTTCAACCTCGGTACAAAATCCCCCACTTTTACACATACAACCGTTTTTTAAAGCCACCATGTTACAACAAACCATAGCAAATTTGGTGGATTCACAATACGGTGGACCAACTATCCCTTGCAGCGTACAGGCCGAAATTCACAATGCATCATGTGAAACAAGTTCATATCTGTTGCACGTGCGAGTAATAAAGTAAATGCATGCATGCTATTATTCAGCACTGGCCGATGCAGCTCGTCCGGATATGTTGTTTACAAAGGTCCAGGAGGTAGGAGAGAAATTTTCCTGCATTTTTATGCAAAAGTTTAGACCGTTTTAGGGAATTTCTTGCCATTATGGTTTTCATTTCAAAGCATTAGCACTGTGCGCTACCTGCACCTGCGCGCGATGTCGACCCCACAGTTTAGACTGTTTACAGCAACTGATAGATGGCGCACTACATAGTGAATCCATCGAATTGAAGTGTCAGTACTCCTACCTGAATTAATAGTGACCAAGAAACTGCAGGAAGCCTGATTGTTGCTGGCATCTCTGTAAGTGTATGTCACTGTAGTTGATCCCGTGGAGAAGAAAGTTCCAGTCTGAGGTGTAACACTGACCAGAGATACAGCAGAAAAGTCAATTGCTGTTGCAGTGCCAAAAGTAACTGTTCTACCACTCAATGGCACTTCAACGTCATATACTTCATCAGCCGGACATGTTACTTGTGGAGGTACACGATCCACTGTATTGGGTAAAACAATGCAATTTCTATAGTAAAAAAATACTACCTGGCTAACATACAGGTAAATCACTAGGATTTGAAGTGCATGCATGAATAATAATAATAACCTCATATTTACCAAGGTTAGTCCCTTCATTTCCAAAAACTGTTCACCCTGCGGGTCCTGCTTAACATGATGATATTATTATTAGCCAAAGTTTAGCATGCCCAAACTGATTGGGCAATCAAGGAATTTCTTCCTTCCGGGTAACCATTAACTACATCTGGGTGAAGAGTATAAAATGACAATAAATGCAAGGCCAAAGGATTTGCACTTGAAATCAGTCTTCAAGCAATTTTGGACATGACATACACTTACAAAATGTCAAGTAACTTCCTAACTGCAATTTCGGGTGTCGGAAATGTGATCTCAAAAATTGCATGACACAAAAAGAGGCCATTAAGGATTTTGCATTGTAAAAATATAGGACAAAACATTTTAAGGGATGTATTCCTCTGATTTCAGCCTTCCCTGTGCTTTATAGAATTAAAAGCAACTGTTAACCTCAATCATAAAAATCAACCCTCTATACCCATTAGTGATGCTCTTATTCCTATCTAAAAAAGGGACTATCTACAAGTATGACTTGTGTCTCACTCCTTTCATCATGACCAATTACTATTGACCACTTTTCTCATTATAACAGGCACCCCTCTTCTATTTTCTATCTCTTTTAACGTTAATATTGACCCAAACATTGAATGAATAATATACCCTAAAAATTTATAACGAATTGCAACTCTGACCCATGGCTCTCAATATTTCTTATGAGTAGCAAATAATAGATAAATTATTGACAATTTTTCTAATTCAGTATCAAACTCTGATTTTGGATTGATGATTTGCATTCAATCAGAAAAATAACCCTATAGTAAAGATTATGAACAAAAACCCTCATCTTGCATTATGAAGAAAAAAGAAATTATGAATAACTGTTTACAGCAACTGATAGATGGCGCACTACATAGTGAATCCATCGAATTGAAGTGTCAGTACTCCTACCTGAATTAATAGTGACCAAGAAACTGCAGGAAGCCTCATTGTTGCTGGTATCTCTGTAAGTGTATGTCACTGTAGTTGATCCCGTGGAGAAGAAAGTTCCAGTCTGAGGTGTAACACTGACCAGAGATACAGTAGAAAAGTCAATTGCTGTTGCAGTGCCAAAAGTAACTGTTCTTCCACTCGATGGCACTTCAACGTCATATACTTCATCAGGCGGGCATGTTACTTGTGGAGGTACACGATCCACTGTATTAGGTAAAACAGAGCAATTTCTATAGTGAAAATAATACCTGGCTGACATAGAGGTAAATCACTAGAGAATTAATGAATAATAATAACCTCATATATTCAAAGGTTAGTCCCTTCAGTTCCAAAACTGTTCACCCTGCGGGTCCTGCTTAACATGATGACATTATTATTACCCAAAGTTTAGCATGCCCAACCTGATTGGACACTTAAGCATTCAAGGAATTTCTTCCTACCGGGTAACCATTAACTACATCTGGGTGGAGAGTAGAAAATGACAATAAGTGCAAGGTCAAAAGATTTGTACATGAATTTGTACATATCTCAAAAGTTCAATATATGTCTATAATATCATACTTATGTGCTTAATTTTTGAAAATTTTGTGACAAAAAATGTTTTAACTGATTGTGTACCATGGCAACAGCATAGTAAAAACCTTATCCATGGCCTATTATTACCATATTGAACTGGTAAGTTAGACTACCAGTATGTGAAAACAGCTTACTTTCATAAAATTATAAAATAATGAAACATATACCTGTATTAGCAGTTCTTATACAAGCATCTATCAGAAATTATGACCAACAAGATTTCCTAAAAGAGAAAATGGACATACCAGCTATTATGTTGATTACAAATGAACAAGAAGCTGTATTTCCGCTTCCATCAGTATAGGTGTAGGTGACTCTTGTTGTTCCTGTAGGAAAGCTAGCTCCAGGTTGATGACTTGCTTGTACAAGGCTGAAGCTTCCAGAATTATCACTAACCATGGGAGTATCAAAGGATACTTGTCTGGAAGAAGTGCCTAATTCAACTGTTTCAGTAATGTCCATAGGGCAATTTACAACAGGTGGTATGTTATCAGCTGTGAATTGAGAAGTATGAAGATTAAAGTCATACAGTTAATTGAGTAATTATGTATAATCCTTAAAATACAGAAAAATTACAATTCTAATATTTTGAAACAAAGACAAAAAACTAAAATGACAAAAATCATTACAAGAACTGAATGCAACATCTTCTAATTGTATAATCAGCCTTTCCCGCCAACCAAATTATATAGTTTTTTCTGAATCTTTTAATCATGAGAATTTTTTGATAACTACAAGAACTACAATAACTACAAACAAGCACGTAGAAGAATAAATTCAATCATATGAAATAATTGCAATGTTTGAGAGCCCAAAGTATAGTCATTATTATTGGTCATAAAATTCATGCACTATGCATTTTAATACAGGATGTCATTCTTCAAAAGTATTTACTCAAGTTGACACAGACTTAAAGAAAATGAACCTAAACCTAGACATAAGCCCGCAATGATACACTTATCAAATTCATCGAACAGTTTTTTTATTCATACAGAGAACAAAAACAATATCGACAAACACATGACCCGAAAATATAAGCCACAATAAACCCTCTGCAGAGGGCAATGATATGCAAACATCTGATAGTTCAAAATCAAGGCCCTCATATAGGCAGTGTAATAAACCCTTCCCAACAAAATATTAACCATACAATCACACTTCATTATTCTAGAGTCCAGTCTAAATGAATTCAGGGTAAGAAAAGGGTTTGTTTCTTTAAATCCTTTACATTGCATGTTCTGCTCTGCCTGTTTCTGTTTTGATAACAATTTTTTCAAAAGCCTCTTTCAACTCAAATTGTTATAGAGCATGTAAAATACATTGTTTAAGACTCAAACTTTAAATCACAGGAATTACCTTGTGCTGTTACAGTGACCGTGAAGGAACATACGGCTGTATTGCCAGAAAGATCTCTGAACTCAATCGTAACAGCTGTGGTGCCTAAGGGGAAGATACCCCCGTTGTTATGCGAAAGACTGGGAACCTCAAGTTGACCAGAATTGTCAGATGCAAATACAATTGGCCATGCAACCACACCAGATGTTGCACCAAAGCCAATTTCTTCATTGACTTGAGGAGGGCAGTTTTGAATATCTGGTGGAGTGTTGTCAACTACAACAAAATGGAAATTAGAATAGAGATTTGGAAAATGACTGGAAAAAATTCTAATGCAAATTTTCATTTGAGACAAAGTTTATATACATCTCATGACTCACTACATTTACCAGTTAGAATTATGATTGAAAAAGTCTTGTAAATGAAAGAGAGTAGAAAGATTTTAAAAAAAAGTAAGAAGAAACTACATGAGAAGTAAAGATACTACATTTGTCAAGAATTTCTTTAAAGAATCTCTAAACAAATTTAACAAGTGGAACGCCTCTGGCAGTATCGCCTGCATTACGCAATTTGATATAGCAGCAGTGCTGACTTCTAAAACAGCTATTGAATAATTATTCACAAAGAGAACACTAATATAATAATAAAATTGGATGTCCAATGACCCAAAATGACCTTAGACCAGGATCATGTGACCTTGGATGAGTGCAAAACAATCATTCATACTTGATTACCCTTATGTCTATGTTTCATGAGCTAGATCCATACACTTTCTAAGTTACATGTATAATGCCAATTCAACAAATACTCCCAACACAGCCAGAATTCACTGACCTTAAATGACCTTTGATCTTGATCATGTGATCTGAAACTTGCACATGATTTTCAGGGATACATGGTTGCTCTGTCAAAGTTGCATGTACTAGATCCATAAGACTTTTAAACTTATGATGACAATTCTATAAATACCCCAAACATGGTTAGAGTTCGTTGACCGAAACGACCTTTGACCTTGGTCTTGTCTCCTGTTCCTCAGGCAGGATCTATAGTCATACACCATTACAATTAGGTCTAAGTTTCATGAACTAGGTCAATATACTGTCTAAGTTATGATGACATTTTAAAAACTTAACCTTGGTTAAGATTTTGATATTGATTCTCCCAACATGGTCTACAAAAAATAAATGATCCTTGACCTTGGCCATGTGATCTGAAACTCGCATATGATATTCAGTAATAGAAGGTTGCTCTTATATCCAAGTTTCATGAACTAGATCCACAAATGTTTAAAGTTATGATGCCAATTCCATAAATACCCCCAAAATTGCAAAAGTTCATAACCTTAAATGACCTTTGATTTTGGTCATGTGACCTGAAACTCTGGCATAATGTTCAGGTATACTTGATTAACATTATGTCCAAGTTTCATGAACTTGGTCTATGGGTCATTCTCAGAAAAATGCACCAATTGATGGGGGGAAAATCGTAAAAATGAAGTCTACAGAATGGGTTGAAAGATGCATATTGTGAAAGTACCATGTATGAGAAAGTGGCAACAGAAAAGGGGCAAGTCGCTGTTGCGTCAATTTGAAGTACTGACCGGATTAACTCGAGCACTGTATATCAATGTTACAGAGGTTAATCGTTAGCATTGCCCACTTATGTTACTCAATTAAATCACTTTTGAAATGATTGGAATTGAAATGCACACAATTTAGTTTCAGTGTGGTATCAACAATTTTATCTCTGAAGCCAAAATGTTTGCAAGATGGAAAAATATCCAATATTGTTTTTCAGAAGCAGGATTTTACCAAATAACATATAACAAAAAGTACCATAAAAATCATTGCACATCTTTTGTTCAGTATAATGTTCATAATTTGAATGAGGCAAAAGGGATGGCATGCAAAAAAGAATGGAAGCATATATTATCCATGAATCCGTTATGCATTCTTCGTATCCAGGTTAATTTCAACGACATAAAGAAACATTCAATATTTACCATTTTCACACCACCTTTCATGAAGCAGGATTTTACGAAATAACATATAACAAAAAGTACCATAAAAATCATTGCACATCTTTCGTTCAGTATAATGTTCATAATTTGAATGAGGCAACCTTAAAATAAGTTTCATCCATAACCTGAGATCCTAAGCAATGCATGACCAATGCTGGGAATCCAAAGATAGTCTACCATTCAATTCTCTCGATGGCATTTAACTCTGTCAATCTTCGTTACGGAAGTTAAAATTAATTTACAAGTTGCAATACTTATTTTGTTAGCTTAGGAACATCCATATCAAGGTATTCGTATATAATCTTTTTTAAGATTAATGTGGAACGCATTTCTTAATCCCCCCAATGAAAAAAGTTAAAAATAGAACAGGAAACGGCCAACTGTCATTTTTATTGTCGTTCTTGGTCACAGTTAAAATGAGAAAACCGAATCACCGGGCCACAGAATTGTAGTTCATCTTAGAAGTTTCTGGCCTCAAGTAATCCTAAGCAAGATCCTAAGAAATGCATGACCTATTCTGGGAATCCCAAAATACTTTACCATCAAATCATAGAGTGGCCTTTACCCTTGTCAATCTTCATTACGGAAGTTAAATCAAGTTACAAATTGCAATATTTATTGTTAGCTTAAGAAAATCCATATTTAGGTATTCGTATTACCTTATTTTTAATAAATAAGGATAAATGTGGAGCGCATAGCTTAATTTGCCACCCCCTAAAAAAGTGAAAACATAACATGAAACGGAAACTGTAATTTTATTGTCGTTCTTGTTCAAAGTTGGAATGAGAAAACCGAATAACAGGGCCACAGAATTGCAGTTCATCTTAAAAGTTTCTGGCAATAAACAAAATATAACAATCGTAGTCCCGTAACCAGGATGAGTTCTCTGGGTTGCGAGGAATCCCACCGCTTGCCAATAGCCAAAAAAGATAGAGAGAGAAAAAAAAGAAGAAAAAAAAACGTTTAAAAGGACATGGGGAAACGAATAATAATAAAGTGAAGTGAATGAAACAAGAGGTTAAAATATCAGAAATACATAAATTATCAATGGAATCTATATGATCTAATCGCGATTTTTGTTTCATTATTTTTGTTTCATTGAGATACCCAATTAAGCAGCCTGTTACAAAAATGATTTACAAAAATGATGAATAGCCAAAATGTTTGATTATCGAAATACGTATTTCATTAATAAATTCCATCAAACCTTGAGTGTTTGAATACCCCTTTCTACGTTTTCATGTAAGTAGACCTATATCAAATATTTCAGCTCTTTTCATGCGCATCCAGGCTCAAAAAATATGTTCTGAACAGATAATAATCTGAAAAAGTAAAATACTGCAAATATGATCAAAATCGAACAAGGAATAACGAAGTTATGCCATTTTAAAGATTTGCAGTATTTTAGGGGAACAGTTTGGTCTATGTATATCTTCATGAATATTAAAAGAGTTGATTGATGGTGTAGATACATGTAACCCCCACTTGTTCTTTTGTATTCTATTGCATGAAATTATTTTTTCATTCAATTTATATCCTCTTTATTTGAAAGTGTGCTTAAAATGTCTGTTTTTATATTGGAATGACACATTTTCAGCTAGCTCTTTGCACTCGCTGCGCATCAGTTCCTTAGCAAGACACCGATCCTTTTTATGATTACAAAAAGTTAATAGAATGTCCCGTTTTTGGGTTCTAAACTTCAAAAAGCGCGCGTTTTACCTTTTCAATAATTGTTTATTGGATATATATCTTGTTCTCAAATTAAAACGTCCAAAAATGATTGTTTTCAGATCAAAACATAACAAATTTACAGTCGCATCAATTAAGATACCCATCCTTGTAATTGGTTCAAACACTGTTTAGAATGTCAAGGTTTCAGTCAGAATACTAAAAAAAATCAGCTAGCACTTTGTACTCACATTAATAGTTTATTCAGATATCCTCCTGATCATTTTTACAAAAAATGCTTCGAATCTCAAGTTTTCAGCTTAGACTATACACAAGTTTTAGCTCGCGCTTTGCGCTCACATATTTGATCGGTGAAATAACCCTCCTCATCATTGCTCATGAGTCATTGCAAATAGTTTTCCTTTCTATTTCCTTGTCCATGAAAGTTTTATTGTTTCTCCTTATTCCCTTTCTTTCCACCGTTTCTGCCGACTTCAGCATTAGACAAAGCCATGTCACATGTTCTGGAACTAGAATCGTACTATCAATCTCAGCGAAGTACATCAAAGAAGTGTATTAACTTCAGTAACAATAATTGTTACGGAAGTTAAAGGGGAATGAAACCTTTGAAACAAATAGGCTTGTGTAGAAACAGAAAAATCAAAGAAGAATAAAGAAAGTTTGCGAGAAATTGGACAAATAGTGAGAAAGTTATGAGCATTTGAATATTGCAATCACTAATGCTATGGTGATCCTCACTTTGGCAATGTGACAAGGATGTGTGATGTCACTGATGAACAACTTTCCCTTTGGTGGACTATAAAATACCCTCAAAATGTCTCATTTTGCTTTTTCTTATGATGATACAAACTCTTTATCCATGATGTATTCTTAAAAAATATGTATTACATGCCCTCATGTAAACAGAACACATTATTTATGGATAGATGTGATAAAAGAGGCAATTCTAGTAAAATATAAACCAAAGTAATGGGAGAGTTGTTCACAAGTGACATCACACATCTTTGTCGCATTGCCAATTTGCTATCTCCATAGCATTAGTGATCGCAATATTCAAATGCTCATAACTTTCTCATTATTTGTCCGATTTTTCTCAAACTTTCGTTGATCTGTTTCTTTGATTTTTCTGTTTTCACACAAGCTATTTTGTTCCAATGGTTTCATTCTCCTTTAATGCACTTTATATTGCAAAGGAAGTTACAATTGTTAAGTTCTAAAGAAGATGCCAATATTCCAACTTTGTAGTACGAATCATTTAAAATTCCAAAAGCATTAAATATCGTATATAATTCACAGAAAATTGTTTTCGCTGGCAATTTTCCCTCTTTACAAAGTGATTTCGAAAATAAGGTGTGTAATAATAATTTTACAAGGATGAATAGATATCATTTTTATGGATAAGTAGGTGGAGGGTACCTTATATGATTTATACCTCTATGATCCTGAGTGATTCAATATGGCACAAATTTGTAGCATATTCAAGAAAAAATGTTGCGGAAGTTAATGCATTACGGAAGTTAAATGTCTTTATGCTTTAAGGTCCAACGTGGTCCTTATGTAGCAGCCCTAACTTTGCAAACTGTATTTATTATGAAAGGTGTCTCTTATTCTATATAAGACTGAATTCTCAACAGAACTGCTAAAGTGCATATCTTCTTAAGGTGCGTTACGTATGTTAAATCTGTTTAGTCATACATTTCATTTTGTAAGAATAGTCCTTTATTTTCGTGTAAAACAGGAAACACATATGATAATTCCCTATCAATTATTTATTATTGATTATCACTCTACTTGCAGACACATTATCATATAATATAATTCAGTTTGAAAGGGAGAAAAAACTTGTGGCAGTATTCGTTACGGAGGTTAAAACAAATTTGGGACAAAGTTAAAAGTGAAATTAATCACAAAGTGATCATCAAATACTAGGATAAGCACAGTATGTCAGACGTTTACACCATGCTGTCCTCACCAGACATCAATGTAGGTGAGAAATACAGAGTACTTATAAAAGAGAATGATAGTAAAATCTAAAACTGACCCGAGACAGTGTCTATTCTAACAAAAAGCAAAAATAAAAGGCTTTTGTAATAAAATTAGAGCTTTACAAGTCACTGGTCGTATATTCTTTGTGAAACTAGTCTATTATTGTCATTTTCTTGATAAAAATTTTGTAGAAAATGTTCAGGGTTGTGAAGCTAGCGGACATAAGATAGTCGAGTCACGTTTTTTGTGAATTGTATCATTTTTTTGAGAATGACCCCCATATGCTTTCTAAGTTATGATGACATTTCAAAAACTTAACCTTTGTTAAGATTTCAATGTTGACAAAGCCGCCATCGGAAAAGTGGCGCCTACATACAGTCTTGCTCTGCTATGCAGGCGAAACAAAAAGAACTTTGGGGGCTCCTATAAAGATGCTGTAATGAAAACCTAATGGTTTGAAAATCTACTCTACTGTAAACCATATAATACAAACTTTTGCAAGACTGAGTAAAAATCAACATGAAAAACGATCCCAAAAGTCATTTCGTAAGAGGGTATCTGAAATTCAGACAAAGAGCGATGTGTATTCTCAAGTTTCAGATCTGTCTGTGATATGATACTTGCATACATGTACTACATGTATACAATAAATTCTTCCTCTTCTATCAATGATTTCATGAAAAAAATTGTTTGAACTGATTGTGCACTGTAGTAATGGAATAGTTGAAAAGCTAATATTCATGTCTGATTATCAACATATCAAAGTGGTAAGTCAAACATCCAACAATTGAAAACCTCTTTGTTTGATGAACTTAGGAATTAATGAAGCATACACCCATATTTAAGGTGCTTATCCATGTAACAATCATTAATTAAGACCAACCAGATTACCCAAATGATATCATGAACATACCATAGTATCCTTTATGTTTTTCTTATTAAACAATTCTAATGTTATATCCCATAGTTTCGTTAAAATGAAGGCTGGTCTCAAGATAATCCTCACAAGACTTTAAAATGGCTACCAAGATGTAGTAAAATGCTTACATATCTGGAAAAGTATGGCCATCCTTACCTCCTTCACTTATACAAGGATGATTATTTTTCATTTTTATTGGTCAGACACACTACTTTTTTATCAATTTTGGGACTTGCATAATTTTCAACCTCAGTAGAAAATCCCCCACTTTTACACATACAACCATTTTTAAAGCCACCATGTTACAACAAACCATAGCAAATTTGGTGGATTCACAATACGGTGGACCAACTATCCCTTGCAGCATACAGGCCGAAATTCACAATGCATCATGTGAAACAAGTTGATATCTGTTGCACGTGCGAGTAATACAGTAAATGCATGCATGCTATTATTCAGCACTGGCCGATGCAGCTCGTCCGGATATGTTGTTTACAAAGGTCCAGGAAGTAGGAGAGAAATTTTCCTGCATTTTTTTTACAAAATTTAGACTGTTTTAGGGAATTTCTTGCCATTATGGTTTTCATTTCAAAGCATTAGCACTGTGCGCTACCTGCACCTGCACGCAATGTCGACCCCACAGTTTAGACTGTTTACAGCAACTGATAGATGGCGCACTACATAGTGAATCCATCGAATTGAAGTGTCAGTACTCCTACCTGAATTAATAGTGACCAAGAAACTGCAGGAAGCCTGATTGTTGCTGGTATCTCTGTAAGTGTATGTCACTGTAGTTGATCCCGTGGAGAAGAAAGTTCCAGTCTGAGGTGTAACACTGACCAGAGATACAGCAGAAAAGTCAATTGCTGTTGCAGTGCCAAAAGTAACTGTTCTACCACTCAATGGCACTTCAACGTCATATACTTCATCAGCCGGACATGTTACTTGTGGAGGTACACGATCCACTGTATTGGGTAAAACAATGCAATTTCTATAGTAAAAAAATACTACCTGGCTAACATACAGGTAAATCACTAGGATTTGAAGTGCATGCATGAATAATAATAATAACCTCATATTTACCAAGGTTAGTCCTTCATTTCCAAAAACTGTTCACCCTGCGGGTCCTGCTTAACATGATGATATTATTATTAGCCAAAGTTTAGCATGCCCAAACTGATTGGGCAATCAAGGAAATATCTTCCTTCCGGGTAACCATTAACTACATCTGGGTGAAGAGTATAAAATGACAATAAATGCAAGGCCAAAGGATTTGCACTTGAAATCAGTCTTCAAGTAATTTTGGACATGACATACACTTACAAAATGTCAAGTAACTTCCTAACTGCAATTTCGGGTGTCGGAAATGTGATCTCAAAAATTGCATGACACAAAAAGAGGCCATTAAGGATTTTGCATTGTAAAAATACAGGACAAAACATTTTAAGGGATGTATTCCTCTGATTTCAGCCTTCCCTGTGCTTTATAGAATTAAAAGCAACTGTTAACCTCAATCATAAAAATCAACCCTCTATACCCATTAGTGATGCTCTTATTCCTATCTAAAAAAGGGACTATCTACAAGTATGACTTGTGTCTCACTCCTTTCATCATGACCAATTACTATTGACCACTTTTCTCATTATAACAGGCACCCCTCTTCTATTTTCTATCTCTTTTAACGTTAATATTGACCCAAACATTGAATGAATAATATACCCTAAAAATTTATAACGAATTGCAACTCTGACCCATGGCTCTCAATATTTCTTATGAGTAGCAAATAATAGATAAATTATTGACAATTTTTCTAATTCAGTATCAAACTCTGATTTTGGATTGATGATTTGCATTCAATCAGAAAAATAACCCTATAGTAAAGATTATGAACAAAAACCCTCATCTTGCATTATGAAGAAAAAAGAAATTATGAATAACTGTTTACAGCAACTGATAGATGGCGCACTACATAGTGAATCCATCGAATTGAAGTGTCAGTACTCCTACCTGAATTAATAGTGACCAAGAAACTGCAGGAAGCCTCATTGTTGCTGGTATCTCTGTAAGTGTATGTCACTGTAGTTGATCCCGTGGAGAAGAAAGTTCCAGTCTGAGGTGTAACACTGACCAGAGATACAGTAGAAAAGTCAATTGCTGTTGCAGTGCCAAAAGTAACTGTTCTTCCACTCGATGGCACTTCAACGTCATATACTTCATCAGGCGGGCATGTTACTTGTGGAGGTACACGATCCACTGTATTAGGTAAAACAGAGCAATTTCTATAGTGAAAATAATACCTGGCTGACATAGAGGTAAATCACTAGAGAATTAATGAATAATAATAACCTCATATATTCAAAGGTTAGTCCCTTCAGTTCCAAAACTGTTCACCCTGCGGGTCCTGCTTAACATGATGACATTATTATTACCCAAAGTTTAGCATGCCCAACCTGATTGGACACTTAAGCATTCAAGGAATTTCTTCCTACCGGGTAACCATTAACTACATCTGGGTGGAGAGTAGAAAATGACAATAAGTGCAAGGTCAAAAGATTTGTACATGAATTTGTACATATCTCAAAAGTTCAATATATGTCTATAATATCATACTTATGTGCTTAATTTTTGAAAATTTTGTGACAAAAAATGTTTTAACTGATTGTGTACCATGGCAACAGCATAGTAAAAACCTTATCCATGGCCTATTATCACCATATTGAACTGGTAAGTTAGACTACCAGTATGTGAAAACAGCTTACTTTCATAAAATTATAAAATAATGAAACATATACCTGTATTAGCAGTTCTTATACAAGCATCTATCAGAAATTATGACCAACAAGATTTCCTAAAAGAGAAAATGGACATACCAGCTATTATGTTGATTACAAATGAACAAGAAGCTGTATTTCCGCTTCCATCAGTATAGGTGTAGGTGACTCTTGTTGTTCCTGTAGGAAAGCTAGCTCCAGGTTGATGACTTGCTTGTACAAGGCTGAAGCTTCCAGAATTATCACTAACCATGGGAGTATCAAAGGATACTTGTCTGGAAGAAGTGCCTAATTCAACTGTTTCAGTAATGTCCATAGGGCAATTTACAACAGGTGGTATGTTATCAGCTGTGAATTGAGAAGTATGAAGATTAAAGTCATACAGTTAATTGAGTAATTATGTATAATCCTTAAAATACAGAAAAATTACAATTCTAATATTTTGAAACAAAGACAAAAAACTAAAATGACAAAAATCATTACAAGAACTGAATGCAACATCTTCTAATTGTATAATCAGCCTTTCCCGCCAACCAAATTATATAGTTTTTTCTGAATCTTTTAATCATGAGAATTTTTTGATAACTACAAGAACTACAATAACTACAAACAAGCACGTAGAAGAATAAATTCAATCATATGAAATAATTGCAATGTTTGAGAGCCCAAAGTATAGTCATTATTATTGGTCATAAAATTCATGCACTATGCATTTTAATACAGGATGTCATTCTTCAAAAGTATTTACTCAAGTTGACACAGACTTAAAGAAAATGAACCTAAACCTAGACATAAGCCCGCAATGATACACTTATCAAATTCATCGAACAGTTTTTTTATTCATACAGAGAACAAAAACAATATCGACAAACACATGACCCGAAAATATAAGCCACAATAAACCCTCTGCAGAGGGCAATGATATGCAAACATCTGATAGTTCAAAATCAAGGCCCTCATATAGGCAGTGTAATAAACCCTTCCCAACAAAATATTAACCATACAATCACACTTCATTATTCTAGAGTCCAGTCTAAATGAATTCAGGGTAAGAAAAGGGTTTGTTTCTTTAAATCCTTTACATTGCATGTTCTGCTCTGCCTGTTTCTGTTTTGATAACAATTTTTTCAAAAGCCTCTTTCAACTCAAATTGTTATAGAGCATGTAAAATACATTGTTTAAGACTCAAACTTTAAATCACAGGAATTACCTTGTGCTGTTACAGTGACCGTGAAGGAACATACGGCTGTATTGCCAGAAAGATCTCTGAACTCAATCGTAACAGCTGTGGTGCCTAAGGGGAAGATACCCCCGTTGTTATGCGAAAGACTGGGAACCTCAAGTTGACCAGAATTGTCAGATGCAAATACAATTGGCCATGCAACCACACCAGATGTTGCACCAAAGCCAATTTCTTCATTGACTTGAGGAGGGCAGTTTTGAATATCTGGTGGAGTGTTGTCAACTACAACAAAATGGAAATTAGAATAGAGATTTGGAAAATGACTGGAAAAAATTCTAATGCAAATTTTCATTTGAGACAAAGTTTATATACATCTCATGACTCACTACATTTACCAGTTAGAATTATGATTGAAAAAGTCTTGTAAATGAAAGAGAGTAGAAAGATTTTAAAAAAAAGTAAGAAGAAACTACATGAGAAGTAAAGATACTACATTTGTCAAGAATTTCTTTAAAGAATCTCTAAACAAATTTAACAAGTGGAACGCCTCTGGCAGTATCGCCTGCATTACGCAATTTGATATAGCAGCAGTGCTGACTTCTAAAACAGCTATTGAATAATTATTCACAAAGAGAACACTAATATAATAATAAAATTGGATGTCCAATGACCCAAAATGACCTTAGACCAGGATCATGTGACCTTGGATGAGTGCAAAACAATCATTCATACTTGATTACCCTTATGTCTATGTTTCATGAGCTAGATCCATACACTTTCTAAGTTACATGTATAATGCCAATTCAACAAATACTCCCAACACAGCCAGAATTCACTGACCTTAAATGACCTTTGATCTTGATCATGTGATCTGAAACTTGCACATGATTTTCAGGGATACATGGTTGCTCTGTCAAAGTTGCATGTACTAGATCCATAAGACTTTTAAACTTATGATGACAATTCTATAAATACCCCAAACATGGTTAGAGTTCGTTGACCGAAACGACCTTTGACCTTGGTCTTGTCTCCTGTTCCTCAGGCAGGATCTATAGTCATACACCATTACAATTAGGTCTAAGTTTCATGAACTAGGTCAATATACTGTCTAAGTTATGATGACATTTCAAAAACTTAACCTTGGTTAAGATTTTGATATTGATTCCCCCAACATGGTCTACAAAAAATAAATGATCCTTGACCTTGGCCATGTGATCTGAAACTCGCATATGATATTCAGTAATAGAAGGTTGCTCTTATATCCAAGTTTCATGAACTAGATCCACAAATGTTTAAAGTTATGATGCCAATTCCATAAATACCCCCAAAATTGCAAAAGTTCATAACCTTAAATGACCTTTGATTTTGGTCATGTGACCTGAAACTCTGGCATAATGTTCAGGTATACTTGATTAACATTATGTCCAAGTTTCATGAACTTGGTCTATGGGTCATTCTCAGAAAAATGCACCAATTGATGGGGGGAAAATCGTAAAAATGAAGTCTACAGAATGGGTTGAAAGATGCATATTGTGAAAGTACCATGTATGAGAAAGTGGCAACAGAAAAGGGGCAAGTCGCTGTTGCGTCAATTTGAAGTACTGACCGGATTAACTCGAGCACTGTATATCAATGTTACAGAGGTTAATCGTTAGCATTGCCCACTTATGTTACTCAATTAAATCACTTTTGAAATGATTGGAATTGAAATGCACACAATTTAGTTTCAGTGTGGTATCAACAATTTTATCTCTGAAGCCAAAATGTTTGCAAGATGGAAAAATATCCAATATTGTTTTTCAGAAGCAGGATTTTACCAAATAACATATAACAAAAAGTACCATAAAAATCATTGCACATCTTTTGTTCAGTATAATGTTCATAATTTGAATGAGGCAAAAGGGATGGCATGCAAAAAAGAATGGAAGCATATATTATCCATGAATCCGTTATGCATTCTTCGTATCCAGGTTAATTTCAACGACATAAAGAAACATTCAATATTTACCATTTTCACACCACCTTTCATGAAGCAGGATTTTACGAAATAACATATAACAAAAAGTACCATAAAAATCATTGCACATCTTTCGTTCAGTATAATGTTCATAATTTGAATGAGGCAACCTTAAAATAAGTTTCATCCATAACCTGAGATCCTAAGCAATGCATGACCAATGCTGGGAATCCAAAGATAGTCTACCATTCAATTCTCTCGATGGCATTTAACTCTGTCAATCTTCGTTACGGAAGTTAAAATTAATTTACAAGTTGCAATACTTATTTTGTTAGCTTAGGAACATCCATATCAAGGTATTCGTATATAATCTTTTTTAAGATTAATGTGGAACGCATTTCTTAATCCCCCCAATGAAAAAAGTTAAAAATAGAACAGGAAACGGCCAACTGTCATTTTTATTGTCGTTCTTGGTCACAGTTAAAATGAGAAAACCGAATCACCGGGCCACAGAATTGTAGTTCATCTTAGAAGTTTCTGGCCTCAAGTAATCCTAAGCAAGATCCTAAGAAATGCATGACCTATTCTGGGAATCCCAAAATACTTTACCATCAAATCATAGAGTGGCCTTTACCCTTGTCAATCTTCATTACGGAAGTTAAATCAAGTTACAAATTGCAATATTTATTGTTAGCTTAAGAAAATCCATATTTAGGTATTCGTATTACCTTATTTTTAATAAATAAGGATAAATGTGGAGCGCATAGCTTAATTTGCCACCCCCTAAAAAAGTGAAAACATAACATGAAACGGAAACTGTAATTTTATTGTCATTCTTGTTCAAAGTTGGAATGAGAAAACCGAATAACAGGGCCACAGAATTGCAGTTCATCTTAAAAGTTTCTGGCAATAAACAAAATATAACAATCGTAGTCCCGTAACCAGGATGAGTTCTCTGGGTTGCGAGGAATCCCACCGCTTGCCAATAGCCAAAAAAGATAGAGAGAGAAAAAAAAGAAGAAAAAAAAACGTTTAAAAGGACATGGGGAAACGAATAATAATAAAGTGAAGTGAATGAAACAAGAGGTTAAAATATCAGAAATACATAAATTATCAATGGAATCTATATGATCTAATCGCGATTTTTGTTTCATTATTTTTGTTTCATTGAGATACCCAATTAAGCAGCCTGTTACAAAAATGATTTACAAAAATGATGAATAGCCAAAATGTTTGATTATCGAAATACGTATTTCATTAATAAATTCCATCAAACCTTGAGTGTTTGAATACCCCTTTCTACGTTTTCATGTAAGTAGACCTATATCAAATATTTCAGCTCTTTTCATGCGCATCCAGGCTCAAAAAATATGTTCTGAACAGATAATAATCTGAAAAAGTAAAATACTGCAAATATGATCAAAATCGAACAAGGAATAACGAAGTTATGCCATTTTAAAGATTTGCAGTATTTTAGGGGAACAGTTTGGTCTATGTATATCTTCATGAATATTAAAAGAGTTGATTGATGGTGTAGATACATGGAACCCCCACTTGTTCTTTTGTATTCTATTGCATGAAATTATTTTTTCATTCAATTTATATCCTCTTTATTTGAAAGTGTGCTTAAAATGTCTGTTTTTATATTGGAATGACACATTTTCAGCTAGCTCTTTGCACTCGCTGCGCATCAGTTCCTTAGCAAGACACCGATCCTTTTTATGATTACAAAAAGTTAATAGAATGTCCCGTTTTTGGGTTCTAAACTTCAAAAAGCGCGCGTTTTACCTTTTCAATAATTGTTTATTGGATATATATCTTGTTCTCAAATTAAAACGTCCAAAAATGATTTTTTTCAGATCAAAACATAACAAATTTACAGTCGCATCAATTAAGATACCCATCCTTGTAATTGGTTCAAACACTGTTTAGAATGTCAAGGTTTCAGTCAGAATACTAAAAAAAATCAGCTAGCACTTTGTACTCACATTAATAGTTTATTCAGATATCCTCCTGATCATTTTTACAAAAAATGCTTCGAATCTCAAGTTTTCAGCTTAGACTATACACAAGTTTTAGATCGCGCTTCGCGCTCACATATTTGATCGGTGAAATAACCCTCCTCATCATTGCTCATGAGTCATTGCAAATAGTTTTCCTTTCTATTTCCTTGTCCATGAAAGTTTTATTGTTTCTCCTTATTCCCTTTCTTTCCACCGTTTCTGCCGACTTCAGCATTAGACAAAGCCATGTCACATGTTCTGGAACTAGAATCGTACTATCAATCTCAGCGAAGTACATCAAAGAAGTGTATTAACTTCTGTCACAATAATTGTTATGGAAGTTAAAGGGGAATGAAACCTTTGGAAAAAAATAGGCTTGTGTAGAAACAGAAAAATCAAAGAATAAGAATAAAGAAAGTTTGAGAAAAATCGGACAAATAGTGAGAAAGTTATGAGCATTTGAATATTGCAATCACTAATGCTATGGTGATCCTCACTTTGGCAATGCGACAAGGATGTGTGATGTCACTGATGAACAACTTTCCCTTTGGTGGAAGTATAAAATACCCTCAAAATGTCTCTTTTTGCTTTTTCTTATGATGATACAAACTCTTTATCCATGATGTATTCTTAAAAAATATGTATTACATGCCCTCATGTAAACAGAACACATTATTTATGGATAGATGTGATAAAAGAGGCAATTCTAGTAAAATATATACCAAAGTCATGGGAGAGTTGTTCACAAGTGACATCACACATCTTTGTCGCATTGCCAATTTGCTGTCTCCATAGCATTAGTGATTGCAATATTCAATTGCTCATAACTTTCTCATTATTTGTCCGATTTTTCTCAAACTTTCGTTGATCTGTTTCTTTGATTTTTCTGTTTTCACACAAGCTATCTTGTTCCAATGGTTTTATTCTCCTTTAATGCACTTTATATTGCAAAGGAAGTTAAAATTGTTAAGTTCTAAAGAAGATGCCAATATTCCAAATTTGTATAATGAATCATTTGAAATTCCAAAAGCATTAAATATCGTATATAATTCGCAGAAAATTGTTTTCGCTGGCAATTTTCCCTCTTTACAAAGTGATGTCGAAAATAAAGTGTGTTACGGATGTTAAATCTGTTTAGTCATACATTTCATTTTGTAAGAATAGTCCTTTATTTTCGTGTAAAACAGGAAACACATATGATAATTCCCTATCAATTATTTATGATTGATTATCACTCTACTTGCAGACACATTATCATATAATATAATTCAGTTTGAAAGGGAGAAAAAACTTGTGGCAGTATTCATTACGGAGGTTAAAACAAATTTGGGACAAAGTTAAAAGTGAAATTAATCACAAAGTGATCATCAAATACTAGGATAAGCGCAGTATGTCAGATGTTTACACCACGCAGCCCTCACCAGACATCAATGTAGGTGAGAAATACAGAGTACTTATAAAAGAGAATGATAGTAAAATCTAAAACTGACCCGAGACAGTGTCTATTCTAACAAAAAGCAAAAATAAAAGGCTTTTGTAATAAAATTAGAGCTTTACAAGTCACTGGTCGCATATGCTTTGTGAAACTAGTCCATTATTGTCATTTTCTTGATAAAAATTTTGTAGAAAATGTTCAGGGTTGTGAAGCTAGCGGACATAAGATAGTCGAGACACGTTTTTTGTGAATTGTATCATTTTTTTGAGAATGACCCCTATATGCTTTCTAAGTTATGACATTTCAAAAACTTAACCTTTGTTAAGATTTCAATGTTGACAAAGCCGCCATCGGAAAAGTGGTGCCTACATACAGTCTTGCTCTGCTATGCAGGCGAAACAAAAAGAACTTTGGGGGCTCCTATAAAGATGCTGTAATGAAAACCTAATGGTTTGAAAATCTACTCTACTGTAAACCATATAATACAAACTTTTGCAAGACTGAGTAAAAATCAACATGAAAAACGATCCCAAAAGTCATTTCGTAAGAGGGTATCTGAAATTCAGACAAAAAGCAATGTGTATTCTCAAAAGTTTCAGATCTCTCTGTGATATGATATTTACATACATGTACTACATGTATACAATAAATTCTTCCTCTTCCATCAATGATTTCATGAAAAAATTGTTTGAACTGATTGTGCACTGTAGTAATGGAATAGTTGAAAAGCTAATATTCATGGCTAATTATCAACATATTAAAGTGGTAAGTCAAACATCCAACAATTGAAAACCTCTTTGTTTGATGAACTTAGGAATTAATGAAGCATACACCCATATTTAAGGTGCTTATACATGTAACAATCATTAATTAAGACCAACCAGATTACCCAAATGATATCATGAACATACCATAGTATCCTTTATGTTTTTCTTATTAAACAATTCTAATGTTATATCCCATAGTTTCGTTAAAATGAAGGCTGGTCTCAAGATAATCCTCACAAGACTTTCAAATGGCTACCAAGATGTAGTAAAATGCTTACATATCTGGAAAAGTATGGCCATCCTTACCTCCTTCACTTATACAAGGATGATTATTTTTCAGTTTTATTGGTCAGACACACTACTTTTTTATCAATTTTGGGACTTGCATAATTTTCAACCTCAGTACAAAATCCCCCACTTTTACACATACAACCGTTTTTTAAAGCCACCATGTTACAACAAACCATAGCAAATTTGGTGGATTCACAATACGGTGGACCAACTATCCCTTGCAGCGTACAGGCCGAAATTCACAATGCATCATGTGAAAAAAGTTCATATCTGTTGCATGTGCGAGTAATATAGTAAATGCATGCATGCTATTATTCAGCACTGGCCGATGCAGCTCGTCCGGATATGGTGTTTACAAAGGTCCAGGAGGTAGGAGAGAAATTTTCCTGCATTTTTTTGCAAAAATTTAGACCGTTTTAGGGAATTTCTTGCCATTATGGTTTTCATTTCAAAGCATTAGCACTGTGCGCTACCTGCACCTGCGCGCGATGTCGACCCCACAGTTTAGACTGTTTACAGCAACTGATAGATGGCGCACTACATAGTGAATCCATCGAATTGAAGTGTCAGTACTCCTACCTGAATTAATAGTGACCAAGAAACTGCAGGAAGCCTCATTGTTGCTGGTATCTCTGTAAGTGTATGTCACTGTAGTTGATCCCGTGGAGAAGAAAGTTCCAGTCTGAGGTGTTACACTGACCAGAGATACAGCAGAAAAGTCAATTGCTGTTGCAGTGCCAAAAGTAACTGTTCTACCACTCAATGGCACTTCAACGTCATATACTTCATCAGCCGGACATGTTACTTGTGGAGGTACACGATCCACTGTATTGGGTAAAACAATGCAATTTCTATAGTAAAAAAACACTACCTGGCTAACATACAGGTAAATCACTAGGATTTGAAGTGCATGCATGAATAATAATAATAACCTCATATTTACCAAGGTTAGTCACTTCATTTCCAAAAACTGTTCACCCAGCGGGTCCTGCTTAACATGATGATATTATTATTACCCAAAGTTTAGCATGCCCAAACTGATTGGGCAATCAAGGAATTTCTTCCTTCCGGGTAACCATTAACTACATCTAGGTTAAGAGTATAAAATGACAATAAATGCAAGGCCAAAGGATTTGCACTTGAAATCAAGTCTTCAAGCAATTTTGGACATGACATACACTTACAAAATGTCAAGTAACTTCCTAACTGCAATTTCGGGTGTCGGAAAAATGAGATCTCAAAAATTGCATGACACAAAAAGAGGCCATTAAGGATTTTGCATTGTAAAATTATTGGAAATACATTTTAAGGGATGGATTCCTCGGATTTCAGCCTTCCCTGTGCTTTATAGGATTAAAAGCAACTGTTAACCTCAATCGTGAAAATCAACCCTCTATACCCATTAGTGATGCTCTTATTCCTATCTAAAAAAAGGGACTATCTACAAGTATGACTTGTGTCTCACTCCTTTCATCATGACCAATTACTATTGACCACTTTTCTCATTATTACAGGCACCCCTCTTCTATTTTCTATCTCTTTTAACATTAATATTGACCCTAACATTGAATGAATAAAGTACCCTCAAAATTTATAAAGAATCGCAACACTGACCCATGGCTCTAATGTTTTTATGATTAGCAAATAACAAATAATTGACAATTTTTCTAATTCAGTATCGAAATCTGATTGTGGATTGATGATTTGCATTCCATCAGAAAAATGACCCTATAGTAAAGATTATGAACAAGTGGAATGCCTCTGGCCGTCTCACCTGCATCACGCGATTCAACATAGCAGCAGTGCTGACTTTGAAAACTACTATAACTCGCACAAGATGTTCAGTGATACTTGGTTACTCTTTATTTCCACGTTTTATGAATTAGACCAATACACTTACAGAGATAGGATGGTAATACAACAAATACCCCCAATGTGGCCAAAGTTCATTGATCTCACATGACCTTTGACCTTGATCATGTGACCTGAAACTTGCACAAGATATTCAGTGATACTTGATTACTCTTAGGTCCAAGTTTCAAAAGTCAGATCAATAAACTTGCAAAGTTATGATAGTAATTCAACAGATACCCCAATTATGGCCAAAGTTCATTGAACTTTGACCCTGGTCATGTGACCTAAAATGCGCACAGGATATTCAGTGATACTTGATTACTCTTAGGTCCAAGTTTCAAAAGTCAGATCAATAAACTTGCAAAGTTATGATAGTAATTCAACAGATACCCCAATTATGGCCAAAGTTCATTGAACTTTGACCCTGGTCATGTGACCTAAAATGCGCACAGGATGTTCAGTGATACTTGATTACTCTTATGTCCAAGTTTTATGAACTAGACTAACACACTTTCAAAGTTATGATGGTAATTCAACAAATACCCCCAATTCGGCCAAAGTTCATTGACCCTAAATGACCTTTGACCTTGATCATGTGACCTGAAACTTGCACAGGATGTTCAGTGATACTTGATTACTATTATGTCTAAGTTTCATGAATCAGATCCAAAAACTGTTAAAGTTTTGATTGTAATTCAACAGATACCCCCAAATCGGCCAAAGTTCATTGACCCTAAATGACCTTTGACCTTGGTCATGTGACGTGAAAATCATGCAGGATGTTTGGTGTTACTTGATTAACCTTATGTCCAAGTTTAATGAACTAGGTCCATATATTTTCTAAGTTATTATGACATTTCAAAAACTTAACCTCAGGTTAAGATTTTGATATTGATTCCCCCAACATGGCCTAAGTTCATTGACCCTAAATGACCTTTGACCTTGGTCATGTGACATGAAACTCTAATAGGATGTTCAGTAATACTTGATTAACCTTATGGCCAAGTTTCATGAACTAGGTCGATATACTTTCTAAGTTATGATGTCATTTCAAAAACTTAACCTCAGGTTAAGATTTGATGTTGACGCCGCCGCCACCGCCACCGCTGTCGCCGTCGGAAAAGCGGCGCCTATAGTCTCACTCTGCTGTGCAGGTGAGACAATGAAAACCCTCATCTTGCATTATGAAGAAAATAGACATTACGAATAACTGTTTACAGCAACTGATAGATGGCGCACTATATAGTGAATCCATCGAATTGAAGTGTCAGTACTCCTACCTGAATTAATAGTGACCAAGAAACTGCAGGAAGCCTGATTGTTGCTGGCATCTCTGTAAGTGTATGTCACTGTAGTTGATCCCGTGGAGAAGAAAGTTCCAGTCTGAGGTGTAACACTGACCAGAGATACAGCAGAAAAGTCAATTGCTGTTGCAGTGCCAAAAGTAACTGTTCTACCACTCAATGGCACTTCAACGTCATATACTTCATCAGCCGGACATGTTACTTGTGGAGGTACACGATCCACTGTATTGGGTAAAACAATGCAATTTCTATAGTAAAAAAATACTACCTGGCTAACATACAGGTAAATCACTAGGATTTGAAGTGCATGCATGAATAATAATAATAACCTCATATTTACCAAGGTTAGTCACTTCATTTCCAAAAACTGTTCACCCAGCGGGTCCTGCCTAACATGATGATATTATTATTAGCCAAAGTTTAGCATGCCCAAACTGATTGGGCAATCAAGTAATTTCTTCCTTCCGGGTAACCATTAACTACATCTGGGTGAAGAGTATAAAATGACAATAAATGCAAGGCCAAAGGATTTGCACTTGAAACCAAGTCTTCAAGCAATTTTGGACATGACATACACTTACAAAATGTCAAGAAACTTCCTAACTGCAATTTTGGGTGTCGAAAATGTGATCTCAAAAATTGCATGACACAAAAAGAGGCCATTAAGGATTTTGCATTGTAAAAATATTGGAAATACATTTTAAGGGATGGATTCCTCGGATTTCAGCCTTCCCTGTGCTTTATAGGATTAAAAGCAACTGTTAACCTCAATCGTGAAAATCAACCCTCTATACCCATTAGTGATGCTCTTATTCCTATCTAAAAAAGGGACTATCTACAAGTATGACTTGTGTCTCACTCCTTTCATCATGACCAATTACTATTGACCACTTTTCTCATTATTACAGGCACCCCTCTTCTATTTTCTATCTCTTTTAACATTAATATTGACCCTAACATTGAATGAATAAAGTACCCTCAAACCTTATAAAGAATTGCAACTTTGACCCATGGCTCTCAATATTTCTTATGATTAGCAAATAATAGATAAATTATTGACAATTTTTCTAATTCAGTATCAAACTCTTATTTTGGATTGATGATTTGCATTCAATCAGAAAAATAACCCTATAGTAAAGATTATGAATAAAAACCCTCATCTTGCATTATGAAGAAAAAAGACATTACGAATAACTGTTTACAGCAACTGATAGATGGCGCACTACATAGTGAATCCATCGAATTGAAGTGTCAGTACTCCTACCTGAATTAATAGTGACCAAGAAACTGCAGGAAGCCTGATTGTTGCTGGCATCTCTGTAAGTGTATGTCACTGTAGTTGATCCCGTGGAGAAGAAAGTTCCAGTCTGAGGTGTAACACTGACCAGAGATACAGTAGAAAAGTCAAATGCTGTTGCAGTGCCAAAAGTAACTGTTCTTCCACTCAATGGCACTTCAATGTCATATACTTCATCAGGCGGGCATGTTACTTGTGGAGGTACACGATCCACTGTATTAGGTAAAACAGAGCAATTTCTATAGTGAAAATAATACCTGGCTGACATAGAGGTAAATCACTAGAGAATTAATGAATAATAATAACCTCATATATTCAAAGGTTAGTCCCTTCAGTTCCAAAACTGTTCACCCTGCGGGTCCTGCTTAACATGATGACATTATTATTACCCAAAGTTTAGCATGCCCAACCTGATTGGACACTTAAGCATTCAAGGAATTTCTTCCTACCGGGTAACCATTAACTACATCTGGGTGGAGAGTAGAAAATGACAATAAGTGCAAGGTCAAAAGATTTGTACATGAATTTGTACATATCTCAAAAGTTCAATATATGTCTATGATATGATACGTATGTGCTTAATTTTTGAAAATTTTGTGATAAAAAATGTTTTAACTGATTGTGTACCATAGCAACAGGATAGTTAAAACCTTATCCATGGCCTATTATCACCATATTGAAGTGGTAAGTTAAACTACCAGTATGTGAAAACAGCTTACTTTCATAAAATTATAAAATAATAAAGCATATACCTGTATTAGCTGTTCTTATACAAGCATCTATCAGAAATTATGACCAACAAGATTGCCAAAAAGAGACTATGGACATACCAGCAATAATGTTGATTTGAAATGAGCAAGAAGCTGTATTTCCGCTTCCATCAGCATAGGTGTAGGTGACTCTTGTTGTTCCTGTGGTAAAGCTATCTCCAGGTTGATGACTTGCTTGTACAAGGCTGAAGCTTCCAGAATTATCACTGACCACGGGAGTATCAAAGGATACTTGTCTGGAAGAAGTGCCTAATTCAACTATTTCAGTAACGTCCAGAGGGCAATTTACAACAGGTGGTATGTTATCAGCTGTGAATTGAGAAGTATGAAGATTAAAGTCATACAGTTAATTGAGTAATTATGTATAATCCTTAAAATACAGAAAAATTACAATTTTAATATTTTGAAACAAAGACAAAAAACTAAAATGACAAAAAAAAACATTACAAGAACTGAATGCAACATCTTCTAATTGTATATTCAGCCTTTCCCGCCAACCAAATTATATAGTTTTTTCTGAATCTTTTAATCATGAGAATTTTTTGATAACTACAAGAACTACAATAACTACAAACAAGCACATAGAAGAATAAATTCAATCATATGAAATAATTGCAATGTTGAGTGCCCCAAGCATAGTCATTATTATCAGTCCTAAAATTTATGCACTATGCATTTTAATACAGGATGTCATTCTTCAAAAGTATTTACTCAAGTTGACACAGACTTAAAGAAAATGAACCCAAACCTAGACATAAGCCCGCAATGATACACTTATCCAAAGTTCATCGAAGTTTTTGTTATTTATACAGAGAACAAAAACAATATCGACAAACACATGACCCAAAAATATAAGCCACAATAAACCCTCTGCAGAGGGCAATGATTTGCAAACATCTGATAGTTCAAAATCAAGGCCCTCATATAGGCAGTGTAATAAACCCTTCCCAACAAAATATGAAAATACTTACCATGATTTTCTTATTTACGAGATAACTGGATATACCCATTTGATTTGCTAGTTCATTACGATTAACTTGCGTGCCGAATATAGAGTACACAATTTTTCCTGCTCGCCCGCTGCATCTCCCTATTAACGCACTATCCCAAGATCATCGCGCAATTTGGCGTCCATATCCTCTCATGAGCCTGCAAGCAAGACATGTTGTCACACAAGGCGAGGGGTAGGAGGGAGGGTTCAAATGGGTATATCCAGTTATCTCGTAAATAAGAAAATCATGGTAAGTATTTTCATAATTTACTATCAATAACTGGGATATACCCATTTGATTTGCTAGACCAACACGGATTCAACGTGAAGGGAGGCATGTCTAGACTAAGAAGTGCGTAAAAATAGGGAGATGAAGACACGAAGGCCGTTGCCTTAAGGACAGAGGAGGCAAATAAAGCCTCATGTGAAGAAGTCCTTAAGAACAAGGAAGTGAAGGAAAGAGGAGCGTCAATAGGCGGTCCTCAAGAAGTCGTAAACGACGATTCCATAGAAAGAGCCCAAGAAGAATGATACTAAGTATCATGGGCCCTCGGCCTAGTGTCAGGAGAACAACATCACCAGCTGACTAGATCGTAAGATTCGGATTTTGTTGAAAATTTCAACAAGAATCGTGATCGGAAAACTGAAGCTTTTAAGGCTCAGTAAGTGATCAATCGATCAATCTGAGAAGGCGAGATATCTCAGAAGCCTCCGCGTCGGAGAAAGCGCCCAGAATTCGATATCTGTCTCAAATGCGTGAGGGCAGAACATCTGCAGAATTCTGATAGAGGGCTGTGGCAGAACGTTTCTAGCGGTCCGAAAGGGACCTGGAACTACGGAGAGTAAGGTTTAAGAAAACCACTCGTAAGGCAGTCAAGTGTCGAGAAAGCGACTGAGTGCCATCCTGTTAATAAGAAAATGCCGCGGACCTGCTGCCTATGTAGAATAGAGCAGTCTGGTCAAAACAGCTCAACCGGGCGTGTCAGAGAAACAGCGCGGTACACATCACGACAAAACAAGTGTGATAGACCGAGTGATCGAGAGAGAACTCAGGATCCCCTTTCTCCCGTACTGATTGAAGCACCCGCCTGAGGGTGCAGCGCCCGCGGTGGAAGAGGCGACTTGGCTCAAGCCACCATCGCCGAGAGAGCCCGTAAGGCTAGGCTGCGATGGATGTCCGCTGGGCGGGGGAATTCCTAGCAGCAGCAAGCGTACGCCAGAGGGAGCTGGCGAAAAAAGTCTCTGTCATGATCTTACGTGTAAACGACAATCAAGAGATGCTCTAAACGAACAGACATCGCCAGATATGATACCTCAACAGTTACGTTCCCAACGGAATCGAATGAGGTAACAACGGCCCTGTCCTATCAAGTTAGGGACGGAAACTGGCTAAGAGTGTCGATGTCCTCGCTTGAAGAAACAAGCGAAGGAGTAAGGAGACTTGAGGAAAGTAATCACAAAAATTTCCTTCAGTCTGCGGTGAGAACCAGTTGTTTATGAAAACAGCCACAAGGCCTGGTTTCTCTGGTGATCGTAAGAGCAAGCACCGCCGGCGCCGGTTGCGGCAGCGTGGAACAGTCCGATATCGGTAAGATAAGGAGTTCCGAAAAGCTGCGGGGGGGGCGGCAAAAATGACGCCCTAAGCAGCGGGGGATGAGAATCTAAGTTTCTAAAAGAAGAACTCCAGTGAAGTAAATCACTTACATGGAGAGACTCATCCACAGTCGGCCCGAGAGAAAGCGGGTCGTAGTGATCGTGGTTAGGCAGACATAAGCATACATCCATCCACGGTTACATCATCCTCGGTCGCGCGGTGACCATGGCCACATGCATTGCATGGAAGGATGAAAGCAGCATGCGAGGCGACTCGAGTGTGCCGAGTGAAAAAGCTTCTAAATAAGAAGACGATTCGACAAACGGGCACGGTAAAAACATCGACCGTAGACCACTCCACACAAGGAGGAAAAGGCGGAGACGCCCGCAAGCTTGACCCACATAGAGGGCAGTCTATAAGATAGACTGTTAGAGCTCGACCGATGGTCTGGTGGCGTACAGTTTGGTGTAAACTCGCCGACCCGGCACGGTGGGTGTGCCCAGAAAGTAGGCATAGAAATGCCGACAGAGAATCCTGGGGCTTTAAACAAGCTTGAACGCACGTACATAGCCAACAATCTCATGAGATGTACGGCGGTTTCTTTCCTCCGAGATGATGCTTACCCGACCGGGAAAGACTCGGGGAACAGCTGTGAATGTCAACAGGAGGGATATCTAGCATATGAAAAGCTGATTCCCTCCAGGTATTCGGTGCAGGTGCTGCCGGCGGTGTCCGGGGGGACGACCGGTGATGGCAGCTCGGGCAGGGCTCGTACGAGCCGCCCGAATACGAGACAAATAGGTTAAAATAACCATAATGCACCGGGTGGTGAAGGCATAGCGATTACTAAGCACAGGAGAACTTTTAATCGCCGTGACATTCAGATCCGATGTACATACTCATAAGCTCGGAGAGCTACGAGATAGTGAGACATACCGCTGAGCGGTGATGGTGCTCATATCGGAGTCGCCCTCTCTACAGCGGCGATCGCTGGAGGACGGGTGTCTGTACTAGCCCTGACTCTAACCTTACAAGAGTAGGAGCTAAGTAAGACAGGGCACCCTTACTTTCGAATAGAAAGTGAGGTTCAGGCCAGAAACCGACGGTCCCGTCGCCTGGGCGGACGGTCCGCGGGCGTGATAGGTTGCCCTCTCAAAAGCAGCCAAACATTCTCACGAGAGAAGTGCGGCATGCGGTAAGAGATTCTTACCTCCAATCTACAGGCCCGCTTAGGGGGTAGAATGGAGAGAGTTACCGCTGAAAGAGCCGTCGCCGTACGTGAGCTTGACGTAGAGGGCGAATTCGGGAGTACCTGCATAATAAGGGGGGATACCCATGCAGGTAAAACTCGCCGATGGCTCCCCGGAGTGCGGGTTGGCGAGAGAAATCTCAATCCGCCCAATACCCGACACCGGCAATAAGACCGCGGCGGTCTTATAATGACGGAGAACACGAGGGTAAGAACCCGTAATGCTCGGGGACGCATAGATGCAACCTGAATGGATGCAACGTCCAGCCGTCGGTCACCGAGAGCTTGCCGACATGTTGATGCTTGAAAGCCGTGTGTCGGAAGCACCTGCATAGAAACGGGGGTCACCGTGTAGGTGAACAGCGTTTCAATAAATGCCCGGTGTGAGAGGACAGGTGATTGCTTGAACCGCACAGTGCTTAGCAAGGCGGCTGAAGCTGATATGAAGCGTGGGTGAATTACCCGCACTGCTCATGGGAGTATGAAACAACATGAGAGTTGCGACGCCTGACCCACAATTATCGGGAGACTGGTGACATAATGGAGGGCGATGCCCGTATGTCGATAACACCTGTGTATTAGCAGGGATTTCCCTTGCAGGTGCGTGAGCCGGCGAATCATGATATCGCCGGTGACTCTCCGAGGTACAAGATGGCGAATGTCTGCTTAACCTGCCCGGTGCTCGACACGGCGGTTTTAGCTGACAGGGAGCATGAGGATAAAGATCCGTGATGCTCGAGGGCGTTCTGTTGTAACATAAAGTTACGACGCCTGGCCATCGGTACAAGAATCAGAAAGAAAGGTCTGCCCGCAAAGCGGGATTAGCGACCTAGAATTTCTTCTTCCTCTTCTGTGCGGCCCCCGCCGGGGGGCAGAAGAGGTTACAATTATCGGGAGTCTGGCGACATAATGGCGGGCGACGCCCGTATGTCGATAACACCTGTGTATTAGCGGGGATTTTCCTTGCAGGTGCGTGAGCCAGCGAATCATGATATTGCCGGTGACTCTCCGAGGTGCGAGATGGCGATTGTCTGCTTGACCTGCCCGGTGCTCGACACGGCGGTTTTAGCTGACAGGGAGCATGAGGATAAAGATCCGTGGTGCTCGAGGGCGTTCTGTTGTAACATGAAGTTACGACGCCTGGCCATCGGTACAAGAATCAGAAAGAAAGGTCTGTCCGCACAGCGGGGTTAGCGACCTAGAATTTCTTCTTCTTCTTCCTCTTCTGTGCGGCCCCCGCCGGGGGGCAGAAGAGGGTACAATGATCGGGAGTCTGGTGACATAATGGCGGGCGACGCCCGTATGTCGATAACACCTGTGTATTAGCGGGGATTTCCCTTGCAGGTGCGTGAGCCGGCGAATCATGATATTGCCGGTGACTCTCCGAGGTGTGAAATGGCGGCTGTCTGCTTGACCTGCCCGGTGCTCGACACGGCGGTTTTAGCTGACAGGGAGTATGAGGATAAAGATCCGTGATACTCGAGGGCGTTCTGTTGTAACATGAAGTTACGACGCCTGGCCATTTTGTTCGAGGGCCGGCGGTTCGTGAGAATCGCTAGAGGCACCTCGGTGTGTTGGATGGCCGGTGTCTGCTTGATCCGCTCGGTTGGTAGTACCGTCGGCTGAAGCAGGCAAGCCTGGGGGTAAGAACCCGCAGTGCTGACAGGCACTCTGGAGTAGCTTCAGAAGCTGAGAGACCCGTGCTCTCCCCCCCGGACTTTAGGTGACCCGATGGCCGGTGGGTCTGACAGCCCTAGAGGAGTCGTCGCTTTTTGTACTAGTGCAACACTCCCCGAAAAGGTTCAGGTTCCGGGACGGAAGCCTTGGCCATCACCGTGCGGGCACGTGGTCGCAAATCCACGGTTCCACCCTTATTAAGCGGGGCACGTGAATGCGCGTCCACGGTTCCACCCCTTTGAGAGCCCACGGGGCTCTGACTCTGTTCTCGCTATCTATACTACCTGAGGTGGGGAATAAGACCCCGGTGTTGGACCCCGAAACAGCAGTCGCCTGAGGCTCTTCAGGTAGAGAGTCCGAAAGGCTCATTATTGCCGTAGGGTGATCTAGTAGTAAGATAAAAAACAGAGAAGAAACAAGGGGGTAGGGGGGTAACAAACCCCAACCCAGAAGTCAAAAGACCTCAAAAAGCGGACTTTTGAGAGTCAAAATCAAAACTCACAAGGATGATACAAAGTAAAATCCTAGAACAAAGGAAACAGTAATAATTAAGGAATTATTATGAGACACTGTCCCTGAAGTCCGTTAGAAAATTAATTAATTAATTAATTATTTGATTTCCACAACAAGAAGCTGCTTCCGCTAAAATTCTGAAAAGAAGGAGGGAAGCACCTAAAAAGAAGAAAACACAAAGTTTTTTTTTTTTTTGTGTCCACCTGTTCAAAAGAAAAAATAATTTTTCTTGAGGTGAGGATCAGCTAAGAAAAAAAAGGAAACAAGATTCCCTTTCTTTTTTTCTTTTTTTTAAACAAGAAGTTTAAGAAAAAAAATTATAAGTCCGGAGACCGGCAGCTGATCTGAAAAAGAAAAGGGGAATAACAAAAATAGCTTTCATGAGAAGGAAGGCCGAGCCAAAGGCGACGAACGCTGACATGAGACGGCTTCCTAAAAAAAATTCTAAGTATTCTTGTGAAAGGAAAGAAAAAAAAATTTTAAGACAAGGTCAGAAATTTTTTTTTTATTTTTTTTTAATTAATCGAATAATTAGTTAATTAATTAATTAACTAATTAATTCAATTAATAAACACAAGAACAAAGGATTGATTGAAACAAAAGAACAATCAACTAACTCGAAACAAGAGACAAAGAACTTGAAACGAGGCTGAAATACGACGCTCCTGACGTCCTACAGAACCTATCTGTGGAGAAATAATTCAATTAAATTCACGTCGAGAGTCGTATAAACGAAGAAGTCAGTGAATAAAAAGAATTAAAGGAATTAAAAAGGAGCGAAGTCAACGCCCGCGACACGCAGGAAGGCGCGGAGCTATGGGGCGGAGAAGTGAAGACAACCTGCCTGTTGAGAAACGTATCTTAAAAAAAAAAACTCACGAAGAGGAACAAGAAACGTGAAATAAATATCACGGAAGCTCCGCGCGACGGGATAATCTTACAACAATCTTAGATGAGAGAAATAAGATTAAAAAGAGGGAAGAATGCACAATAAAAGTATCCAAATGGAAAACAGAATTGCAATTTTGAGAGTGTACTTAGCTTTGCGACTGAACTCGACCGCAGGCGAAAGTAAAAGAGGATATGGACGCCAAATTGCGCGATGATCTTGGGATAGTGCGTTAATAGGGAGATGCAGCGCGCGCGCAGGAAAAATTGTGTACTCTATATTCGGCACGCAAGTTAATCGTAATGAACTAGCAAATCAAATGGGTATATCCCAGTTATTGATAGTAAATTATTAACCATACAATCACACTTCATTATTCTAGAGTCCAGTCTAAATGAATTCAGGGTAAGAAAAGGGTTTGTTTCTTTAAATCCTTTACATTGCATGTTCTGCTCTGCCTGTTTCTGTTTTGATAACAATTTTTTCAAAAACCTCTTTCAACTCAAATTGTTATAGAGCATGTAAAAATACATTGTTTAAGACTCAAACTTTAAATCACAGGAATTACCTTGTGCTGTTACAGTGACCGTGAAGGAACATACGGCTGTATTGCCAGAAAGATCTCTGAACTCAATCGTAACAGCTGTGGTGCCTAAGGGGAAGATACCCCCGTTGTTATGCGAAAGACTTGGAACCTCAAGTTGACCAGAATTGTCAGATGCAAATACAATTGGCCATGCAACCACACCAGATGTTGCACCAAAGCCAATTTCTTCATTTACTTGAGGAGGGCAGTTTTGAATATCTGGTGGAGTGCTGTCAACTACAACAAAATGGAAATTAGAATAGAGATTTGGAAAATGACTGGAAAAAATTCTAATGCAAATTTTCATTTGAGACAAAGTTTATATACATCTCATGACTCACTACATTTACCAGTTAGAATTATGATTGAAAAAGTCTTGTAAATGAAAGAAAGTAGAAAGATTAAAAAAAAAAGTAAGAAGAAACTACATGAGAAGTAAAGATACTACATTTGTCAAGAATTTCTTTAAAGAATCTCTAAACAAATTTAACAAGTGGAACGCCTCTGGCAGTATCGCCTGCATTACGCAATTTGATATAGCAGCAGTGCTGACTTCTAAAACAGCTATTGAATAATTATTCACAAAGAGAACACTAATATAATAATAAAATTGGATGTCCAATGACCCAAAATGACCTTAGACCAGGATCATGTGACCTTGGACGAGTGCAAAACAATCATTCATACTTGATTACCCTTATGTCTATGTTTCATGAGCTAGATCCATACACTTTCTAAGGTACATGTATAATGCCAATTCAACAAATACTCCCAACACAGCCAGAATTCACTGACCTTAAATGACCTTTGATCTTGATCATGTGATCTGAAACTTGCACATGATTTTCACGGATAAAGTTGCATGTACTAGATCCATAAGACTTTTAAACTTATGATGACAATTCTATAAATACCCCAAACATGGTTAGAATTCGTTGACCGAAACGACCTTTGACCTTGGTCTTGTCTCCTGTTCCTCAGGCAGGATCTATAGTCATACACCATTACAATTAGGTCTAAGTTTCATGAACTAGGTCAATATACTGTCTAAGTTATGATGACATTTTAAAAACTTAACCTTGGTTAAGATTTTGATATTGATTCCCCCAACATGGTCTACAAAAAATAAATGATCCTTGACCTTGGCCATGTGATCTGAAACTCGCATATGATATTCAGTAATAGAAGGTTGCTCTTATATCCAAGTTTCATGAACTAGATCCACAAATGTTTAAAGTTATGATGCCAATTCCATAAATACCCCCAAAATTGCAAAAGTTCATAACCTTAAATGACCTTTGATTTTGGTCATGTGACCTGAAACTCTGGCATAATGTTCAGGTATACTTGATTAACATTATGTCCAAGTTTCATGAACTTGGTCTATGGGTCATTCTCAGAAAAATGCACCAATTGATGGGGGGAAAATCGTAAAAATGAAGTCTACAGAATGGGTTGAAAGATGCATATTGTGAAAGTACCATGTATGAGAAAGTGGCAACAGAAAAGGGGCAAGTCGCTGTTGCGTCAATTTGAAGTACTGACCGGATTAACTCGAGCACTGTATATCAATGTTACAGAGGTTAATTGTTAGCATTGCCCACTTATGTTACTCAATTAAATCACTTTTGAAATGATTGGAATTGAAATGCACACAATTTAGTTTCAGTATGGTATCAACAATTTTATCTCTGAAGCCAAAATGTTTGCAAGATGGAAAAAATATCCAATATTGTTTTTCAGAAGCAGGATTTTACCAAATAATATATAACAAAAAGTACCATAAAATCATTGCACATCTTTTGTTCAGTATAATGTTCATAATTTGAATGAGGCAACCTTAAAATAAGTTTCATCCATAACCTGAGATCCTAAGCAATGCATGACCAATGCTGGGAATCCAAAGATAGTCTACCATTAGATTCTCACGATGGCATTTAACTCTGTCAATCTTCGTTACGGAAGTTAAAATTAATTTACAAGTTGCAATACTTATTTTGTTAGCTTAGGAACATCCATATCAAGGTATTCGTATAACATTTTTTTAAAGATTAATGTGGAACGCATTTCTTAATCCCCCCAATGAAAAAAGTTAAAAATAGAACAGGAAACGGCCAACTGTCATTTTTATTGTCGTTCTTGGTCACAGTTAAAATGAGAAAACCGAATAACCAGGCCACAGAATTGTAGTTCATCTTAGAAGTTTCTGGCCTCAAGTAATCCTAAGCAAGATCCTAAGAAATGCATGACCAATTCTGGGAATCCCAAGATACTTTACCATCAAATCATCAAGTGGCCTTTACCCTTGTCAATCTTCATTACGGAAGTTAAATCAAGTTACAAATTGCAATATTTATTGTTAGCTTAAGAAAATCCATATTTAGGTATTTGTATTACCTTATTTTTAATAAATAAAGATAAATGTGGAGCGCATAGCTTAATTTGCCACCCCCTAAAAAAGTGAAAACATAACATGAAACGGAAACTGTAATTTTATTGTCGTTCTTGTTCAAAGTTGGAATGAGAAAACCGAATAACAGGGCCACAGAATTGCAGTTCATCTTAAAAGTTTCTGGCAATAAACAAAATATAACAATCGTAGTCCCATAACCAGGATGAGTTCTCTGGGTTGCGAGGAATCCCACCGCTTGCCAATAGCCAAAAAAGATAGAGAGAGAAAAAAAAGAAGAAAAAAAAACGTTTAAAAGGACATGGGGAAACGAATAATAATAAAGTGAAGTGAATGAAACAAGAGGTTAAAATATCAGAAATACATAAATTATCAATGGAATCTATATGATCTAATCGCGATTTTTGTTTCATTATTTTTGTTTCATTGAGATACCCAATTAAGCAGCCTGTTACAAAAATGATTTACAAAAATGATGAATAGCCAAAATGTTTGATTATCGAAATACGTATTTCATTAATAAATTCCATCAAACCTTGAGTGTTTGAATACCCCTTTCTACGTTTTCATGTAAGTAGACCTATATCAAATATTTCATCTCTTTTCATGCGCATCCAGGCTCAAAAAATATGTTCTGAACAGATAATAATCTGAAAAAGTAAAATACTGCAAATATGATCAAAATCGAACAAGGAATAACGAAGTTATGCCATTTTAAAGATTTGCAGTATTTTAGGGGAACAGTTTGGTCTATGCATATCTTCATGAATATTAAAAGAGTTGATTGATGGTGTAACCCCCACTTGTTCTTTTGTATTCTATTGCATGAAATTATTTTTTTATTCAATTTATATCCTCTTTATTTGAAAGCGTGCTTAAAATGTCTGTTTTTATATTGGAATGACACATTTTCAGCTAGCTCTTTGCACTCGCTGCGCATCAGTTCCTTAGCAAGACACCGATCCTTTTTATGATTACAAAAAGTTAATAGAATGTCCCGTTTTGGGTTCTAAACTTCAAAAAGCGCGCGTTTTACCTTTTCAATAATTGTTTATTGGATATATATATCTTGTTCTCAAATTAAAACGTCCAAAAATGATTGTTTTCAGATCAAAACATAACAAATTTACAGTCGCATCAATTAAGATACCCATCCTTGTAATTGGTTCAAACACTGTTTAGAATGTCAAGGTTTCAGTCAGAATACTAAAAAAATCAGCTAGCACTTTGTACCCACATTAATAGTTTATTCAGATATCCTCCTGATCATTTTTACAAAAAATGCTTCGAATCTCAAGTTTTCAGCTTAGACTATACACAAGTTTTAGCTCGCGCTTCGCGCTCACATATTTGATCGATGAAATAACCCTCCTCATCATTGCTCATGAGTCATTGCAAATAGTTTTCCTTTCTATTTCCTTGTCCATGAAAGTTTTATTGTTTCTCCTTATTCCCTTTCTTTCCACCGTTTCTGCCGACTTCAGCATTAGACAAAGCCATGTCACATGTTCTGGAACTAGAATCGTACTATCAATCTCAGCGAAGTACATCAAAGAAGTGTATTAACTTCTGTCACAATAATTGTTACGGAAGTTAAAGGGGAATGAAACCTTTGGAACAAATAGGCTTGTGTAGAAACAGAAAAATCAAAGAATAAGAATAAAGAAAGTTTGAGAAAAATCGGACAAATAGTGAGAAAGTTATGAGCATTTGAATATTGCAATCACTAATGCTATGGTGATCCTCACTTTGGCAATGCGACAAGGATGTGTGATGTCACTGATGAACAACTTTCCCTTTGGTGGACTATAAAATACCCTCAAAATGTCTCTTTTTGCTTTTTCTTATGATGATACAAACTCTTTACCCATGATGTATTCTTAAAAAATATGTATTACATGCCCTCATGTAAACAGAACACATTATTTATGGATAGATGTGATAAAAGAGGCAATTCTAGTAAAATATATACCAAAGTCATGGGAGAGTTGTTCACAAGTGACATCACACATCTTTGTCGCATTGCCAATTTGCTATCTCCATAGCATTAGTGATTGCAATATTCAAATGCTCATAACTTTCTCATTATTTGTCCGATTTTTCTCAAACTTTCGTTGATCTGTTTCTTTGATTTTTCTGTTTTCACACAAGCTATCTTGTTCCAATGGTTTTATTCTCCTTTAATGCACTTTATATTGCAAAGGAAGTTAAAATTGTTAAGTTCTAAAGAAGATGCCAATATTCCAAATTTGTATAATGAATCATTTAAAATTCCAAAAGCATTAAATATCGTATATAATTTGCGGGAAATTGTTTTCGCTGGCAATTTTCCCTCTTTACAAAGTGATGTCGAAAATAAGGTGTGTAATAATAATTTTACAAGGATGAATACCTATCATTTTAATGGGTAAGTAGGTGGAGGGTACCTTATATGATTTATATCTCTATGATCCGGAGTGATTCGATAAAGCACAAATTTGTAGCATATTCAAGAAAAAATGTTGCGGAAGTTAATGCATAACAGAAATTAATGTCTTTATGCTTTAAGGTCCAACGTGGTCCTTTTGTAGCAGCCCTAACTTTGCAAACTGTATTTATTATGAAAGGTGTCTCTTATTCTATACAATACTGAATTCTCAACAGAACTGCTAAAGTGCATATAAGGTGCGTTACGGATGTTAAATCTGTTTAGTCATACATTTCATTTTGTAAGAATAGTCCTTTATTTTTGTGTAAAACAGGAAACACATATGATAATTCCCTATCAATTATTTATTATTGATTATCACTCTACTTGCAGACATATTATCATATAATATAATTCAGTTTGAAAGGGAGAAAAAACTTGTGGCAGTATTCATTACGGAGGTTAAAACAAATTTGGGACAAAGTTAAAAGTGAAATTAATCACAAAGTGATCATCAAATACTAGGATAAGCGCAGTATGTCAGACGTTTACACCATGCTGCCCTCACCAGACATCAATGTAGGTGAGAAATACAGAGTACTTATAAAAGAGAATGATAGTAAAATCTAAAACTGACCCGAGACAGTGTCTATTCTAACAAAAAGCAAAAATAAAAGGCTTTTGTAATAAAATTAGAGCTTTACAAGTCACTGGTCGCATATGCTTTGTGAAACTAGTCTATTATTGTCATTTTCTTGATAAAAATTTTGTAGAAAATGTTCAGGGTTGTGAAGCTAGCGGACATAAGATAGTCGAGACACATTTTTTGTGAATTGTATCATTTTTTTGAGAATGACCCCTATATGCTTTCTAAGTTATGATGACATTTCAAAAACTTAACCTTTGTTAAGATTTCAATGTTGACAAAGCCGCCATCGGAAAAGTGGTGCCTACATACAGTCTTGCTCTGCTATGCAGGCGAAACAAAAAGAACTTTGGGGGCTCCTATAAAGATGCTGTAATGAAAACCTAATGGTTTGAAAATCTACTCTACTGTAAACCATATAATACAAACTTTTGCAAGACTGAGTAAAAATCAACATGAAAAACGATCCCAAAAGTCATTTCGTAAGAGGGTATCTGAAATTCAGACAAAAAGCGATGTGTATTCTCAACAGTTTCAGATCTGTCTGTGATATGATACTTACATACATGTACTACATGTATACAATAAATTCTTCCTCTTCCATCAATGATTTCATGAAAAAATTCTTTGAACTGATTGTGCACTGTAGTAATGGAAAAGTTGAAAAGCTAATATTCATGTCTGATTATCAAAATATTAAAGTGGTAAGTCAAACATCCAACAATTGAAAACCTCTTTGTTTGATGAACTTAGGAATTAATGAAGCATACACCCATATTTAAGGTGCTTATACATGTAACAATCATTAATTAAGACCAACCAGATTACCCAAATGATATCATGAACATACCATAGTATCCTTTATGTTTTTCTTATTAAACAATTCTAATGTTATATCCCATAGTTTCGTTAAAATGAAGGCTGGTCTCAAGATAATCCTCACAAGACTTTCAAATGGCTACCAAGATGTAGTAAAATGCTTACATATCTGGAAAAGTATGGCCATCCTTACCTCCTTCACTTATACAAGGATGATTATTTTTCATTTTTATTGGTCAGACACACTACTTTTTTATCAATTTTGGGACTTGATAAATTTTCAACCTCAGTACAAAATCCCCCACTTTTACACATACAACCGTTTTTTAAAGCCACCATGTTACAACAAACCATAGCAAATTTGGTGGATTCACAATACGGTGGACCAACTATCCCTTGCAGCGTACAGGCCGAAATTCACAATGCATCATGTGAAACAAGTTGATATCTGTTGCACGTGCGAGTAATAAAGTAAATGCATGCATGCTATTATTCAGCACTGGCCGATGCAGCTCGTCCGGATATGGTGTTTACAAAGGTCCAGGAGGTAGGAGAGAAATTTTCCTGCATTTTTATGCAAAAGTTTAGACCGTTTTAGGGAATTTCTTGCCATTATGGTTTTCATTTCAAAGCATTAGCACTGTGCGCTACCTGCACCTGCGCGCGATGTCGACCCCACAGTTTAGACTGTTTACAGCAACTGATAGATGGCGCACTACATAGTGAATCCATCGAATTGAAGTGTCAGTACTCCTACCTGAATTAATAGTGACCAAGAAACTGCAGGAAGCCTCATTGTTGCTGGTATCTCTGTAAGTGTATGTCACTGTAGTTGATCCCGTGGAGAAGAAAGTTCCAGTCTGAGGTGTAACACTGACCAGAGATACAGCAGAAAAGTCAATTGCTGTTGCAGTGCCAAAAGTAACTGTTCTACCACTCAATGGCACTTCAACGTCATATACTTCATCAGCCGGACATGTTACTTGTGGAGGTACACGATCCACTGTATTGGGTAAAACAATGCAATTTCTATAGTAAAAAAATACTACCTGGCTAACATACAGGTAAATCACTAGGATTTGAAGTGCATGCATGAATAATAATAACCTCATATTTACCAAGGTTAGTCACTTCATTTCCAAAAACTGTTCACCCAGCGGGTCCTGCTTAACATGATGATATTATTATTACCCAAAGTTTAGCATGCCCAAACTGATTGGGCAATCAAGGAATTTCTTCCTTCCGGGTAACCATTAACTACATCTGGGTGAAGAGTATAAAATGACAATAAATGCAAGGCCAAAGGATTTGCACTTGAAATCAAGTCTTCAAGCAATTTTGGACATGACATACACTTTCAAAATGTTAAGTAACTTCCTAACTGCAATTCCGGGTGTCGGAAATGTGATCTCAAAAATTGCATGACACAAAAAGAGGCCATTAAGGATTTTGCATTGTAAAAATATAGGACAAAACATTTTAAGGGATGTATTCCTCTGATTTCAGCCTTCCCTGTGCTTTATAGAATTAAAAGCAACTGTTAACCTCAATCATAAAAATCAACCCTCTATACCCATTAGTGATGCTCTTATTCCTATCTAAAAAAGGGACTATCTACAAGTATGACTTGTGTCTCACTCCTTTCATCATGACCAATTACTATTGACCACTTTTCTCATTATAACAGGCACCCCTCTTCTATTTTCTATCTCTTTTAACATTAATATTGACCCTAACATTGAATGAATAAAGTACCCTCTAACCTTATAAAGAATTGCAACTCTGACCCATGGCTCTCAATATTTCTTATGATTAGCAAATAATAGATAATTGACAATTTTTCTAATTCAGTATCGAAATCTGATTTTGGATTGATGATTTGCATTCCATCAGAAAAATAACCCTATAGTAAAGATTATGAATAAAAACCCTCATCTTGCATTATGAAGAAAAAAGACATTATGAATAACTGTTTACAGCAACTGATAGATGGCGCACTATATAGTGAATCCATCGAATTGAAGTGTCAGTACTCCTACCTGAATTAATAGTGACCAAGAAACTGCAGGAAGCCTGATTGTTGCTGGCATCTCTGTAAGTGTATGTCACTGTAGTTGATCCCGTGGAGAAGAAAAATCCATTTTGAGGTGTAACACTGACCAGAGATACAGCAGAAAAGTCAATTGCTGTTGCAGTGCCAAAAGTAACTGTTCTACCACTCAATGGCACTTCAACGTCATATACTTCATCAGCCGGACATGTTACTTGTGGAGGTACACGATCCACTGTGTTGGGTAAAACAATGCAATATCTATAGTGAAAATAATACCTGGTAAACATACAGGTAAATCGCTAGGATTTGAAGTGCAAACATGAATAGAATTAATGAATAAATAATAACCTCATATTTACCAAGGTTAGTCACTACAGTTCCAACTAGCAAATCAATGATGTGGAGCTCAACCAGCATCTCGCAACAAAATTGAACACAATTTTAATTTCAGCCCAGTTGACACTGTAGTGATTTATATTGCTGACATAAATTGAAGATATAGAATTGAAATTGTTGAAGAAATGACTTAGAAGCATTTTTGTGATCTATGAATAAATTTCATATAAAATAAGCATAAACAACTTTCTGGTAAAAATTTCTTAACTCTGTGTAGAACCCTGGTGAACCTGATGTAGCTCTCAGATGGAACAAAAATAATCAAAATCAATCAACAAATAAATAAGTAATTTTTGTGAGTTTTGAAAATATATGAATAAATTAGCATATTTAATGAATTTCAAAATTCTGTGTTGAAATTTTGTATCACCATCTCGAGCTATCATATGAAGCAAACAAAATTGAAATTGATCAACAAATGAATAAGAAAAACATTTTTTGTGATTTATGAAAAAAATTTGCATAAATTAGCATAAATAATTTTCCAGGCAAAATTTCAAAATTTGTGTACAAGTTTGGTGAACCTCATGCAGCTCTACCAGATGGAAGAAAAAAAAAATCAAAATCTATCAACAAATAAAGAAGAAGAGGCATTTTCTGGATATATTTCGCTTAAAATAGCATGAATAATTTTCTACTGAAAATTTCAAAATTCTGTGTAGAAGTTTGGTGAACCTCATGAAGTTCTACCAGATAGAAAGACAAAAAAAAATCAAAATTGGTCAACAATTAAAGAAGAAAAAGCATTTCAGGCCGGATGAGCTAAAAACTGTTCACCCAGTGGGTCCTGCTTAACATGATGATATTATTATTACCCAAAGTTTAGCATGCCCAAGTTGATTGGGCACTTAAGCATTCAAGGAATTTCTTCCTACCGGGTAACCATTAACTACATCTGGGTGGAGAGTAGAAAGTGACAATAAATGCAAGGCCAAAGGATTTGCACATGAAATCATGTCTTCAAGCAATTTTGGACATGGCATACACTTACGGAATGTCAAGTAACTTCCTATCGGGTGTCTGGAATGTGATCTCAAATGACATAAAAAGGGGCCACTAAGGATTTTGCATTGTAAAAATATTGGACAAAACATTTTAAGGGATGTATTCCTCGGATTTCAACCTTCCCTGTGCTTTATAGGATTAAAAGCAACTGTTAACATCTATCATGAAAATCAACCCTCTATACCCATTAGTGATGCTCTTATTCCTATCTATAAATAGTGACTATCTACAAGTACTATAATTATAACTATCAACCCAAAACTTATATTATGACAGTCTGATCCTCTTATTTGGTGACTAGTCACTCCCTACTCATGTGAAAAATCCATACTTTATCATTGGAACAGAAATCAGAAATAGAAATCCTTCCAAGATTAATTTCGCCCAACTGATCATACAGTGTAGACCCGGCATCCACTTAGCAGCATCAGATTGACGTTGGTCTATCCCTTAAATCATTGAACGCCAAACAGGGTGGTAACTTCTCCCATATTTTCATAACTTTTGGTCTGATGAGGCGGGGTTTGAACTCCCAACCTCCCAGTTGTGAGATGGATGCTTAACCAAATGAGCCAACACATCACATATAGTGAAACTCTTATTGTTAAGAAAAGTTACCATGTTCTCTCATTATGAATAACAACCTTCATTAAAAGGAATGATCATTAGCCGGACATGTTACTTGTGGAGGTACACGATCCACTGTATTGGGTAAAACAATGCAATATCTATAGTGAAAACAATACCTGGCTAGCATACAGGTAAATCACTAGGATTTGAAGTACATGCATGAATAGAAGTAATGAATAATAAAACCCTCATATTTACCCAGGTTAGCCACTTCAGTTCCGAAAACTGTTCGCAGAGCGGGCCCTGCTTTAACATGATGATGTTATATTTACTCAAGCTTAAGCGTGCTAAACCTGATTGGGCACTAAAGCATTCAAGGAATTTCTTCCCACCAGCTACCCATTTACTTCATCTGGATTGAGAGTAGAAAATGTTGATAAGTACACCACAGCAACAGCATAGGTGAACTGCTTATAAATGGCTGATTATCAACATACTGAAGTGACAAGTCAAGCAATCCACATTTGAAATCATCTATGCTTAAAAATTATGAAATAATGAAGCATACCTGTACAAAGCGGTACTTAAAAATATAAGGAATTATTGCAAGATTGCCAAAATGAGACAATGGACATACCAGCTATTATGTTGATTACAAATGAACAAGAAGCTGTATTTCCGCTTCCATCAGCATAGGTGTAGGTAACTGTTGTTGTTCCTGTGGTAAAGGTAGCTCCAGGTTGATGACTTGCTTGTACAAGGCTGAAGATTCCAGAATTATCACTAACCATGGGAGTATCAAAGGATACTTGTCTGGAAGAAGTGCCTAATTCAACTATTTCAGTAATGTCCGGAGGGCAATTTACAACAGGTGGTATGTTATCAGCTGTGAATTAAGAAGTATGAAGATTGAAGTCATACAGTTAATTGAGTAATTATCCCGGGGGGGCCACTTACATTGACGAGTAGATACCATGCGCGACCAAAAAAACACGTAAAAAGGATGTCTTTTTCACGATAGGGCACGTTACCTACGTAACGTGATAAGGGTGTCAAAAACACAAAAATAATGAAAAAAGGGTATCTATTTTGCTAGGAAAATTGTGTGTTTTGGGTTGAATTTGCGGGGATGATCAAACAAAATTAAAATGTTCTATAAAGGATGTCCTTTTTGCCCCAACACTTCGTGTTTAGAGTCCGATTTGCGCGGGGTGTAGAAGATGGGGTCGTACTAAACCAAATAAGGTAAAGCCGACGACCGAAGGACCCGTAACAATAAAACATTCCTGTACTTGTTTAGGGGTTCATTTCAGGAAATATTTGCCAAGAGTATCATTTTGTTTCTACTACTTGTTAAGGGTAGGGTTTCACACGCCAATACTTGTTAAGGGGTGCATTTTCAGAATATAGAAATTACGTGTTTAGGGTGCTTTTCAAGACCCCATGGTCGCGCATGGTATCCACTCTTGAATGGAAGTGGCCCCCCCCGGGGTAATTATGTATATTCCTAAAAATACAGAAAAATTACAATTTTAATATTTTGAAACAAAGACAAAATAACTAAACAGACCAAACTCTTTACATCTGAATGTAAAGTCTTCTAAATTTAGCATTATCAGAGCTACCAAGTCTCGCGCATTATGCGTGAGACTATATCCCCATATACTTTGTACACAATGTCTGTGATCTCACTCAGATTCACAGAAAATCTCACGCATAGCTGGTCTTTGAACTTGGCATCTCTGCATTATCAGCCTTTACTTCCTACAGAAAATACATATTTTTTTCCTCAATTTTGTATCATTCTAAATACTTACATGTACCAGGATATCATTCATCATCAGTATTTACTCCAATCAACATGGATTTAGGAAAATGAACATAAATTTTGACATTTACCCATAATGACATAATTATTCAAGATCATCATACAGCTCTTGAGTTAAGAAGACGGATGAACAGATGACGCGAAAACACAAACAAACTGCTAGTACACGTGTATGTCTCGCCCATCCCCAACTATATAACATGAATGTTTCCCCAAGTTTGATCACACAAGAAATTTTGCAGGTAAACTTAGTCCAATTTCAAATGATCTTCACTTCACCATGTGACCTCCAACAGTAGCCTATATGGCAACATACACCTTGACTAAAGATTTATTGTAAAGAGAGCAATGGCAGCAAAGCTATTTGTCATAATGGAGTATTGCAAAAGATGTTTCATGTTTTAAATGACATTATTTTTTACCTTAGTGATATCTAATGCCACTATAACAAGAAATGTTCCCAAAAGTCATTGATCACCCAAGTTCCGTTGAAAAGGGAGCAACAATGGAGTCTTGCAAATAAACTATAAACAATCACTGAAATGGCATTTGACCTCTCTATGTAAACCTCTGGTAGCATGATACCCCATGTGTATCTATCACCCAGGGTTGGTGGCTATGGGACTATAAGTCATCAAGTGATTCTTGCAGGTAAACTTGAATGTTTGAAATAAAATAGCTTTTGACCTTAACATGTTACATTTACAGACACACAAAGACTTGCATAAATCACTTTTGAAATGAAGACAAAGTAGCTAAAGAGACCAATCACTTTACTAGAACACACTTTTCAACTCAAAGTTGTTTTTCTGCATCGAAAACTAATTTTTAAAATCACCTTCTGCTGTTACAGTGACCAAGAAGGAACACAGGGCTGTATTGGCAGAAGGATCTGTGAACTCAATTGTAACAGGTGTTGTGCCTAATGTGAAGATATCTCCATTGTTATGCGAACGTCTGAGAATATCAACTTGGCCGGAATTATCCGTTGCAGATACAGTTTGCCATCCAACCACGCCAGATGTTGCACCAAAGTCAATTACAACATCGAGTGGAGAAGGGCAGTTTAGAATAACCGGAGGAGTGGTATCCACTACAAATAAAATGGAAGAGATACAATTTTTAGCAATCCAAATGAGAATTGTCTTTCTAGCCAAAATTCATACTGTATGTAAATTTCATGAGTAATCATAATTTTTAACAATTAGTATTGATTGAAAATTGTTTATTATTGGAATACTGTATTGTTGTCAATGGTTTCTTTCAAAACAACTAAAAGGTAGAAAGGCAAAGAAATATATAAGAAATAATAAAACACATGAAATATATTAAATAAATGGAAATTTTTCCAAAAATTAAATTTGTCAAGAGTATTCTTTAGTAAAATAGAAAATCAAATGAACAAGTAATGATTTGGAAATTTCCTCAAGTGTAACCCAATTAACATGTTTCATGCATGACAGAGTAAAAAAAGAATGAAAACAATTCCAAAAAAGTAATTTCTTAAAGGGTGTCTAAATTCTTGAAAGTTCCCTATCTGTCTGTGATACGACACTTGCATATATGATAAATGCAATACATTTTCAATTAACAATTGTGTTTGAACTGGTTGCCCACCAAAGCTATAACATGGCTGAAGAAGCTTGATTTACTGCTGATCATCAACATAATAGCATGGTGAGTCCAATGGCCAGGCTTTAAAAACCTGATTTCTTTGTTTGATGAAATTATGGAATTGAAGCATATAACTGTATTAGCGGTATTTACAATATCAGGAATTATGACAAGCAGTCTTTATGACTAGACAGATTGCCAAAAAGAGACTATATGGACATACCAGCAATAATGTTGACGAGGAATGAGCAAGAAGCTGTATTTTGGCTTCCATCAGTATAGGTGTAGGTGACTGTTGATGATCCTGTAGGAAAGCTAGCTCCAGGTTGATGACTTGCTTGTACAAGGCTGAAGCTTCCAGAATTATCACTAACCACGGGAGTATCAAAGGATACTTGTGTTGAAAAAATGCCTAATTCAACTATTTCAGTAACGTCCGGAGGGCAGGTTACAACAGGTGGTGTAGTATCAGCTGTGAGTTACAAAAGCAAGAAAATAAACCAAATACAATATACAGGTATGCAAGATTATAAAGCAAAGACAATCGTAATAGACCAAACACTTTATTAGACCTGAATATGTTCCAACCAGTTCAAAGAGTTATCAACCTTACATTATACAGACATATTGATATCTATACACTTTGCTATCTTGAGAATTATTTCATAAACAACAGCATGGCCAGGATTTAAAATTGGAATGGCAGTAGTTGCACATAGAGCATGCCAACACTTACAGAGCACAATTACCTTAAAAGAACTCACCTCATGAGGTTTATAACATGCCAGATGTAAATATGGCAATACATTGACTGGAGAAACTCTTACAGAATCTACAAGTCAACATGGCCATCAAATTGAATTTACAAGCAAAGGTGGGGGAAAATGGGGTAGACACAGGGTGTAAGAAACAAAGATGAAAGGTATTATCGTAATTTTCCTACCCACAGAACTGTAGCAAAATCTATTTATAAAACTTGAGTGAGAGATGACGTACGTATTGTTTAGGTTCTCATTCTTTTGAGAAAAAATGAGGCAAAACCCCAAAAAGTTATCTTCTTTCCCTATTCTCTTCACTTTTCCCTTTCTCCTCTATTTCCCATTCCTTCCTTTTTTCTTGGGGGGGGGGGGTGTGACAAACATGTATGACAAGCAGTCTTAATGACTAGATTGCTGGCCAAAAAGAGACTATGGACATACCAGCAATAATGTTGACGAGGAATGAGCAAGAAGCTGTATTTTGGCTTCCATCAGCATAGGTGTAGGTGACTCTTGTTGTTCCTGTGGTAAAGCTATCTCCAGGTTGATGACTGGCTTGTACAAGGCTGAAGCTTCCAGAATCATCAGAAACACTGGGAGTATTAAAGTTTACTTGTGTAAAAGCAGTGCCTATTTCTACTGTTTCGGTAATGTCCTGCGGGCAAATCACAATAGGTGGTGTGCTATCAACTGTGGGTAAAGGATGAAAATTAAACAAATATTAATATAAATAATTCATACAAAATCTTGACATATGTAAATACAATTTTGGGGTCAATTTTCATTGTATGTAGCCCTCCCTTTGATATGTTTTGAATAAAGGTGATACATTATTGTATGCCATGATGCATATCTCATCACAAGATGATAATTTTAATCTTGTGTCCAAGAAAAAAGTGTGCAGGAAAGAGATTGGTCATCATTTTCCCCAACAGCCACATCTTTTGTCTTAATAACTTTAATCCCTTTCCCTATAGATGTTTGGGGTCAAGTAATCTACACGTCAGAAGACCTACAAAACTCCATCATGTAGAGTCAATTGGAAGTTAAACTTAACTCCATTTTTGACAAGATTTTTCCCCTTTTCACAACATAGGCTACTTAACGCTGTATCGTAAATCAAGTTTGACATGCTTCATTTCATGCAGCATGATTTCCTGACAACATGCTACAATTTTAACAGGTTAGATATATAAAATGTAATATTGCTGATAAAAGTATGATACAAGAATTTTAGGGATGGGGTAATAAAATACTGAGTACCGGTAATCCTCCCACAAAATTTGGTTACAATAATTTTTTTCAAGATATATTTCGTGATTTTTAAAATACGAATTAACACTAAGTAATGGTTTTTAAATCATTTTATCATGTGTTTCTTTGCTTTACAATCATTTATTTCTAGCATTTTTCACCGAAATTGGTCTGCAACATTTTACGATAACAAAAAGTCTAAAATAAAGTTGCATCTTAATATAAACAAGTGGAACACCTCTGGCAGTCTCGCCTGCATTACGCGATTCAATGTAGCAGCAGTGCTGACTTTGAAAACAGCTATTGCATAATTACTCACATTATTAAACATTCATATAACAAAATACTGTGTCCATTGACTCAAAATGACCTTTGACCATGATCACGTGACCTGAGACTTGTGAAAAACAATCATTCAAACCTAATTACCCTAAAGACTATGTTTCATGAACTACATGTGTAGATCAGTAAACTTTTTAAGTTATGATGCCAATTCAACAAATACCACCAACACGGCCAAAGTTCGTTGACCTCACATGACCTGTGATCTTGATCATGTGACCTGAAATGCGCACATGATATTTAGGGATATATGGTTACTCTTATGCCCAAGTTTCATGAACTTGATCTATTAACTTTTAAAGTAATAATGGCAATTCCACAAATACCACCAACATTTTCAAAGTCTGTTAACCCTAAACGACATTTGACTTTGGTTATGTGACCTGATAGGCTGATACTCACATGGCTGTTCAGGGATACTTGATTACTCTTACATGTATGTCCAAGTTTCATGAACTAGATCCATAAACTTTTAAAGTTATGAATCTAGTTATGATGACAATTCCACAAATACCACCAACATGGCCAAATTTTGTTGACCCTATGTGACCTGAAACTCAAGCAGGATCTTTAGTGATACACCATTACAATTAGTTCTAAGTTTCATGAACTAGGTCGATATACTTTCTAAGTTATGATAACATTTCAAAACTTAACATTGGTTCAGATTTCAATGGCCAACAGAAAAGCAGCACCTATATTCTTGTTCTGCTATGCAGGCGAGAAAAAAAATAATCATACATTTGGGAATTATGATAGGTTACAATTATGAAAACCTTGGCAGTTTATTTAGAAATCTTCAGTGTGTCATGTAGGTACAAAATTAAATTGAAATTCACATTTATATAGCTGAATACGGTAAATTTGGACCTAAAAGATATGTGCATGACTCAAAAAAAAGTCATGAAATATCACAATAAGTGTTTTTCCTCTTACAAATTTTTGACAAGAATATTTCAATGAATTACACTTTATCTTTCTTTTAAAGCCAATTTTACTGTGATCTTTCTTTCTTAGAAAAATCTTTGGCTGGTCAGTGGTCATTTTCAAGGAGGAATCCAAAATGGTTGTAATTCAAATGAAACATAAAAGCCTGAATATCACCTTCATTACTTCTTTTACATACATGCAGATTAGGGGCCTGTTTCATAACAAGTGGAATGCCTCTGGCCGTCTCACCTGCATCACGCAGTTCAATATAGCAGCAGTGCTGACTTTGAATACTACTCTAACTCGCACAAGATGTTCAGTGATACATGGTTACTCTTATGTCCACTTTTTATGAACTAGACCAATAAACTTACAGAGATATGATGGTTATTCAACAGATACACCCAATTCGGCCAAAGTTCATTGACCTTTGACCTTGGTCATGTGACCTGAAACGCGCACAGGATGTTCAGTGATACTTGATTACTCTAATGTCCAAGTTTAACGAACTAGACCAATAAACTTTCAAAGTTATGATGGTAATTCAATAGATACCCCCGATTCGGCCAAAGTTCATTGACCCTAAATGACCTTTGACCTTGATCATGTGACCTGAAACTCAAACAGGATGTTCAGTGATACTTGATTACTCTTATGTACAAGTTTCATGAATCAGATCCATAAACTTTCAAAGTTATGATGGGAATTCAACAGATATCCCCAATTCGGCCAAAGTTCATTGACCCTAAATGACCTTTGACCTTGGTCATGTGACGTGAAACTCAGGCAGGATGTTCAGTGATACTTGATTACTCTAATGTCCAAGTTTAATGAACTATACCAATAAACTTTCAAAGTTATGATGGTAATTCAACAGATACCCCCGATTCGGCCAAGGTTCATTGACCCTAAATGACCTTTGACCTTAATCATGAGACCTGAAACTTGCACAAAATGTTCAGTGATGCTTGATTACTATTATGTCCAAGTTTCATTAATCAGATCCATAAACTTTCAAAGTTATGATGGGAATTCAACAGATATCCCCAATTCGGCCAAAGTTCATTGACCCTAAATGACCTTTGACCTTGGTCATGTGATGTGAAACTCAGGCAGGATGTTCAGTGATACTTGATTAACCTTATGTCCAAGTTTCATGAACTAGGTCCATACATTTTCTAAGTTATGACAACATTTCAAAAACTTAACCTCAGGTTAAGATTTCGATGTTGAATCCTCCAACATGGTCTAAGTTCATTGACCCTAAATGACCTTTGACCTTGGTCATGTGACATGAAACTCTAATAGGATGTTCAGTAATACTTGATTAACCTTATGGCCAAGTTTTATTAACTAGGTCCATATACTTTCTAAGTTATGACGTCATTTCAAAAACTTAACCTCAGGTTAAGATTTGATGTTGACGCCGCCGCCGCCGTCGGAAAAGCGGCGCCTATAGTCTCACTTTGCTTCGCAGGTGAGACAAAAACTTGCTATGATATTAATTTTGCAATAATAGTTAAAAGCTACTGAAATTCTTCTTTCTGGTTCGCTGACAGTGAATTTATTACAGAAAGTGTGCATGAGACAAATGTGTTTATGAAACAGGACCCTGCTCTAACATCATGGCTAGGTTATTACCTGCAGTCACAGAAACAATGAAGTTACATGTGGCTATGTTGCCTCTTGTATCTATCCCTGTGTATGTAACAGTAACAGGCAGCCCCACTTGAAAGAACGATCCACTCGCTATTGACGAACTGAAGCTTTGGACACCACTCTCATCAAAAATATTAGGTTCGGTCCACTGGATGAATGATCCTGCCTGCGTTATGTCAACGGTTCGATCGATAGAATCTGGACAGGTGAAGGTTGGTGGTGTGATGTCCACTGTGGTGAGAAAGAAATACGGAAGGATACGAGCGATTATTCCATGGATGTGATTTAGATGAGAGAACACCAAGACTTTGATATATTCAAGGATCAAGATACATGTACATAATGAAAAGAATAAAAATAATATAGGTTTTTTTTCACTGTATGTGCTCGTATCCACCTTGTTTCATGTAGATGCTCAAGGTATCCCCATTAACCCAGCTATATGTAACCTAGGCTACCAATTTTTACAGTGCATCATGTATTATGCAAAGCACATTAATCAGACAATCTCAAAGGCTAACAGGGTTCTCGGTCTCTTTCTCTTGCATTGTAACTTTTGGAATTGCTCCAAACACACAGAGGAAATAGCATTTAAAACCCTGGTACTCCAAAGGCTTGAGTACGTAACTGCTGTGCTGCCTGGGATCCCTACCAATCCACTCACATCATCAACTTGGAAAAAAGTACAAAGAAGATCAGGTAGGTTTGTCACCCGGAACTATAAGACCATGGGCCCATTTCATAAAGAGTTACAACTTACTGTTGTAGCTTTGCCATTATGGCAACTACCATGGCAACAGGGCTCAGCAGCCAATCAAAATCAAGGTTATCATGGTAATTGCCATAATGGCAAAGTTACAACAGTTGTACTCTTTATGAAACAGACCCCAGTAGTGTTGCAGACATGCTTCTTGATCTTAAATGGGACACCCTCCAAAGATGCCATACAATTGCCAGTCTAGCAATGGTCCACAAAGAAACTCACTCCTTAGTCCCCTTCAAATATAAATCACCTGAAGCAAAATACCAGAAGGGGGTCAGTAACAAGAGTGAGTCAAACTCTGATTTAAAATACTATCCAAACCATCAAGGACTGCTATCGGCATTCACTATACCCAAGAATAATCCCCACCTGGAACTCACTGCCTCCCAATGTTAAATCTGCACCAGACAGTGAAAATTTAAGTCCCACTTATCAACCGCCAAATTTTAAGCAATTGCATGCACAAGGGGCTTCACGTGTATATAGCCCAGTTTTGGCAGTTTGTGCAGTGTAGACAAGACAAGATGCCTATACCCATGAAATTGGTCGTCTACTTTTGAGGGGGACTCTAACTGTCAAAGGTTGGAGCATATTAAGCATTGTGCTTTCAATGCTTGAGAATGTGGATGTAACCAATGCAGCCCAGTCCAACACATTAGGAAGAAATCTGTGTTAAAATCGATGAGTATGTCTTCAACATCAGATCTTTTTAAGATGACATTGAAAATATAAAGCACATGAGCAACAGATAGGCAAAATAAGGGATGAACTCGATATGTACCATCTCAATCTGGGGAGCGTTTCATGAAAGGACATGTCACATGTTTTATCTGACAAGTCCCATTTTATCCGACAGTTACCATAGTTACAGTGCTTCTCAGCCAATCAAAATAAGGAAAGATGTCAGATCTGACAACTTGTCGGACAAAAATGTTGATGAAACGCCCCCCAGGACTTTGAAGGTAATCGAAAAGAAGCTGATGTCTGCTGCCTATCTCCCATGAAATCTTGACAACAACTCTACAAGTATAGACTTAAATTTCTACATTACCTATATTTTCTTTAGAATTTATATGATTTATCTGTCACTTCAAGCTGCATGCAACTCAGATAACAGATGATACAACGCTTTGGTATGAATATCTGATTAGTACATGTATACCATGGGTTTAACAAAGTGCTCTTTATTTACTGAGCCTTGCTCAGCCATTGGCTTTCGCGGATATTCTTCTTCTTTTTCAAATCACAATACACTATTTTCACTTTCTACAATCTAATGAATAAATTGAAGTAATCAGAAATTGTTGGTTTATGTGATTTGCATCTACTGAGACCTTCTTATATTTTTGCAATTCCCAATACAAGATTAATAAATGTCCTGAATTGCAACTAGCTTTACGTTATCATACTTACTTTACTTTACATCACTTTCATCAAATGATGCTTGTAGGACTATGCCTGTTCATTGACCAATGGAAATATACTGTATACTCCACACTATTATTTTCAAGTAGTTGCATAATACAAAATAGAATTCACAAGCAATCATTTTTTATTTTATTCATTTATTTTTTGACATTTTTTTGGGGGGGTATAAAGAAAAATCTGTCTGACCTATCATGATAAGACTTTGATTGCAACAGTAGATGGAAAGGTGACATCAATACCCAACATACAACTGTACTCACCTGCTCCTACCCAATCAACTCGAAACCCCGATAGCCTAATGTTTTTGTCAGTTTTCCACACAATGAATGCAGCATCTGAATTTATTGTCAAAGGAGTCGGCACCGTGTAATTCTCGAAGAAGTAGATCTGTTTCTGCGTCATGTTCACCCCAATTAAATCTGCCCTGTCGTCGTAGGTCAGGCCTTCTCCGATGTACAGTTCATCTTTGAAGGGTTCCACTTCAAATGGGTCACTGAAGAAAAAGGTGATTTCTGTAGCTCCGGGGATGAAGATGAAGTGACTCCTTGTATCCCGGTCAAAATGCTGATTAGGGTAGTTGGGTGAAGTGTAAAAACCAGTTTGGCATGACGATCCAAAGCATGTCGTTTTAACCATGGTAACTAATAATACAAAATAAACAGCAACAAAAATCATAAATGACAAGAGCAATAGATAGTGCATATCACAGTGGAATCCTATCCGAGATTGCATCACAATCGTTGGCAAGTTTGGACAACAAAAGAAGAAATGTCACATGCTTATCCAAATATCCGACTTATTCCAAGTTAGGTTCAGAAGTCAGTATCATTCAATACTTATAATAAAGATTTATTTATAACAAAGAATAATTTTTTCTATTGGGAACATAAATTATGATGTAAATTCAAGCACTTTTACTCTTCCAACTATACGGAACAATATCAACTGAAAATGCAGTTGAATTCAGTTCTAAAGAGATTCATGTTTTATCGTACCCTGTAAATTCAATTTCTAGGTGTGCAGACATGCCCATCCCCCCTTCATATCATGAAATGTAACTGTTTAAATGAAAAACTTACAGGCGCTGATGGAGCAATCATACCCCATAAAGAATGGCGTCTCTCCTGGACACTCGCAAGCAAATGTCGATTCCGTAGATCCTGGTCTGTTATAACACGGCTCATTATTAGGGCACTGATTCGTTGCACAAAACTCTGCAGAAACAGAAAGGGATTACAAAGAACTGTGATTCTCATCACTTCAGTGAAACACCACCATTAAATCACTGATTTTTACTTTTAACAGGAAGGCTAATTCTGGGAGAGAAGGCGCTTTACTTATTCAATTACTTTGTCTGCTGGAATGAAATTGACCTCATAATATGATCTTCAATAGTTAAATTAGAATACATTCAACATACAAATTTGATCCAGAATCGACTAAAACATTTATACAAGTTAAATGCCACTAGCAGTCTCGCTGCTGGCATTACACTAATCAGGAGTGTTGACTTTGTGATATCAAAATATTAAAAGTTTTCTCTTTTCCCATTTACCTTTTGAATGCATAATGTACTATATCTCATGAAAAGGGAATGTTTTGGAGGTCCCGGGGCCTGTTGCATAAAATTTAATACTATCATGGTAACTTTGCCATCCAATGGTAACTACCATGGTAATAATGATTAACCAATAAAAATCAAGGATCCCATTTAAGTTACCATGGTAACCTTTATGTAAAGGGGACCCTGATTGGCTTCAGTGTCCTTATTGTCCTTAAAATATTTTGGTGCAATTATACATTTTCCTCAAACTGTGCCTTATAGCAGAGCTACCAAGTCTCACGCATTATGCGTGAGACTCAAGCATTTTGGACTCTTGTTCATCCCTTCAAATCTCTGTCTCACGCAACTATCACAGCCTATCCCCATATACACTGTACACAATGTCTGTGATCTCACTCAGATTAACAGAAAATCTCACGCATAGCTTGTCTTTGAACTTGGCATCTCTGTTATAGAAACATTTAAATCTGAACTAACATTGGTGTGAAAACAAAACATGAAATATACACTTAACAGATAAGATTAAACAATAACGCAATGGTTCGAGAAGAGTACTATTAATTTCCATCCAAGTTTTCGGCTTGAAATAATCTTTAATCAAATTAATTGAATGTTTTACTCAAATAACAGCTGATACATGATATTCCTTTTAAAACTTCATGGAATAGAAAAGAAATAGATGAATAATTTTTCAAAGTTTAAGATAAAAAGTCATTTATTCAATAATAAATCCCATCAATCCCCAAATGACCTTTCACCTTCACTTGGAAACGTGCTATTGACATATCACTTGTGATGTGTGCGGTATCATGTTTTAGTGGTAATAGTCTTTTCCTCCATTCAGAGGGATGTAGAATTCAATTCCAGTAATGTGTTTTCCTTAAGCAAGAATTATACATACTATATGTACAACCCTAGATGACCTCTGACCCCATCACCCTCACTGACACACATGTCATATTACCAAAGCATCATATATACCAAGTGCGAACATAATTGATGCAAAAATAAAGAAATTACAGCAAATTGAACAAAACTTTAACATTTTTTCTAAGACATGGCCTCATATCATTTGAACTTTTGACCCCTAGATGACCTATGACCCCCATCACCCTCATGGACACACATGTGGTATTACCCAACGATCAATTGTACCAAGTGTGAACATAATTGATGAAGAAATAAAGAAATGACATCAAGTTGAAAACTTTTTTGTAACAGAACAGACTAACAGACCAACAGGAAAAGTGATTATTAGGTCTCTGCCAAACTTTGTTCAGCAAGACAAAAACTGAGTGAGATAGCAAGTAGGCAACAGTTTGAGTAAAAATTAACAAATCACTGATAAGACGTTATGAATTTTCAAGATTTCATCACTATATACCACTTCAAATTTCAATATTGCAGCATAGACATATTTTTGTGATGTAAGGAAAAGGCAATTCCAATTGCTTCAATACACAAAATGGCTGAAATATTATTTTATTTTTTTCTTATATTAGGACCTAAAAATTTTCATTTTTTCTTTACTTTGACATTTAAACCAAAGCAAAATGTACTTCGGAGAAAAATATTTTTTAAATGCTGATGATCACAGTAAGTGTATGCCAATATACCTACATGTACAATAATCTACAGTGTACTCACCAAATTGCCAGTTTGTAACTTTCTAGTGATAATAGCAATGTGATTTTTCAAACTTACTCAATTTTCTCGTCTTATCTTAATACTTCTTTGAAACAAATGGTATCAAGTTCAATGAAGTTTGCAATATAATTATTTTAAAGTGAATGCGAAGAACCTCAAAACCAGGTATGAAAGACAGAGATGTACATTAGACAATTTCCGATTATCAAGCAATTTTCAAGCCTTTGATATAATATCATCAAGCCTACTTCCAAGCTATCAATATTACTTGGTAAGAGAGTAAGCCATCAATATTATTTGCTAAGAGAATAAGATGACTGACTGTGCTTAACACCAGGCTATAATTCAATATCAGTATAAAGAGAGAAAAAAATATGGAGTTGAAATGGAGTCAAATAGCATGTTAAAGATAGTGAAGGGAACAAAATTATCTGAAATTTCATCTTGGGGGGTATTTTAATTTTGGAGAATCTGTTTACTTCATGATATATTCTAAAAGAGCAATAGAGCTTCATAAGACCCAGGTCTCTCACAACATGGGGTGTGGCCAAGCAGTGCATCAGTGGTATGTTTAACATGTTAACTTGAAATTGATTTTTTAATCACCTATATTGATTGAATCTTCCAATTTATACACAAAAGATCTAATGCATTTACCATCACACAGATACCACATTGTGCCTCATCATTCATCAGAAAGATTGCATTTTGGGGCCAATGTTTTGCTATGGAATCCAACACTGTGAGTCAATGTTGGTAAATCCCTGGCTAAACTAAAGTTGTCAAGCCACAGCTTGCCTGACTTTTCAAATTTCTGATAAATAATACTTGAGAGAAACTTAGAAAAAAAAGAGTAAAAAACATCATAAATGTAATAATTACCTTGAGCTGTGCCAAGATGAATGGTGACCAAAGCTATGCATGCCGCCAGCAGTCCCCCAAGATGGGGCGTTGCCATACTTGGAGTCAGAACGGCTCAGCCGTTATCAAAATCAAGGAAAGTAGATGAGGATTCCAGTTAAAATCCAACTTTAGGAACTTGTACCAATTCAACGACAAGGGGGAATAAACTATCTTAACATGGTAGTCAGAATTGGAAGATGGATGAGGGAAAGGAGATCTGAGATTCAAAGAGTACACACTCCAGAGCTATGCACTCCTTGAGAAATCGCCTGTCTGGTGTGAAAACTTTATATAACTGATCATAATATGCTTCTCTCTCTCCGTCTCTCTTTTCTCCCTCCTCTATATCTCATCCTCTTTCTCTCTCTCTCTGTCTCATATATGGTCACTCTTGTAACTCACAGTAGACGAATCTCACAATATTTAACGATAAATGAGTGGGTGAGGGATGTAAGGTGTGTTTAAGTGTGTGTGTGTGCTCCATTTTTAATGGGAAAACACAAAGCCAACACCCATTCTCCAGTCTTCTTCACTTCTCTCCCTCTCTCTTTCTCTCTCCCTCTCTCTCTGATTCGCTCTCCTCTATTCATACTTCATATTTCCTCTGGAAGTACGCCTAACAATGGGGAGGGCCGCTGATTGGTTAAGACTAACAAACCCTGAAAAAGTTGCATACCAATCACTGAAGGCCGCATAAACAATATGTGGGAACCTCCCAAACTTGACACTGTCTATGTCTCCATCAAACGTGTGGAATATTGGAGGGCCGATCAAAGATGTGTTATTGTTTCAAACCTTTTTGTGTGTGTATTGAGTCCTTCAAAATTACTACATTTATTCCTGACTGCTCAAGCAGATGAAAAGCATGCACAGCAAATCTTCTGTTATACCGTATATTACATGATTAAAATGGATGCAGAACAGTAGCAGGCTTCCAGCAAATCAACTCCCATAAACAAACTAGACTCATATTTTGATTCTTAAGGGTGAAAAAAAAATAAAGACTAAAATCAATCTAGACCCATAAATAAATCTAGAGTCATATTTTGACTCATAAGGGTAAAAATAAAAATATACTTTCAGGTCTCCAATAGCAAATGACATTTTGATTTAAGATTTATTTGTGAAAATGTTATCAATGTGATCATGAGACTTCTATAGGAAAATAATTTCTTGAAACCACATGACTTACTGTACATAGAAAATCAAAATCACTGAAACAGATCAAAAGTTTGAACAAAATTAAATATATTAAGAAAATTATGAACATTTGGATCATTAAGAATATATGCTATGGAGATCCTCGAATTAGCAAAGCAGCCAAGAGGTGTGATGTCACACATACATTAACTCTCCACTGAGGGACTATAAATAATAATAATTTAAAAAAAATTATAATTATAATAGTAGCACAAACTCTTTCTCCACAATTTAAAAAAAAATTATAATTATAATAGTAGCACAAACTCTTTCTCCACAATGTAGTGAGTGAAACCTGTGTCCTCCCACAGAAAGAACACATGATCTCTAATAGACTTGATAATATAGACAATGTAAGTGAAATATGTAGAAAAGCAATGGGGAAAATGTTCATATATATGACATCACACATCTTGATGATATTGCCAATTGGAAGAACTCATGATCCCAACATGCAAATGCTCATAACTTTATTTTGAAACATTCAATTTTTCTCAAAGTCAAATATATCTGTTTCTTTCATGTTTCTGTTTTCAGCAATTCAGTTGGTTGAAGGGTTTCATTCTCTTTTAAAAGTAGAACAGTAGACAACCTAGTATTCAGTTAGCACATCTTTGCGGGAGAGAAGGGGGGGGATAAAATTATCATTATAAATGTAATGAAAGCCAAAAAAATCTATTATTTCTGTTTAAAGGGCTAGTATTCAATTAAAAACTGAAGCCATAATTTCAAGTTTTCAATCTTTATGAGAAGGTGAAATAATTTAACCAGGAATCATTTAATCAAATATTTTCCCCTCTGGCTAGAAACGCTATCTGCATTTTGTTCCAGTGTCAGCTTGCTAATTCAAGATCCTTGGCAATGATATGGATACAAGTTTGAGCAGTACTTTCACAAGAAAAGAAAGATGCTAAGTATACCGTATTACCTTACTCCCGAGTTTTGAATCCAATACCAGTCAAGACTCTATATTGCATTATACTGTGTCATATGAAAAAAATGAAAAATGTTATGGTACAGATTCATTGACAAAAGTAAGGGTCAAGTACACTGTTTGTTGTCATTCTTAAAAATAAAGTTGTTTTATTATTCAATCATATTGCTTTTTGACTTAAAAATCTCCATATCTTAAGACATCACAGCACATCAACAATGATTGTGAAATGCACCCAATGGATCATAAAAATCATTAAAGTACAGATGTAGATGAAGCGGAAGGAAAACTACTGTCTCTTATCTGCCCATGTTGGTATCATTATTAATCCATACACGGCCAGGTGGGTGTTTCACAAAGAATTGCGCTTCCTAGCTGCTTGTTTTGTCGCATTAACGCTGCAACATGTTTGTGCCCTCTGCGTTTGTTGGTTGCAAACAGAACTCCATATTTCATTGAATGTGAAATGTCGCATTATTGCACAAATAATATTGGCCATACGTGTTGTACAACGCCTCAGAAGTTAGTGAAAAATACGAACAATAATCAATTTTCCTACGTTAATCTATGAAAATAAAGAAAATTTTAAGAGCGAAAGGAAAGTCCCTAAAACACGCATCTGATTTGCAGCAGCAGCAATGCGTATTCAACCAGTAAGCCCTACGCGTATTGCACCCGCATTTACTAAGCGCAGGCAAAGCGTTGAATCATATTTTTATAGAGACGTCACCTTTTCCTGACCCGGGCAACAGGACATTAAGGACAGTACATTTATGACAGTATGTGTGCAACGGTACAAATGTTTGACATTCAGCATCCCATTTGCTTGCGTACAACAAGCTAAGTAGGCAGTGTACAAAAGGAAAAATAGACTGAAACTTGATTGATAATTCAGTCTGAATTTCTTATGTATTTATTTAGCGGTCCATTGGTCTGGACAAATTTGCACCAGTGTCCGCCATCATCGGGAGGGCACTGTTTGACAGCCTGGTTGGACGCGGGTTTGGAAAAGAGGCCACCCCAAGCACACCTGGTGCTGGACTTTCCTAAATGACTTTGAGGCCTGTAACCTGAAATCTTTCAGGGTGGAAGAGGGTGCAAATGACCAACCAAGATGGCGACAGTGCAGGAGGACCTAAAAAGCTTTATAAGTGTCATACCACCCTTTCACACAGAAAAACAATCGTAATTTGAATGATTCCAGTGAAAAATAAGGCTAATGACGAATTTTTAGCATGTGTGAAACCAAACCAGAACATAATTAGAATCACAAACGCTAATCACAACCACAAATTCAAATTCTACTCCGGAGGTTATTTCCAGTTCAGTTTCACTCATATTACAATTTTTGAGTGAGCGTGTGAAAGGTCCGATGATTCTAAAGACGAATAGCAATCATGATGATCCAAGATTCACATGTAAAATCCCTAGATTCTATTTCCCATTGTCACTACTAAGGCTTGCATCATAATCTGAAGAAGAGGCATGTCTGTGTTTCCTTTCCTTTGATGACTTGTGATGGCTATGTTTATGCTTATCCCCATGTCTGTGTTTTGATTTCTTTATCTGTAGATGGGGAAAAAAAAGAAAATGAAAAATGAAACTGGCTACTACATTTTTTAAATTGATATCGCATTTTAATTCAAACAAAACATTAAGTTTTAGTTTTATGGACTATAGTGGTAATGCGAAATTACAGTGCTTTTTTATATTATCTTAAATATAATAGACTGAAATGAATAGGATATTCAACAGTTACAGTTCTTTTTAATTTGGTTTATGTCACTGTTGAAAATGTGCTTATGTATTGTGGATATTGGTATACATGATCTAGTATCCTGTTAAACAGATCAAAAAGGCTTTATACAGTATTATCAAATGTAACTCTTTAGTTCATGATTTCATCAAGAATTTTTAAAGATTTATTCAAGCAGATGTTCATTTCTAAAGAAGCACAAAATAAAGTACGGCAGTAGATACCTTTTTGATCTTGCTGTTCAAAGCCGCTAGTTTCAATGGAAAATCAGAGGAGTGAATATTTGCAAACATCCATTTGTATCAATCATCTTTTACATCAATAAACAAACTGGAATTTGAACACATAACATGGCATCATTACCTGAGCAATATTACGCCGAAAAATTTGGCCAGATTGCATCAAGTAGCCTTTAATTTATGAAAAAAGTAAAAAAATACTGAAACCAGATTTTGACACTTTTCCGCTCGTTTGAGGTGAATGAAAATTTAAAATGTGATCATTAGAATATTGTTATACATTATTGTAAATGTCACATGAGTGCCCACACATGCCAGGTCTAGTAAATTTGAGTGATATTTAAGGACATATTGCATAATTTCTTTTTGCATGCCTCCGAATAATGTACTGCAAACCAGACCAAGATACAGCAGAAAAGTAATTATCATCACAATAGCATATTTCCCTTTATATATATATGACTTACAGGTACAGAGTCATGCGGGAATCTTTTGGCAGGAAATGTTCAGCAAAGTACCTGACTGACAAACTTTCTGCTGGCAAATTTGAACCATGTTCAAATGGATTTTGTTTGCTGTTACTCCAATTCATTTAAAACCTCCTTAATTTAATGGGCCTTATATTTCAAGACAAAGTATAGGCACAAAACTATAAGGTCTAAAATTAATATTGCATAACTTTTAAACAAAAAAGTTATCAAGCAGAATAACATGTAATAGACACTTTATAGACACTCCATACACTATATGGACTAAATTCTGAGTAAAAAAAGTTGATCATTCAAGTCATGCATGAATGAGCGAACATCACAGGCAAAAATGTAATAATTTCAAAGTGCAAATTAGACATTTTTAAACAATTTTCAATAAACTGAATGTATTTCGTATTCAAAATTAAGACCAAAAATTAGCAATGTTAGATTTGAATATTAATGTGATGGAAGTCACAATCAATTCTAACTAGTCATGACTGTGTGTTGACTTCTTTATCTGTAGATGGAAAAAAAAGTTGTGACCAATGTAATTATGTTTATCTTGGGATAAAACCCAAAAGTAGACTTAGATTGAAAAACACAAACGGCATAAATTGTTATTCATGCAATGGTGCAACATTTAACATTTGGTCAAAGCTATGCCTCGTTGAACAGAGCATCTTTCTTTTACCTCATGCAAAATCTTGTTTCATCACATTCATGCCAATTCACTATTTGTATACAATTCATAAAATCATCATAGAGTAAAAGAAGACTGAAGAATTTCTTTTTAATGTATATCGTTTGCTAATAGCACCAATCAGGCCTGCTGGAAATATGTAACATGCAACTCAATACATCTAAGTAGCACTAAAAACTGCACCTAGCTCTGCTCACCCCTGTCTGTCTCTCTCTCTTTCTCTCTCATTGTAAATAGAACTGAAACAATCATGTAAAATTTACAACTTTTCAGGTATGCCCTTCCAATTAATTATGTCCTTGTGCAATGTGTAAGAGCCCATGGTATAGTTCAATCATGAAATTCCTGCATACCTTTTAGTGCCCCACACCCATCTCCTGACTTTGGATACAAATTACAAAGTGACATTGTGCAATAAATTCTGTTTCTGATTCAAGAGTGAAATTGTTGTACGTGCGTGAGTGGTGATTAGTGCAAAGGGCGTTCTTACCTTTTCACGATGTGTACTCCTCCGGCTTGATGATGCTTTGGAATGCTTCTCTCTGTCCTTTCTTCTTTCTCTACTTCTGTCTCTGCTTCTTTCTCTACTTCTGTCTCTGCTTCTATCTCTGCTTCTGTCTCTGCTTCTATCTCTATTTCTGTCCCTACTTTTATGTTCATTTTTTCTCTTCTTATTCTTCTTTTCCCTCTTCCTCCTCTCTTCATCTCGTCCTTTTCTTCTCTTTGTAAAACTATCATCCTGCCTTTCAGAATGCTTTGAGGAACACTCCTGGGGAAGGTATGAAGGTGGTGGAAGCACAGGTCCATATTCCTCCTCCTCCTCCTCAACACCTCCCTTACTTTCATCACTATGTACTGTATCACTAGTTCTGTTTTGATGACTACAAAGTTCTCCATTTCCTTGTTCATTATTATTATCAATTTCCAGTCTTTGTATTGATGAAGCTGGCTCATCCTGGCCAAAAGTTGGGAACCCTACTTTCTCTCCTGTAATCTGTCCTTCCCTTGAACTATCAAAACCTACAATTGAAAAAAAAAATTAAAAACAAACAGACAATTAAATCAAATGTGTTATTGTAATGTCATTTAACATGATTGATGTTAACATTGAACATGACACAGACATGTACATGAATCAACATTGAAGTATTTTAAGTTCTAACGAAGAAATAATTGATTAAAATCACTGAAATACCAAAATATATGAAAACTTTCAGTCAAAATGCAGTATAAACTGTGCCTGCAAATTACTGCTTCTGCCCAAACATACGCCAACACACCCCCAAAAATCAGAAAATCAAACAAACAAATAAGGAAATGCATGGCCTCCTGGGTAGAATTTGCCCCTCTTAAACTTTTGTGCATTATTATTACCACATACAAATTGGAGCCAGCGCTGTGTTTCGATACTATGTCTCAAACACCTTTTTAGATAAAATTTGGGGTATCCAGGCAGATAATTCAGAAGTTACACAACATTTTGTACTTGCATAATGCATATTAAAACACAAATTGCTCTAAAACATTATTTCATGTACAAAATAATGTACAAATAATGTTTTCAGTCAATATTGATAATCATTACCCATATCTGACATCTGAGCTGGTATTGAACAAAACTGTATTGCCCTCGTCTTCATGAATATTAATAATGAGTAATTTATACTATTTCTATTTTGCTCTGTCTTTCTGCTTGTATTGATTTCGCAGAACTATCATGTCTCATAATAATTTCTTTTATCAAAACCTAATTCAAATAAGGGTGAACTTCCCCATCAAAAAGAAAAAATAGAAGATGACAAAGACTTTGAGGGCAGGAGTGATAAGATGATTTTTGAATTTTCCACTGTCCCGCAAATAAGCATCTGAGGATGCGTAGAAAGAGATGTACACAGATTGCTCCGCGCAGCAAGCAAAACTACACGTCATAAGGTTACAGAAGATAAGACAACCGCTGAATATGCGTCCCCAAGCCTGACGCTATCTTATAAAAATATAACAAACATACCTCCTGGTATAAACATGACACAATAAAACTCTATTCCTAAAGGGTAAAATATCTATTTTGTAATGATTTTGCTCAAGATTACTGATTTGGATTACTACATATACACGTGTAGTATATTGAGTTGCTCTTCTATCAGGGAACACCATTTTGCAATTGTCTATTGCCGGGAAAATATTTGATCTTCCCCTCAAGCCTTCAAGGCCAGTCCATAATGCAATTTTTTTTTCGTGATTGAAATTAATCAATTCAATTCTTTTCAGAGATGTTATCAACAATTTTCATTTAAAAAAATGGAGATTAATAAAACAACAAACTACAAAAAAATAAGAAAGCAACGAGCATACATAAGAAAAGAAAGATTATACATGTATATAAACATTCTATCAGAATCATTACAAAAATCTTCATGTTTAGACAAAACTTAAGTGTTAGAGAACTTTGTCTCACAAATTAGAGCTAATGTGTGATTCTATGCATAAATCAGCACAATTAATTAATAATGAATAAAATTACATTATAGATAAATTGTTCCCGCCGAGACATAATGTGCGGCACACTCTTCCCCTCTATCAAAGACTTCCAATAACAGGTCTTTCTTCTTGTAATAGATCTACATGTATATGAACTATAGGCCTATGCCTTTGTAAGCCTTGAAAGTGATGGGAATGTGGGTCCAGTGCTTTGACAACCTACACATTGTTGTTGCAAAGTTTTGTATCAATAGAACAGATCAACCTTGTGTGCTGTTTATGTTGAGCAGGACATGGTACATTGCATCTATTTAGAATGGTGTTTCTCGCACCTTCACCACACAAAAAAGGTCCTTTTTTCATCACACTTCTTCCCGCCAACTTGGGTCAATATCCCACTTTACATCAATGAGAGCGGAGGGTGATGAGAAAAGGATAGATATGTGAAGTAGAAGAGAAGAGAGGGAGAGAGAGAAAGAGAGTTGTGAACAAAACAGAAATGGTATTAAAAGTGGAAAAGGATAAAAATGAGAGGGATAGAAGGAAAAATACAGATAAAAATACATGATAGAAGAAAAAGAAAAAGTGAAAAAAAGGAGGGAGAGGAAGAATGATACAGAAAGGGAGATGAAAAAATAAATAAAGGGAAGAGAAATCAAGCGAGATTAATAGGTAGAAAGGGGCAAGAGCTCATTGTGGAAGTGAGAAAGAGACAGAGTTTGAATGAAGAATAAAAGTAGCAGAGTATGCAGGGTTCCTGATCAGATGAATTGAGTAGTTTTTTTTTTCAACTAAAACAATAGCGAATATGCATGTTAGTTAAGCCATGGACTCTTTCATTCTCTTTCAATTTGAAATTGATACCTTCTAATAGTAAACTACACTCCCAAATCCCCAAATAATATACACTACAGAACCATGAATCTTTCCTTGCTATTCCCACATATCAAAAGGAATGTCCACTCTGATGTTACATGTAAGTCAGCTCTAATAAAAGCAGAAAAAAAAAGAAGATTTGGCTAAAACAACTCAAAGAACAGAGATTTTTTAATATTATTTCCAATTTCGTGACATCACACGTGAGCAACATCCCCTTCCGTCAGATGATATAAGTTATAAAAAAAATCATCTGAAGTTAAGACATGCCATTCATATCATCTGACACATTTTTTTATGCACGTTTCTGTGTGAAAGGAAAATATGCATTCATCATGAACCATCTGAAATGGAATCCTTTGGACTATTTAGCAAATATGGCAAATGGGTGAGCTGCTCGTATGTGACGTCATTAAGAAAAAATTATAATTTTATGAGTCTTTATCTCTATTATTCTTTGATTTCGCAGAACTACCATGTCTCATAATAATTTCTTTTATCAAAACCTAATTCAAATAAGGGTAAACTTCCCCATCAAAAAGAAAAAAAAGAAGATGACAAAGACTTTGAGAGCAGGAGTGATAAGATGATTTCTGTTCTATTTACTCCATTTACAGGAGAGACCTCCACACACTTATCGTCATGGAGATGAATCATTCATTCTTGACACCCTATAAATTTTATCGAGTTCATCCAAAATTATTTTTGTTCCGCCCTGTGTGTAGGTGTTGTATAAGTCAACACCTTGCACGGAAATGGTATTTCAAGTTGTGATCTATATATTTCTACATGAACAAAAAGAAATTCAGAATCATATTGAACATCGAAACAGGTTATGCTCTTTATTAAAAGGCCAAGTTCACCTAAACAGCAAGATGATTACAATAAAAAAAGACAATATATGAAGGTACTTCATTGGAATTGGATGGAACATATAAAAGAAAGTTATGACACTTTAATGTTTTGCATATTTTTTGCATAACAATTTTTGCAACAAGTTTTTGAGGAAGTTAATTACGTTACACTTACAGACACTATTTTTTTTTCAGTTGAGATATGACAAATCAAACCTCCTTTTATAGAAAATATGGCTTGAATGCAGTAAGTTGCAATTACTTTATCAAGATTCAATCAAGAAATTCCGTTCATCAAATCTACAAAAATATTTATACCAATTGAACAATAAATTTACAAAGCAAATTGTATAACACCATAACTTATTTCACATTAGAATTTGATAAAAAAATTTAATGATGTGTTTTTTTCTCTCTCTCTCTCTCTCTGTCTTTCTTCACTCTGATCAACTATTTGATAGGGGTGAATTGGAACTTTTAAGTTCTAATTCACTCCAAAAATAAAGTGGGTTACATATACAATAAAACAAATAAATATCTATATTTGATGACAATAAAGACATAAAGACATGCATACTCTTCATACAAAGAACTCCAACATAGACTTATAGACATATTACACAAAAGTAAAGCTGGTATACCATGTGTACAACCATATTTCAATATACGAACTGTTTTCTCTTCATCTCATTATAAAAGTACCCTCTAAAAAAAGATTCTGACATTACATTCTCCCTCATTATTTGTTTTAAATAATGCATAATACTATACCAATGGATATATAACGCATTTATACATGTACATACTCAGGGGAATAAAGCACTGTAGTGAGAATCAAAACACATCCATCTTCAAACATGGTATATAGGGCGATTTCAAGTACAGTCCCACCTCTCTTATCCGGACGCGTTGGGACCAGCACCAATCCGGATAAGGGATTTAACCGGATCTGGGAGACCCAATATTAAGTACACGCAGCTGCCTCCGCGATAGTAGCTGCAAGTAATCTATTTAGTGGGCATACACAGACAGTATTCAGTGCAAATTATAGGCGGTATTTTACGGAAATAAAATTGATTGGTGGTCAAAACTGTTGGTAATTTACCTGCTCAAATGATTGAGGTGTAAATCGAGCATACCTCGAAAGAAAGAGAATGAATGACTCGATGAAACTAAGTTTTACAATTAGATCATCGCAGCGGCTATCGCAGCTTCGCAATGTCAGCCATTGTTATACTGACTGTAGGCTTAAACATGATAGATGGCGCTGTCCGTATTGAGGCCTAGCAAGACATGTGTTGTTTTTTTTGCGGGAAACAAAAGAGAGCGTGATGAAATGTTTGCACTGTGCCACAATTTCCTGGAAAATTATCCTGCCTAAGTTCTTTCGGTGATTTGGGTGAGATATTTTCATGAAAAATAATGTTGTTTTAGGTAGACTATATTGGAAAATATATGTAATCAAAGGGAGTTTGCGTATAGGATTGAGTTTAGATTGCAATCCCATTTACTCACGTACTAGATTGAATTAAAAAAAAATCTCGGCATGTGTGCGTCCGGATAAGGGGAGGCCGGATAAGAGAGGTCGGAGTGTACGGTTTTGTCGCAACACCAGTCACAACACCGTACTTGAAATCAAACTTGTGTTGGGATTGACCTTGGAAAATATGGCGTATTTCTGGCAGTTCGTGTTGAGCGCTGGTTTTGAATGTTGTCTGCTGAACTGAGCATTACAGCTGGTGTTGACGATCTATGTGTAATTTCCCCATTCACCAACACCAGCCCCCAGGGATTGGGAAAATCGTGATTTCATGTTCGTGTAGCTCATGAACAGGTGGCGAACACAATGAAACATCCCCGTAAATTATCTTTTACAGTTAAGATGAGCTCAAATCATTAGAGCTTTATACATTTTAATGAAAAATGATGTTTATGCTTTCCGATTCATGCAGTGATTTTAACCTTTGGATTCTGTACGGTAAGATTTTATTGCAATTTCTCCCCCATTTCACTTCCGTCGTCGAGAATTTCTCGCATAAAGTTTGAGATGATCAGCAGCGCAGGGCAGAAGCGTGACATCATAGGGTATCGATAACACGATCGGTATAGCTCCTCTGAACCCAGCTTGGTGTTGGAGCTCGGTTTAGCAGCCTTTTCACGCTTTCAGCACCAACACCGAACACCGTACTTGAAATCACCCACTCTTTAAAAACTTCCACAAAATCTTCTTTTAAATCTCTAAGACTGTCATACCTTTTGCAGTCAGGAGTTCAGCAAGCGGTGGCCCATCGGGTTTCTTCCGATCCCCCTCACCATCACTGTCATGATCCTCCTCACTGCTGCTACTGCTTGTATCTGAGTCCAGGAAGATGGCTTGAAAGAGATCTAATGGAGGACGGGGCTTGTCATCACCCTCTCCAGTTGAATCCTGGATGGGAACTTCATATTCCATAATCTAGGTTTGGGAAGTACAATAGAATAGACATGCATGACAATACAAGAGACCATCTTAGTTTCATGTTTATTGCTCATATTGCAGTATGAGGTGTTGGGTGTGGGGGGGTGGGTTATCAATTGGAAATTACAGATAAAAAAGGGGGAAAAGGCAAAACATTATCACTCTCTCTTCAAATTTGGGCAACAATGGAATAGAAAAAAGAACTACTACTTTGAACATAAACAATTTGGTGCACAACCCTTCCTCATAATAATAATAGAAAACAAAAATAATAAATAAAGAAAAAGTACCAAATTGTATTGGTTAACCACATAACATAAATAAACTGTCCTGTTTTGAATTCCGATATTGTTCAGTCAATTATCTTCATTATGAGTTTTAATAAAAATTTTTCTATAACAGGATGTCACAGGGCATTAAGTAATCACCTGTATTGTTTTAAATGGGGGAGGTAGGGTTGCAATACCATAATTGGCTTTACACTACTGATCTTTCCCCTAGCAATTTTCGACAATCACTCAAATTACATTATATGGACAACTTTTTCCGCAGATTACAAAACAGATGATTGAAGCCACTTGGCCCTTTTGTTACAAGCTCAATAATACCCTATGATCTTGAAGACTAATATGTAGTACCGGGTAATATATATCTTTATATAAACCATATTACACCCAACAATTCCATAAAAATTGTATACTGGTGTTCACCTTCACAGCACTGCATTAATCAGTGTTGACACTACAGTGGTGACTGCTGGTCAGAACCTTCGATCGCTCAAAATTTTTGAACGCAATCAATGCAATTTAAACCCAACCAACCAGCACTAAATTCCCAACAGAAACATGTAAATGATATTTCCAATGTTTAACCTTATAAGCTCTGAAAACCAACTAATTTGGGTCCCTGTGATCCCTTTAACAAGGTATCAGTTGGACTTGGAGGATCAAATAAATTCCACCACTAAAAATTCCCTGGTGACAACACCAGCACTGATGTCTCACCAAGTAAAAACACCTTACAATTCATTGACCTGAAACAGATAGTTTGCACCTTGCTTTAGAAAGAGCGTGATCCCAGCAGTTGCAAGTACTGACCCGAGAAGCTAAAGCAGACCGTTAATTATTGAATACAGGATACCTTTTACATGAACAAAGCCAAAGAACTGTTCTGTCTGGTCCAATTATCATGGATACTTGAACAAGAAAACATGCCTGCTGGTAATCTCTTCCAGGACTAACACTTCAGGGCCCCATCTTACAAAGAGTTACAATTGATCCAATCAATCATAACTCTATAAAAATCTATCAGTGTCATTATTTTTTTCTATGAAAAATTTGCACAATGTCCATTGTATGCAAACAGAAGTGCAGTGAATTTTCAAGAAAACAATGAATGCATGAATATACATCATAGCAAGAAAATACTTTGAACAAACGTGTATAATAGATGTTGACATTGCTGGCCGTCCATAGTTGCAATTGATCGGATCAATCGTAACTCTTTGTACGACAGGCCCCAGATCACTTTATCTGACTACCCTGTATTTTCATATCTTAAGAAAATTATCCAAATAAACTTTTTTAAGGAAATGAGACACAACACAGCAAAGTCTTGTCAATGGTCAAATGAAATGACAAAAGAAAATAAGCAGAGAAAATTTTGAAAGTGTTATAAGAAAAGGGGTGGTGATTTGTATCAACAAGATTGGGATTAGAATCACCTCTCCATACAACCAAACTATATCATTATTTCAACTGCAACTATCATTAGGCTATGAAACTCCATCCCTTGTCTCCAAGCTTTCTTATATAAATCATTCTTTTCTCACCTTGCTCTTTCGTTGATTTTCATCATCTCGAGCCTCTTTTTTAGATCCAACATTGGCTAGGATACCAGGATGTTGGTCCCATCTTGATCTTTTCTCAGATGCTCCTCGAGGTGGCTCTTCTACATCTTTAGATGCAACTGTTATCAAGAAAGTAGTATGATGATGTGGAAATGGTGTGGTCTTAGAAATAGACATGATACATATACTTTTAAGATCTATTCACATTGACATTTAACATATGTTCTAATTTAATAAAGCCCCCCCCAAAAAAAAAAAGATACATATATCTTTATTATCATTCTTTTTACAAACTTTCTGTTGGGTTTTGCTAATATCTTTTTTTCAAATAATGATATTTGTATGTTTTCTTATATATTATTACAAACTTTTCTTTATATCTCTTCATTTGTTCACCTTTTTAATATTTTGTATGGAACTCATTGAAAAAACAGTAAATCAGTAAAAGTAAAGGCAATGATACATTTATGAATATTTGGTTAGTAACACAATTTGCATTGAATTTATACTTGAAATTACATGTACAAACTTTGGGGTCTGACATGCACTTTTAAAATATAGAATAATTTCTGATTTGCAAGCCAGTGAGTGACTTTGTATAATATTGCTGAAAACAAAAGAAGCAAACCTTGCAATCAAAATATTCAGAGATGTTTGGCCTCTACTTGATAGGAATAACAAACACTCCTAGATTTGGGTTGGTTCCAAAAAATATTCATGTAATCCGAGAGATGAATTATGTTTACAGCTGTAGCATATAAATCCATTGTTAGTTCTCATTATAGGATAGGGCTTTTAAAAAAGTTAATGATCCAGCCCATTCCACACCATCAAGTGTTATTGTATAGCTATGAATGAATTGAAGATTGGGAGTGTGCAGATATCCAAGCAGAAAACCGCTAAGTGCATCCTTGTCTGTGAGATGGAAATGCAGCGATAACTACAAAAGTACACATTTCAAGTCATTTGAGGTTTTTTCATTTTAGCTGCAATTTACTGAGAGAATCACAGTTTTTTCCATGGTATTATATAGCCAGATAGACATAGGGACTACATGTAAATAACTTTCTTTAAGATTAAAGTACAAGTCCACCCCAACAAAAAGTTAATTTAAATAAAAAGAGAAATATCCAACAAGCATAACACTTAAAATTTCATCAAAATCGGATGTAAAATAAGAAAGTTATAACATTTTAAAGTTTTGCTTAATTTCACAAAAATAGTTATATGCAAATGAGGAGACTGATGACATCATCCACTCACTATTTCTTTTGTATTTTATTATATAAAATAGGAAATATCCTATTTTTCTCCTCATTTGTCAAGTAAAACAACAATTAATTCCTCACTGAACATGTGGAATGAGCATTGTTTAATACTATATGATTCAGTCAAGTTGGTCCTTATTGTCAAATCTATAAAAAAATGAAATATTGTATAATTCAAACAACAAAAAACTAAAGAATAGTGAGGGACATCATCGACAGTCTCATTGAGTTGTGCATATCACTGTTTTGTGAAAAATAAGCAAAACTTTAAAATGTCATAACTTTCTTCTTTTACATCCGATTTTGATGAAATTTTCAGCATTTTGCAAGTTTGATTTTTCTCTATTCATTCAAATCAACATTTTTGTGGGCTGGATTTGACCTCTAATGTTTGAACAAATTTGATGCCATAAGTGCTATCAAAACATAAATGTCTCAGTTTTTGTTCTAAGATGATATTGTGGTTACAATTCAATTAATTATCTCCTGATATTTCCAGTGTCTCTGACATTAGAGAGTGATTGTGAGAAAATTTTGCTGGGGAAACGTGCCTCTTACCTTGAGGCAATTCTGGTTGAGTAGGGTATATATCCATCTGAGCACTGGTCGATTGCTGGATCTCAAGGAAATTAAATACAGAATACTTGTCCTTCTTCACAGTCGGAAGACCAACAATCGAAGATCTGAAAATATATAACCACATTCTGCTTGTTTATTGCTAATGCCATGCAGTTTGGTACGAGATCTCCAAGTGTGTAATAGATGAAGATGATACATGAATTATAATGATGATGAATATGGTGATGATGATGATGGTGATGATGATAATGATGATGATGATGATGATACATACATGTATATGATAATGAAGATGAATATGAGAATGATGGTGATGATGATGATGATGATGATGGTGATGATGGTGATGATGATGATGATGATGGTGATGATGATGATGGTGATGATGATGATGATGATGATGGTGATGATGATGATACATATATGATAATGATGATGAATATGAGGAGAATGATGGCAGTGATGATGATGATGACGATGATGATACATAATGATGATGAATATGAGGAGAATGATGATGATGATGATGAGGGGATGATGATGATGATGATGGTGATGATGATGACGATGATGATACATGTTTAACAATTATGATGATGATGACAAATGTGTGATGAATATGACAAGTGATAACATATGCGGTAACAAATGATTTGTGTAAAAGCAAATAATAAAAAGAATGTTAAAAGTTTGGGAAAAGGTTAAACAAGGAATAAAAAAATTATAACTCTTCCTATAAAACTAAGATCACTGATAGATGTCTACATGTACATATATTTCAAAATTTGAAATAGATAGTGAACAATTAACGCCCTCCCCCCCCACAAAAAAGCCAAACTTGCTATAAAAGACTATCTGAAGATCTTATTTTACATCAAATTTTGATTAAATTTTCAGTGCTATGCTTGTTAGATTTTTCTCCTTTTATTCAAATCAACATTTTGTTGGGGTGGACTTGTCCTTTAAATGTCCTCATAAAGAAAAATATCATTCTAAATGAAAAAGGGTGAGAAGGGACCCTGCACGCATCATCATTGTATATTGCATGATATTTCCTTCATCAAAATTCCTCTATTTTGTTATCGAAGTTTCCAGGATACAGGTCTTGGTGCGCTGTGCAGCTAAATATATGTCCTCATGTGGGTGTTTCTATGATATTACACCCATAACAAAACCGTATTCTCTGACAGGTTATAAAAACAGTGACTTTATCAGACAACTACAGAACAAGTCCCTAACCACTGACAAACACTTAAAATGTTTCCCAAGCTTTCAAAAAGGTGTCACTGTAAAAATAGGCAGATAAAGAGGGCAGTGCCATTATATCATCATCCATTTTACTCGAACTTGTTCTTTTATCACCGGGACAAAAGCTTTGAGGTTTGGTGCAAAATAGTTGCACATGATGTCATGCAACTATCTAATGTGACCTCCTTTTAAATGAATGGTTGAAAATGGAGTCATACATGTACATGAATAAAGTAAACATACATGATCCCCTCAAAAATGATACAAATATATAAACAAAGAAGTACATGAGGAAGGACAAAAAATTAAAGGGGAATGAAACCTTTGGAACAAATAGGCTTGTGTAGAAACAGAAAAATCAAAGAATAAGAATAAAGAAAGTTTGAGAAAAATCGGACAAATAATGAGAAAGTTATGAGCATTTGAATATTGCAATCACTAATGCTATGGAGATCCTCCCATTGGCAATGCGACAAGGATGTGTGATGTCACTGATGAACAACTTTCCCTTTGGTGGACTATAAAATACCCTCAAAATGTCTCTTTGCTTTTTCTTATGATGATACAAACTCTTTATCCATGATGTATTCTTAAAAATATGCCCTCATGTAGAAAGAACACATGATCTATGGATAGATGTGATAAAAGAGGCAATTCAAGTGAAATATATACTAAAGTAATGGGGAGAGTTGTTCACAAGTGACATCACACATCTTTGTCGCATTGCCAATTTGCTATCTCCATAGCATTAGTGATCGCAATATTCAAATGCTCATAACTTTCTCATTATTTGTCCGATTTTTCTCAAACTTTTGTTGATCTGTTTCTTTGATTTTTCTGTTTTCACACAAGCTATCTTGTTCCAATGGTTTCATTCTCCTTTAAATAAGTGGTTAATTTACACTTTATAGAGTCATGAGCTGCTAAAATGTTATTGGATCGTTATCAAATATTCACCCTTGCAATATTTGTAACAGATTTTCAGGTCACAATTGTGGTTGGTTTGACGTGCAGACTTTTGCATCCATAGAACAGCAATACACATGGTGTATAATTACAGGAGACATTGGTCATTGTTTATTGGTTCAATGCTACATGCAACTAATTAAAAACAATTGAAGATAAGAATACAAATTCTGTACACTGGCTCTGCCCTATTCAATAAAATTACCAATCAAGAGACTCAAATCCTTTGGGGAACGCTTATTTTACAATTATTAAGGGGATTTATGATTCATCAGTTTTCTCCTAAAAAGGTATTTTTGCATTAAAAGAGTATAGGAGGAGTGATCATTCACTAGTATGCACATGGTTAAGCAAAGCATTGACAATTGTTGTTTAATAAATTGGTTTCATAAACAATTACAAGCTTGAATTGTTTCCAAGTACATGCTTTGCCTAAAAAATACCCTTCAATGTAGCATGTCTTGACAAGTCCTTCCTTATACCACGGTCACATTTGTTCTACGGCGGCCGTACGGCAAGTCGAAAAACAGCCGCTTTAACATTTTTTGTACCAGCTACATTATAAGTGGGTTGAATACAAATGAATAAACGGCTGTTTTCGACTCGCCGTACTGCCGCCGTAGAGCAAAAGTGACCAATGTATTACAGAAAATGTGTACCTTTCTAAAATGTAAGGTGTTTTGACATCATGACAAACATAGTCAGTGATTAATATTAGCCTATTTCTTATTAATATGGTACAAGAAAACAACTTTCTGTTTGAGAGTAGCACAACCCTTTCCTCATACGTATTTTGTTTCTTTATAAAGTTATACTGCACATGACATGTATTGCAACAGAAAGTATTAATACCCATTTGACTTTTTATTTCTTTTGACACCTTTAAGAGACTAAATAGATTTTGAAGAAAAATTACAATTAAATAATAATGGATTGCAACTCTTTATTTCTAGTTATTTATTTATTCAAAGTTTCCAATTCAGATTATAATACTAAAAAAATATTGTAAATTTTATGTTCAAATGGGACCAAGCTAATAGACTCTAGCCACTGAATCGTGTAATAAAAATATATACTGAGAGAGTTAACCTCAGCAGGACCAGCCTGGCCATGAAAATAAATTAAACACAATATACAATTGAATAAAGAGAAATAACTTCCATTCACAGAAACACTTCTTCATTCATTCCTCAATTGTTTTTCTTACACAACTATGGCTTTGACCAATGTGACCAAGCACTATAAAGTATATACATGTACTCATGCCCGTCAGAAAGTCTGCATCTTCTGAATTTTTTCACAATCAAAAGAACTCTAAAATCCTTGAACTTCTCTTCGTTTTCTTTCTTACACAACCACAGACCTTTAAAGAGAATGAATTACAGATACCCATGACAGATCTTTGTGTCATTGATGCATTTAAAATTTATTATTGTACCCACACCCATGGACAAACTCGAATAGCTCATTCACACTGGTTTTATATTCATGGTATGCAGTTAAAAAAGAACTTGACCTAAAACACAAAGAACTCTCTGTATACTAAGTATGAATCAATGGATATTTAATCATCCAGATAATTGATAATCACCAAGCTATAATCCATATATGTTTTGTTTAATTCATTTTTCTACCTAAGGCAATCATATTTAGAAACCTCTAAAAATGTTATGCAAAATAGGCTTTTTAATGATGCTAATACAATGTAGATGGTTGAATAAAATTGTGGGCTTTTATCAATTTTGTTTGGAAAGAAGTTTCAGAGATTTTACAATTGTTGATATTGTATTCATACATATTTCTCTTTTTTTGGTAAAGAAATCTGAATACATGTATGAAAACACTGCGAAAACAGCTTTTAGAGCATCGTCTATCATGACTATCTGAAAGATAATCTATTCTAGCTGACTCCAACCTAATTGGGTTTTCGAGGTATTTCATCTTGCTCTATTGAAATATGGTACTGGTATAAAAAATTATACTGAGTGAAATGAAAATATAGAAATCGAAGACATCACACTTCTACAGCTCCTAGGGTTCAATGCTGATTGCAAATTTCAAAATCTTATGACCTGATGACTGTTTATGAATCATCCTCATTCACTGTTTTTCATCATCATTATCATCATCATCACCACCACCATCATCATCATCAACATCATCATCATCATCACCACCATCATCATCATCTTCATCATCATCATCACCATCATCATCACCACCATCATCATCAACAACATCATCATCATCACTGTCATCATCATCAACATCATCATCAATCCTAAGTTTTATATCTGGTTTGTCCACGTGGACAGGGGTGCACAGATTCACCTCACACTCACAGCAATCACCCTTACCCCCTCCCTCTACCTTGCCTGATTCCGTGCATCAACCCTAACCTCCCACTCTCCCCCTCCTCTTGCCTCTACCATGTCTTCTTTGGCCGTCCTCTCCTCCTCAAACCATCCACTTCTAACTCAAAGGCCCTTCTTAAAACATGCCCTTCATCCCTCCTCAGCACGTGCCCATACTCATCGGTTTTAATTGTATACAGGTGTATTGTTTGTTATCAAGGGCCTCATAGGAGATCAACTTTTGCTGAATGGGCTCTCCTGGCGAAATATGTATAAATAAATATAAAATAATGAAAACTCACCCGGGGTATGGATCCGCCACATTGAATCGTTTGCAGAGCAGCTTGTCTGGGTGCCATTCCATGGTATCTCTAGTCAGTTGACCAAACATCTTCATCTCCGCAGCCTTGCTCTGGTCATTCGCATCACCCTGACAACAAATGAAAATAATGAATTCATTAATAATTCAATTCATTTAATAATTTCATCAAATACAAAGCAGTTATATACAATAAAATGTAGAGGAGAATCAAAGTAAAAGACTAGTATGGCTTGCAAAACAGTGATTACCCTTTATACCAACAAAATAATCCAAGGATTGAAACAAGAATGTCATGACAAGATAACACAGGTGGTATCTAATATTTTCAAATCTAGTCAAAAGGATCAGGCTGCATGCCGATAAAGTACCGAAACGATGACATCAGTTGCCATGGTGTCATGGCGGCATGTTCTACACAAATGAACCCCTCAATAGGAGAAAGTGGCTGCTATCGGAATTTGATCGCTTACAACCTATTTTTCAGACAAGCCAAAGTTATACAAATGTGCACAGATGATCGTCAGCTGCGACTCTGTTTAGAACTTGACTTCCTTACCCCCGGATCAGCAGGAACCTCCACCGTGTCGTCGACATCATCTGAGTGCTTGGCTCTGACGAACCTGGATGCCATGAGACCTGACATAGGTTTATGGTAGAGGGATGCAGCCCTTGAGAACTCTTCTATCTCCTGCTGCTTCTCCCATTCTGTCCTGGTGTCCCCTGATCCCGTCTGGGAGCCTGAAAAGCAAGATATGTATAATGAAGTAACCAACTTAGAGCTCAAAAGAAATCACTCTTATAACTTCTGAAGGTTTCCATGGTGAAGAAGAAGAGTTTAGGGGGTTCCACGACACACTTGTCGAAACGGCAAGTTTGTGTGGTCCTTCTCATAAAATGCCCCTCATGTTGGACTGATAGCTTTTTCTGGTCAACTTTTTTTTTGAGATGGAATGCCCTTGCCCTTCACTTGTGAGTCATGGTCTTACCGCCCCCCGCCCCCATCAAGATATCTTGGTGCCACCTCCGGATTTTCCACCACATGTAAAACAATAAAAATTACCGCAATCAAAGCTTGTCTAATGGTAAATGCTCAATAACGTATTGAGAATTATACTTGATTATCATCCAACTTTCTGATCTTAAATATGTGCAGTTTCCATTTGGTTCCTCTTCAACTGTTCTTCTTTTTGAAAATTTTTACTTTTATTTTCAACTTTTTATCTTTCAACTTCTCTCTGTAATGATTTTATTTTTCTTTTTAACTGGCCCTTCAAGTGCTTATCTTCCAATGATTTAGTGATTGGATATCGAAAAGCTATATACAAGATGAAATCCTGTATTTTTATTTTGAACTATTACATTCTTGAGAAGTGGTTTACATTTAACAAAATAAGAAATGATAAAAACAGAAATTTCACTTTGATCAGGCACATGATAAAAATGAATTTCCATCTCAAATCACAAAATTTATCCAATAAAACATAATACTGTTTAATATCCTTGACATCATAACTGCTTCAGGACACACAGGTGTACACATTCATATAATCTAAAGGCATTCAATACTGGGGATTTACCAAAACTTAAATTGGGTTTAAGGTAATCAAAACCTACAAATCATTACATATAAAGAGCCCTTTACAAAGCAATTAGCTTTATCAGCAAGGGCCCTACTACAAAAGACCACAATGAATATCTGACAGTGATACGTCATACAACTATTTAAAAAAAGAGGAATCATATACGGGGAGGGGGGTGTACAAAAGATCACAAGGTTATATCAAACATTAATAAAGAAACACTAGAAAAGGATCAAGAAATAAAAGAATGAATCTTCATGTTGTATGGATACACCTTTTGATATACAGTATCAATTTTATTTGCATTTTTTTTTTTGAATAATTGAAAGGTTTCAGGTTATTTCATGCTTTAGGGTATTAAAAGGGAAATTCACCCTGATAAGTTGGTTTTAATAGAAGCGGAAAATTTAGGCAAAAATATTTGCGAATGCCTGATGAAAATACATCCATCAGTAGCTTCCCCGATAAATTAAAAATTATTAGACAAATGATTTTCTTATAGAAGAGTTTATGAAATAATGTCTGATGATGTCCATCCCACAAATAAAATCTATCAATTTTGGGGGGTATAGAAAATTGCATTTTGGGGTATTTATATCACACAACATATAGCCTTATAGGGGCTACTCGTCTGTAACGCCACAAAATAAAAACTTTAAACTTTCATAACTACATGTACATGTAAGTTATCTTTTGACAGATTTTCATCAAACCGCAATGACATCTTTCTCTTATTTTTCTTAATCTTAAATTAGAGAGAGAATATGTGATGGCTGATGCACATGAGGTAGGTGACAGGATATACATATATATGTAAGACAAAATCTTGTATGGGTAATGTACGTAATAGGGTGATAAAAATCATGAAATAAATATTCATGTGTCTCTCAAATCATCTAATTTTAAAATAAAAAAATTCCTAAGTTTGAAAGTTGTCACATGTTCTGCTTTATACATATTGAAGAATAAATACACTTCCTTTGGACTCTTTTTGACAGTAACAATGCCTGATGAGGCAACCATCTGATTCATGAACACTTATCCCCTTTTTCAAAGCAAACTTAGCACTGCATATTCTGAAGAAAATCCACTTCCTACTGACTCTATTTTTCATCAACAAAAGCAATTATCTGCAATATGAACACTTTATCTTCTCCACAAAGCAAGGATTTAAACCACATGCTCAATCTGTTTGCAAACATTCATATCATTTGTAAAACTCCATTGAGTAAGGACCACAATAGAATGCAAGGTAAATGTAATTCAAAATCCTTCAAGCCCAATTGAACTGAACAAACATTTGCACAATTTACATTCTCTCAATACAATTTACTTGATTTATAATATTGAATAGCTCCTTTGGAGAACATCGATCAAGCAACTGTCAATTTTCCTCCACATGGCTAATTTCAATCAATTGGTGGGCATTGGGTGACTTTTGAATTTGGTGTTGACCTTTCGTTGTGGGAGTTAGACCTTTTTTTTTACAAGTGAACAACATCAAACTTAAAGGCATACATGTTAACATTGACTTGAATTTCAAAAGTCTGAGTTGCAACCACTTGTCACATGTCTGTGATTAGTTAGAAAAATGAACCTCAGAAAAAAAAAACATTTTTCCCGAAAATCATTTAGAATTTTAGTGCTTCAAAAAAGTGAAGTATTAAGTAACCAGAAACACCATCTTAATTTCATCTCATTAATCTTTTCAGGAGATTTAATAGCTGATTTTCAGTCACAGATATCTTGAAAGTGTCTGCACATTCATTTTTTTCCTTCCTGGGTGTTCTTTGGTCCATACGAAAAATATAAACATGATTCACAGTTCAGTATTTTTTTTTCAAAGACCTTTGCAATGTTAACCTATGCCTTTAAAATAAAACTGGTCCTGGGATGAATTTCACTGAGTGTAAAGCTGTCAATGATGTGATTTGAATCATTCTTGAAAGATCAGATTATGTTTTGAAGCTAGGGAAGACATCAATGTTCCTTCCAACGCCAACACCAAAAATCAACCATTGTGTTAAACAGGACTTAAAATCTTGTCACCAACATTGTACATGTAATTCTCTCAAGTGGTGAGGTATTCTTTTGAAAATAAATGCCAGGGGTATTTCATAAAGCCATTTGTGAAGCTGTATTTACATGTACTACATGAATGACTAGAATGTGAAATGCCAAAATATGAGCGGGAAACTTCTCTTGAGCTATTAATAAATCATGACTGTTACTGTATTTCAAATAATTCACTTTATTCATGGCCAAATAACATCCTTGGCCTGAATAGGCTTTTAAATAGTTTAAACCTGCATATTGTATTTCAAGTTTAATAAAAAAAAAAGTGCAGGTCACAAGGTAAAAAGGCAAAAAGATTCAAGAATATTAATGAAAATAGCTCATTCTTGCAATGCATGATGATACGGTTGCAAGATGAACTTCAAACTTAGCAATAATATGGACTGTGGAGGTGATCTGATCAAATTTGGGGATCATGAAGTCAAATGCCAAAGGTCAAAGAGGTAATTTAAATATTGTTTTATCATGTTAAATGTATGACTTTATCTTGGATGCAAATAAAAGGCCATATGTGCCAATCAATCAATCAATCAATCACTTTTATAAATGAAAAAGTTTTTTTTTCTTGCATTTAAAGAAGGACCCCTTGGAAATCCAATTTCAAACTTGACACATGTGCATTTGGGAGTGGCAGAGATATGATTTAAGGGTCACAAGGTTCTAGACCATATCAGCCATGAATCATTGCCACAAAAACTTAGGGATCCAATAGAACAATCAATCAGAATGAAACTTGGTTCATGAATACCTGTGTGAGTGAAGATCTGATGAGATGATGATTTTTTTTGTTGAAAATTTCAGAAAATAGATACAAGATAATATACGTCAGATCTTGCAATGGTGCAGGCATAACATTTTGACAGCCTACGATGATCTAGTCTATTCATTCCATACAACTAGACAAATTCTCGTGTCCATCTCAAAATGAAAACAAGGCCTGGGATACGTGTACACTAAATCATAATTTTTGTATAAATTTGAGCACAAAATGAGCTAATCTTCAGTGCAGATAATCTTTTTTCTAATATCCTTAACAGATACGTGATTCAATATAGCGGCAGTAATGACTTTGAAAGACTATTGAATAATTATTCACAAAATAAACTATATCCTAAATGACCTTTGACCTTGATCATGTGACCTAAGACTCGAGCAAAACAAGAAGTGATACTTGATTACCCATGTCTTTGTCTCATGAACCATATATAAACTTTCAAAGTAATGATGGCAATTCAACAATACCCCCAACATGGCAAAAGTTCATTGACCTTAAATATTTGACCTTGGTAAATGATGTCAATGTTCAATGATACTTGAATACTCTTACATGTATGTCTACGTTTAATGACGCACATCCATAAACCTACAAAGTTATGATAGCATTCAACAAATACTCCAACATAGCCAAAGTTTGTTGACCCTATATGACCTTTGACCTTGGTCATGTGACTTGAACTCAGGCAGGATGTTCAGTAATACTTGATTACCATATATAGGTTTTCACAAAAAAAATGCAAATGCCAAATTTTTGGTTCCATATTTCTTTGTTATTAAAATTTCTTTGTAATATTATGTTTTTAATTTTATGATCTTCATTGCTTTTTTCAAAGAAAATTTTTACAGATAATTCAATAATACAAATTGATACAGAGGTTCAAGGTTCGAGCCCTGGTCACGTCCTTCGGATGGTGACGCTAAAGGTCGGCCCAGACGTAAACAATCATATCTGGTTGATACACATCTGACAAAAAATCATCTTCCATAACCTCACAACCGAACTTAACTTAATTTTTGACAACAACAGCAATAATATTGTTAACGATGACAATAACAATGATAGTAATATGAATACTAATACTACTATTAATTATGAAATAAAAAGCATCCATGCTGACCCTGACAACTAAGACATAGGAACGAAATCACTCACAAATTTACAGAACATTCTTAAATTTCCTATTCAATACAACATAAAAACATTCACAGAAATAGGAAAAAAGAAGAATATTCCTATTTAAATGGAGCGCCTGGCACGTATGAGTAAGCCTCGTATGAAACTGGTCTTTTAAAAGAATTTTACACTCAACAACGACACACTTTCTACGCTTTCAAGGACAGGGATACATTTTAAACAAGGCAAGGCAACTTTTCTTTAGGGCGCATGTCTATATCATGATGAAAATTATGTATTTAAAAAAAAGTCGAAAAGGGCATTACAAATCTCTATAAAGCTCAATGTGAAGGGTATTGATGCCAATCAAAAGGACATCCACAACCATTTTCTCCGGTTACTTTGGATTACTTGAAGTCCAGGGGGCCCGTTTCATAAGGCTGTTTGTACGTTAGAGGCTTAGAGCGACTCGAAGAACAACTTGTGAACCTTTCTTACGTGCTAAACCATCGCCAAACAACGTTTTGGTGTATAGCATTTACCACAAGAAAAGATCAGCAGTCATTCTTAAAGTCAATCTTAACTTAGAAACACCCACTTTGGCCCCGTAATACAAAGATTAGCGATTAGTTGCTAGTTTGAAAGAGCAATGTTCATTGGTCCCTAGTCAGTCTACTGAGCAAAATGCGCATGCAAAAATGATCTTTATAGGCCATTTCATTTAGCGATTAATCGCTAACCTTGGTGTTCTGGAGTACTGGAGGGCTATTCCACAATGAAGGGTATGCAGGAGCAAATGTCCCCCTCCCCCCAATTTTAAAACTCTTGAAAGATTTGTAAAAGATTGAATAATTTCTTGAGCTCACCTTGGTGTCTGTTCTGCAAGTATAGCTCGTACCTCTGCTGCTTCTCCGCATCCTTGGCAAAGGGTTGGAAACCTGATCCTGTTGCTTGGGCAGTAGCTTCTTGGGTAGGAGCAGACCAGCGGGAAGCACCCCTGTCCCATTGGGTTTGATGCCGAGGAGCATCCTGCTCCCGACTGGATGCTTTGTCACGGGCTTCTTTAAGTAGGGCCAGGTCCTGACTGGACAACAGCTCATCTATGCTCGAAGGTCCTATGGCATTAAACAGAGCAAAGTTTTAAGATACAATGACAATATTTCTTAAAGGGGGTACTCAATGACAGAACAACTTTCCTCTATTAAAAGAGCATATTTTCATGAGTTGAAAATCATCTTCCAAACGTACATAAATAGATGTTATCGAGAAATAATCAAAAAGTATGAAAAGAATGCAGCATATTTTTGTGGATTCATTGTGTCTTAGTTTCAAATCAGCTCAGAAAAGTAAAGAAATTTGTACCTGGTAATTGTTCTTCTCCGAGCATGGCAGCTCTTTGGTCTGCACTGAGCGTGAACCGACTGTGAGCTTGTGTCTTGGGAGGGTTGGGTGTCTCCAAGGTAGTATTGAATTGATGAAATGGACGGAAGTCCCTTGGCAATGATGGAGGATGGAACACCTATTTGATGATAACAAAGTTTGAAAGGTGACTTGATGGTGGGTTCAGGGTCCTTGCTCACAAAGAATATGTAGTGACTGATTCTTAAATAGAGATTAATGTGAACTTAATATGTGATAATCTTAATAAAAATCATGCTTACATTTCCAGTTTGTGTGTGGTACATTAATGCATCGCTACCACGTATTAATGAAATTCATGCTGAGGCACTTCAGCATGAATTTCAGTCATATTTATCTCTTTGAGGAACCATCCCGTCCCCTCCCCCCCCCCCCCCATCCACATGTTGGAAATGGTGAAAAGGATGTCTTTTCCTAACCAGCAGAACTTGATGTAAACTTGATATGAGTTACCGTTTCTAAAAAATTATGCTTAAATTCCCGAATGCACGAGGTACATAAATACATTGCTACCGCATATTGACTAAAAGGATATGTGATTATAATGTATGTCTTGGCACTTCTTAAGGAAATGACTTTCAGTCTGACTTATCTCTTTGTGGGTGATGATAAGGGTGTTACTTTACCTAGCTAGAAGATATACCAAATTGCAAGATGTTACACACAAGTGGTTGGTACTCAGGAGACAAATGAATGAATCAAAGTTCTAAATTGTACTCGTCTAGCTTTTCCTTCAAAAAAGATTTATTGGAACAGAAGAAAATATAAATAAAGTCCCAGTAAGATATTTGGTTACAGTTTTGAAAGGTCAAAATACTATAGTGTAAAGGTCCCTTGAAATTCAGAAATTCAGAAATAAAGCAATATGAAAGATGCATTACCCAAAAAGGTTGACCAAAATTACTCAACAGGTGGCGCTAGACCATTTAAATAGAGCAGTCCAAAACATGAATGAACTGACTTAATATAATACAACATTCCAAGTTATGGAGAAAAAATGATTTCCAAATTCAAATTACATTAGGTGGCAATCATTCTGGAATTTGTATTTTAAGGCTCTCAACAAATGTCTTGTACATTCGACATACAAAAATTTCTTTGAAGCAATTTAGATGAAACAGGATCTAGTAATTACCTTTTTTGAAATTTTCCCTTGAGATGCGGCTTTGAATCCATCAAGAATATCAACATCACCTTTACAATGAAAAAGAAAGATAAGGATAGAATAACACATCAAGAATCATTTTGTTATTGTTATATAAGGCACTTGTACAACCACACCTGTCATATGGCATCGAGGTGTGGGGGAGCACCTATAAGACCAATTTAAATTGTATTTTCCTGGCCCAAAAAATGGCAATGAGAGCTATAACCTTTAGCCCAAGAGGTACCAACTCGGATCCCCTGTTCAAAGCATTGAATATTTTGAATGTATATAAAATTCACTTCCTCTCAATTTCAACATTCGTCTATGATTTATTGCATGGTAGGTTACCACACTCTCAAATTGAGTACTGTCAGATTATAGACCATAAATATGCTACAAGGAGTAAAGATGCTGATCAACTATATCTCCCAATATGCAGAACCACACAGGGCCAGTTTTCAATTACTTTCATGGGATTAAAAATTTGGAATTGTATACCAAATTATATAAAGGAAAAGAGATCAAGGAACACTTTCAGAAAGGAATTATTTGCTTACCTAAATACAACCAACCCTCTAATTTAATTCTGACAAGAGAATAGGAAATATTTCAATAGAATAAAGAGTATTCTATATAAATCTCTAATTCTAATTATATGTTTTATATAACGTGGTGATTTTTCAAACAAAATTTATAGCATTATTCACTGTTCACACATATTTCTTTTATGAAAAATATCAAAGATTTGAAGGAATCAGTCTCGACTAGCACTTGTGCTACCTTCTGGTTCCTTCTTAACAACAACATTCAACCATATGCGTATCTTTTTGTTCAATCATCAATATTGGAAACTGTGGATCTTAAAAATTGTTAAAACATTTGTTTTAGGTTTATAAATGCATGTCACATTTTATGTATTCAGATTTATCGTTTGTATTCTCATTTTATCCTTTATAATGTTAGCAATTACATCTGTATACTAGAATAGTTACGTTTGTGCTGTGATGTTAACACATTGTTATCGTTATTGATATTGTTCTTAAGTAAATAAATAAACTCAAACTCAAAGATGACATTTCCTAGAAATTGCACAATTTATTTTACACCAAAGCACTTTGCTATCTACCATACAAACATACAGTATAACTGAACTTAAGAAAATTAAAGTGATACCCAAATGGATTGAGTTTAAAGAATTTGGATAAACAGGTGAAGTGACAGAGTGATTGACTATAACCAGAATTGAGATTACTCAGAACTAGAAAGTATATGAGACCTCTGATCTTGTTTTCCCAAGGACACATTTTCAAAGAAATATCTAACATGCATAAAGAAATGAATGAATGATAAAGGAATAAGTAATAAATAAACGGTGAATGAATGAATGAATAAATAAATGAATAAATAAATAAATTTACCTTTATAATCCAGAATTTGATTGAATGAAATTCTCTAATAATTTGCTTCAAAAGGTTTTTATAACTTACTTGAATGTCGAGGAGGAGGTCCTGTCCAACCAAACATCCTTTTATTCGTTGTTTCTTCCTCTCCCCCTAAGACACGGTCATAGTTGGACATTCGGTCAGTGGAGTAGACATCGCTCTCTTCTTCATCCTCAAATGCTCCTATTCCAAATGCCTGTCATGGGAGGATTGAATGCATGACGAATGATCTTGTTTGAAAAGTAGGCACCAGTTCATCATTATTCTGTGATGTTTTGATATTTAGTAAGGACCCTCACACACATATCAACATCCACACAACATAAGAATGAGGAAAATATATGTTTATTTACTTCATTTACCTTTCTTGTAAAAGTCAGTGACAATCGGGAGAGAATGTAACAATTAATTACAATTACATATACCAGTTAAAAGGGAAAGTCATGTAATAACAATTTGTCCAGTTGTAATATCATGATATAGAGATATATCATCTCCAGTGAAAAATTCATCAAAAACAAATAAAATGGCGTCTAAATAATAATTGTTCTCCCGTTCAGGATAACATAATAAACATTTGTAACTGATACAGGGAAATCAGTAAGGGTTTACATTATCATGACCCTTTTCCTTGTACCCTGGTAGGTTAGATTTAGGTAAACTGGATAGTGTATGGTTTGTACATGTATGACCTTACCTCAGTGCTTACATATCATATTAAAGTACATTTCTCATTAAAGAAACCCAAAATATTAACTTTTTACATCATCATGTGAAGTTTACTTCATCGACTTGGTATCAATTCATGATGGTTTAAATAACATTAATATTTCTATATGTCATCATATCCTGCAGCCCTACCTCCAGCTATGTATACATGATATAGGAGCGCCTTGAGCACCAAGCAAGGTGGATACGTGCGCTATACACATCCTACATTATTCATTTATTATAACACTCACATGACCCTTTATGCCTTGTCGCCTGTTCTGCTTCATGACTGGTTCATCAAACAGAGTTACATGGCCACCGAGTATTGACCTCGAGTCCATTCCTTGGTAGCCGATGCCGTGCTGGTCATCCTTGAGGGCGAAGATGAAGTCCTGAATGTCGTCGGGAGCAAAAAGGAAGCCCCGCATGAAGTCCTCCTCGTCGCTATCCTCCACAGGGCCATTGTCGTCCCCTTCCTGGTTGTCATCAGCGTCACCGTCGTCATCACTCTGTTGTCCCTGCACTGGCGGTCTAGCACATCCGTACACTCTGCCGCCACCTACACAAATGTTTCGAACCGAGAATTTGAGTACAATATTATTACATTGACATGAAAGGCATGCTGTGCAGGTATGAGGAAACACCATGTGGCGTTGTTTGAGGTTTATTTTCATTTGGTCCAATGCTGATTCGTCCAATTGCCAACTTGTCTACTATTATTTAGTCTGCCATCAGTTTGTATAATATCCACATGATCTAACTGCCATTTCATCCACTCACCATTTCATCTAATAACCAGTTGGTCCAATAGCCATTTAGTCCATATCCCATTTAGTCTAATCAGACTAAGTAGTAATTGTGCAAAATGAATGAAAATAAAAGGATTAGACCAAATGGTTATGAGACGATATGGTCATAGACCAACTGGTGATTAGGCGAAGTGATGATTGGACCAAATGGTTATTGGACCAAATGGTTGTTAGACGAAATGTTGATGGACAGAATGGCATTAGACTAAATGAAGGTAGACCATATGGTGAGTGGACGAGATGGAATTGGACGAATTGGACGAATTGGCAATTTACTGTGTGACACACAATGATGTCATAGCAGGTAAGTAAACATCTTTAAGGACCGAGACTGGAGCCAAAAGTGAAATTGACAAATCATATACTCATCAGTGATGCAAGGTTTATGAATTTTCCCCGCTTGCCAGATGAGCATTTTTGCTAGAGAATAACTCAAATTAGCAGGTTTCAAAAACAGGCTTTATTTCATAAGCCTAAAGTCTGTACAATCATTTTGATTTGTACACAGAAAGACTGGATGATTTTTTTTTCCAGAATACACATTTAATTTTCTTCACTTTTCTCAAATGGGAATATCATGGGTACCCTTGCATGCATGCTTAGATTAATAAAACCTATAGTTCTGGACAGGGCCCGTTTCATAAAGCTGTTTGTAAGTTACGAATGACTTTACGCACGACTGGTAATCCTTTCTTATGCTACATGATATCCCTATGTAACTGACTGATTCAGCACCTAAGAACAGGTTCCAGTCGTGCGTAAAGTTATGCGTAACTTTACGAACAGCTTTATGAAACACCACCCTTTATTACCTGCTTAATTAGCACAGCTTTTTTTCATTTATATCTGTGTTAATATTAATGATTAAATAATTTTTACTGACATATATGTAGCAACCTTGTCCAAACAACAGCCAAACAAAGAAATCCCCAAATAATGATCATGAGATGTAAATCTTTATCCATTTTTAGGCGTTAAATATTGCAAGTATTATTTTTCCTTTACAAATTGTAAACAAAAAATGGAATCTGTAATTCAATGACGTCGCATAATTCAAGCTGTTTAGAAACACAAAAATGTGTTTTACACCTGCCAATTTGGGGGGGGTTTAACAAAACACATAGAAAGCAGTTAATACATGATACTATTGTGATTTCGCTTGTAGGCTTTTGATAAGTCATTTTGCTTTTTGCTCCAGTTTTAGAATTATATTCACCTTTATTTTTCTTTCTCTTGCTTTTCTTTATCCTTTCCATCTTTGGTCCAACCCCTTGTCCAGGTTTCCAGCCCATTCTGCGAAGAAGCCTTGCACCAATTGTCTCACTGTAATGGAAAATGAGGGGGAACTGCACTTTATAAACACATGCATCATTGAAAATATCCTTAAACTTTAAATTTATTCAAGAACTGCATTTGGGTATTTTAAATCGTGCCACAGACCTAGAGTTCCATGATATGTTAATATTTGCAGTACCATATATCAGAAATTTGATTGATCCTATCGATATCATGATCTGGTGAACTCCAAATCGGACAGGTAATATAACAATACCTTTAGTATTAAATAGTCATTTTCACTGTACATGCTGCCTGCGTGTGTGTGTGCGTAATAAATGGACAAGTCCTACAGTTGATGCTGTATATGTGTTTTAGGTTTCAAATTTTCATTCTACAATTGCACAGTAACATACATATTCCTGAATGCATAGAAAACAGCAATATACCTGTTATGGACGATATTAACTGTGATGTTGAAAATGCACGTAAATTACTTAAGAATGTTGATTCTACAAAGTCTGTTGGTCCAGACAGATTAGCCCCATGTATTCTTAAACAAGGTGCCAATGAACTTGCACCCTTGCTTTGTGATAATTTCCATATACCTCTTCCAACTGGAGATTTGCCTTTACATTGGCTCTGTGCTAATGCGTGTCCCATTCTTAAAAGGGGCAATAAAGAAGATCCATATCCCTCACTTCGCATATTTGTAATCTATTAGAAAGAATTGTTTGTATAAACAACTTGTTTGTCACTTTATAATCTTTATAATAAATGCTAACAATATCTTACATGACAATCAACATAGGTTTCGTGAAAAGTGATCTTATGAGACTAAATTGATCGAAGTCATTCTTGACTGGAGTATCTAAATGGACTCAGATTGTTCACACACATTTAGAGTTTACGCTAAAACGCTATGGCATTAAGGGCACAAATTTGAAATGGATAATGAATTTTTTGAAACTGCAAACACATCGCCTGGTATTAAATGGAGAATATTCAAAATGGATCGACGTGAAATCAGGCGCGCCTCAAGGGACAATCCTTGGCCCCATACTTTTTCTTTGTTTTATATGTGACATATCCGATGGCATTGTTTCTGAAATGAAACTGAATACTGATGATTGCATCTCTTACAGACCAGTAAACTCTATACAAGATTGTGTAATTCTTGAAAATGTTCTCGACATGCTAAAGAAATGGTCAAATAAATGTCTAATAATGAAAATGTCCCAAAAATTTTCAAAGGTTGACTATGCATATAAAATGGATGGAAATGACTTAACTTATGACTAAGTCTGAAAGGTATTTAGATATTCTGATTAATGACACATGAATTGGAAAAATCATTGTGAAGAAATATATATACCAAATGCAATAAAATTATCAGAATTTTAAAAAGGAACTTTATGAACTGTCAAAGATAATTTTTAAGACCCTTTCCGAGTCACTCATTTGACCATGTTTAGAGTATTGCTGTATAGCATGGGATCCCGGGTCACCCGTATTGGGCAAACCATATAGAATTACTCAATTGTATGTACAGAAAAGATATGTGAGATTGATGTGCCAGGATTGTCAAACAAGTTACAACGTACTTTTACCAAAATTTAATATGCCAAATTTGGAAGCTAGACGAAAGTATCATGGACTTTTTTATGTTCTATAAGATCACTAGTAATCTAGTTCATTTCAATGTAATAATTAAACCAGCATACAGGATAGGTAGGAATGATCACGATAAGGAGGCAATCATGCCCTTTGCAAAAACAGATTACTATCAAAACTCTTTTTATGTTAGAACGAGATTGGAACATGCTTCCTAGTAATGCAATAAATGGCACATCTATCTCTACTTTCAAAAAATTTACTCAAGGCCCACCTTCTAATATAATTTCTATTAAAAAATTATTTTACAACCTTTCATATCCACAACAGGTTAATACCAAACAGTCAATTTATAATTAATTTTGTCATATTATGTACAAGTTTGGCTCACACCACAACTCAAAAAGATTCATCATTAATTCATTATATTTTGTCATAATGTTGTCTTATGTCTGTTCTGTAATTTTGCTCTAATATAATATCTTAGTATTATTAGTAGTTACATAAATCTATATATGTTATCTATATCCTTTTCTATATTAATTTACATTGTTTTATTTTTTGATCGATAAACTTATGTTTGTTATAAGAAGAATTGTAAGAGCAATTACATACATTTATTTAGTTATTTCCTCTTTAAGGATATCCATAGCCTAGAATGATCAAGAACATTCCACAACATGTTTGTAAAAGCTTTTGTTAAGCAGGCCTCTGCCTATTTAAAGGCCAGGGATTATTGTTATTTCTGAATAGAGACTACTTAACAATAGAATTGTATTGGTAGTGGAAATGAACAATAGGCTTACCTATTATGTTAAAACATGTCAATTTCACTGAGGTCATTCAAGAGTCTTCCAGAATGTGATTACTCCAGAAAGAAGGAGAACGTCTTTTCAAAGACAATACTAAAAGGATCTAGAATAGTTGTAATTAGTATAAAGCTGGCAGATTCTTCAAGGACATCATCATATCATACCAGATCACTTCATCAGATCAGATCATATCAGATCAGAGCTAAGAGTTTCACGCCAGACTTTATGTCAGAGCAGAGTTTATTTCCATCCGGAATATTTATCTTCTGTGGAATTATTTGCACGCCATCAATGAACTGTTTGCAGTTATTTTGAGAGAGGAATTCTCAGTTCTCGAGATCATCAACCTGTTTAATGAACACTCTTCAACCCATGGATTGCTGAAATTGACTGTTAATCATCATCAACATCGTCTTCACGGACATTTCAACTCGTTACAGTGACTCTTATTATTCATCGTACTTCAACATCAGTTTCATCATCGCCATCATTAATAAGGAATCTTCCCAGCCAACCTGGATTATATATTGGACTATCATAACTGTGAACTATAACCCTGGATTGTACATCCGACACTTCAAGAGATTAATGTAAGATTATTGTTTGGTTTTATTTTGTTTAAGTACATGATTTATTTCCTGTAATAAAAAAAGGGGAAAAATCAAATTTAAAATTAAATCTTCCTTGTTATTTGTTGCAGTATCGTAACATGTTTTTATCTCGATGCTATTTTATTGTAATTATATTTTTGGGTTTCAAACTTGTACAGGTTTTTCAAACCCTTTTTTGTATCCCTTGACATGTCTTACTTTGTATGTTTTACTTTGTATGTGTTACATGTCTAAAGTAAATCCAAATCCAAATTCAAATTAATACTAATGTGCGAAAGGGTTCATTTGTAAATCTGCCCTGTATTCTTCTTTCTTGTGCCATCCAGTAACATGATTAAGGTGAGTTTTCTGCAAAAATTCTCATTAACTAAGAATGTGTCTTTCTAAAAACTATAAATCCAGTTGATACCCAAATGGGAAGGGTGTTGCCCCTAAAACGTTATGAATGCTGGCTAATTTAGGCTGTATAGTGTGTTGTGCACATTCTCCACCATCCATGTATATGCCTTGCACTTGTAAGTTTGAAAGAACTGGCACAAAAAAACATATGCAACTCTGGAATAGGGATTCCCAAGCTCTATATGTCTTGATGTGCCTTCAACTTACTCTGTTGGTTTGATTATGTCTTGTATCCTGCCATCATCAGGAATAATGTTAGAGTCAGTAGCTGGTCTTTTCTTGGGGCCGACCTCCTCACCGGCAAACCTTTGAGTTGTTACAAGTTTCCTTGGAGCTATCCCATATTCCCCTTTGTCCTGTCCAAGGAATAGATAAAGATAAAGGGCTGTTTCATTTAACTTGCTATCAATACAAAAATATATAGCACTTATAAGGAGCCGATTATCTCGTTGCCCATTCAATGGCACATATACATGTATTACCCCGGCTATGGCTCCAGCTGCTAAAGGCACTTAAGGTGCATTCAAGGAATTAATCCTGATGGGTACCCATATAACTCACCTGGGTTGAGTGCAGCATGATGTGGATCAATTTCTCGCTGAAGGAAATTACGCCATGGCTGGGAATCGAACCCATAAGCCTCAGTTTCAAAGTCTGGAGACTAATCCACTGGGCCAAAGCGCTCCACAAATTACAAGCTACAGTCATAAGCTACTGAAATCAGTTGTCTGATCGATTGAGACATGAGAATAATTTTGTCTCAGCACAGGATTTCAAAGATAACTGTACCTGTATATCAGCCACAGGTGAATCTAGCCTGATAAGACACAATACTTTGGACTGGCCCACCATTATGCAATTATAACAAATGTCTTGCAAAAGGGTATCTCAGCGGGATCTGCCACTGATGAAAATCCAAATGAAAATCCAGTATTTATTGTTCGAAATAGACATGAAATGAAATACTCCGAAAATTTGCTTTGCCCAATTGATCATGGGCCCTGCAGCCACCGTGCAGCGCCAGATCGACGAGGCTCTATCCCTTTAGTTGTTGAAAGCCAAACAGGGTAGCAGCAACTACCATCTTTTAACGTCTTTTGGTCTGACGCGGCCGGGGTTTGAACCCCCGACCTCCCGGTTGTGAGACGGACGCTCTACCAACTGAGCCAACACACCAGTTGATTTGATGTCATCAATAACGACTTTTATGAAACCAAGTCAAGGTTATTAAAAGTTGTCTCCAAAAGTTTGCAAACACCCTAGCTTGTGAATGTAAATGCAGACAGTATGTATTTCACAACTGAAGTTAATAAAAGAGCTTGCACCAAACTATTTCACTAAAAAATAGAAGAATGCAATTGAGATAAAGAAAAAAAAAATCACTATCAAGTGAAAGCATATCCAATACGTCTGCTTCAATAAAATAGTATCACGGTAACTGCTGGAATAATTTTCATAGCGTAAAGATAATAAAAAAAATTCATATTCTGTATATCACTTATTTCTATTTCTGACCTGTGACCTTTCAATCTCAAAGTTTCATCGCTTATCTAAGACCTCTCCTCCAAACAAATCTGACCCAGAATGTCTTTCTGTAAAGCTAAAAGCTTTTTTCAGCTTTTGCAGCTCATTTTTAAAAATATTTTTGAAATGGTCAAGTAGCTATATATATTGGAAGGAGAAGGGTAAGCTCACATCTTCATCCATGAAATCTTCAGGTCTGTGTTCATGTTGATCAGCCCTCTTTGCTCTTGAAGAAACAAACGTTGATGGAGTAAAACCTGCATATAAAGAATGAAACACACAGGGTGGTATTATGATAATCTGTAAACTCAGGTGAGACTCTAGATAAATCCCCTCTTTCTTTTTCTTATGTTAATACATGAAATCATAATTGTTTCATTGTTTTCATAAATGTGTAAATGATGTATCTCCATTATGATGAAATAAGTTATGGCAAAAAATAACTAACGCACTGGTAGTCAGTTGCCAATTCAATTGTTTTAGTTCTTGGTAGAAAATTTTTGAATAAACATAATATCATGTAATAAAATAAAATACAAAAGAACAAGTGGGGATATGACATCATCAGCACACCTAATGAATGTTCATGAAGACATGCCTAGAAATGTTTCACCGGAATAATGCAAATCTTTGAAATTCATGAACTTTATTTGTTATCCAATTTTGATCAAATTTTCAGCATTTTGCTCTGTGAATTTTACTCTATTTATTGAGATATGACTATTTTCAGCCCAGATGATCCCTTTAATTAAATTTCATACACATGTACTCTACTTGTATCATAACTCTTCTCATTTGGATTTATAAACAAGTGGAATGCCTCTGGCCGTCTCACCTGCATCACGCGGTTCAATATAGCAGCAGTGCTGACTTTGAATACTACTCTAACTCGCACAAGATGTTCAGTGATACATGGTTACTCTTATGTCCACTTTTTATGAACTAGACCAATAAACTTACAGAGATATGATGGTTATTCAACAAACAAGTGGAATGCCTCTGGCCGTCTCACCTGCATCACGCGATTCAACATAGCAGCAGTGCTGACTTTGAAAACTACTATAACTCACACAAGATGTTCAGTGATACTTGGTTACTCTTATTTCCACGTTTTATGAATTAGACCAATACACTTACAGAGATAGGATGGTAATTCAACAAATACCCCCAATGCGGCCAAAGTTCATTGATCTCACATGACCTTTGACCTTGATCATGTGACCTGAAACTTGCACAGGATATTCAGTGATACTTGATTACTCTTATGTCCAAGTGTCAAAAGTCAGATCAATAAACTTGCAAAGTTATGATGGTAATTCAACAGATACCCCCATTATGGCCAAAGTTCATTGACCTTTGACCCTGGTCATGTGACCTAAAATGTGCACAGGATGTTCAGTGATACTTGATTACTCTTATGTCCAAGTTTTATGAACTAGACCAACATACTTTCAAAGTTATGATGGTAATTCAACAAATACCCCCAATTCGGCCAAAGTGCATTGACCCTAAATGACCTTTGACCTGATCATGTGACCTGAAACTTGCACAGGATGTTCAGTGATACTTGATTACTATTATGTCCAAGTTTCATGAATCAGATCCATAAACTTTCAAAGTTATGATGGTAATTCAACAGATACCCCCAATTCGGCCAAAGTTCATTGACCCTAAATGACCTTTGACCTTGGTCATGTGACGTGAAACTCATGCAGGATGTTCAGTGATACTTGATTAACCTTATGTCCAAGTTTCATGAATCAGATCCATAAACTTTCAAAGTTATGATGGTAATTCAACAGATACACCCAATTCGGCCAAAGTTCATTGACCTTTGACCTTGGTCATGTGACCTGAAACACGCACAGGATGTTCAGTGATACTTGATTACTCTAATGTCCAAGTTTAATGAACTAGACCAATAAACTTTCAAAGTTATGATGGTAATTCAACAAATACCCCGATTCTGCCAAAGTTCATTGACCCTAAATGACCTTTGACCTTAATCATGAGACCTGAAACTTGCACAAAATTTTCAGTGATGCTTGATTACTATTATGTCCAAGTTTCATGAATCAGATCCATAAACTTTCAAAGTTATGATGGTAATTCAACAGATACACCCAATTCGGCCAAAGTTCATTGACCTTTGACCTTGGTCATGTGACCTGAAACACGCACAGGATGTTCAGTGATACTTGATTACTCTAATGTCCAAGTTACATATATCAGATCCATAAACTTTCAAAGTTATGATGGGAATTCAACAGATATCCCCAATTCGGCCAAAGTTCATTGACCCTAAATGACCTTTGACCTTGGTCATGTGACGTGAAACTCATGCAGGATGTTCAGTGATACTTGATTAACCTTATGTCCAAGTTTCATGAACTAGGTCCATATACTTTCTAAGTTATGATGTCATTTCAAAAACTTAACCTCAGGTTAAGATTTGATGTTGACGCCGCCGCCGCCGTCGGAAAAGCGGCGCCTATAGTCTCACTCTGCTTCGCAGGTGAGACAAAAACCCCAACATGGCCAAAGTTCATTGACCTTACATGACCTTTGACCTTGATCATGTGACCTGAAACTCGAACAGGATGTTCAGTGATACTTGATTACTCTTATGTACAAGTTTCATGAATCAGATCCATAAACTTTCAAAGTTATGATGGTAATTCAACAGATACACCCAATTCGGCCAAAGTTCATTGACCTTTGACCTTGGTCATGTGACCTAAAATGTGCACAGGATGTTCAGTGATACTTGATTACTCTTATGTCCAAGTTTTATGAACTAGACCAACATACTTTCAAAGTTATGATGGTAATTCAACAAATACCCCAAATTCGGCCAAAGTGCATTGACCCTAAATGACCTTTGACCTGATCATGTGACCTGAAACTTGCACAGGATGTTCAGTGATACTTGATTACTATTATGTCCAAGTTACATATATCAGATCCATAAACTATCAAAGTTATGATGGGAATTCAACAGATATCCCCAATTCGGCCAAAGTTCATTGATCCTAAATGACCTTTGACCTTGGTCATGTGACGTGAAACTCATGCAGGATGTTCAGTGATACTTGATTAACCTTATGTCCAAGTTTCATGAACTAGGTCCATATATTTTCTAAGTTATGATGACATTTCAAAAACTTAACCTCAGGTTAAGATTTAGATGTTGATTCCCCCAACATGGTCTAAGTTCATTGACCCTAAATGACCTTTGACCTTGGTCATGTGACATGAAACTCTAATAGGATGTTCAGTAATACTTGACAACAGCGTAGCCAGGATTTCATTTTGGAGGGGGCGGTAAATGCACGCGAAGCGTGCGAACACTTACAGAGCGCGCAAAGCGCGCTCCCTAGGGGGTGGGTGCAGGGAGGGGGAGTTTCCCCCTCCCGCGCGAAGCGCAAAGCTTTTGGTGTTTCATTAATTAAAATGAAAAGGAGCCATCTCTCTTGTCTCTAGTACCTATATCAGCTCCAATTCAGTTGGCGATTTTGAGCCTTGTTTTCATGAACCTTGTTTTCAAAAGTGATTGTGAACACACAAAAAGGAATACAATGGAGGAAAATAAAGCTTTTTATCATTTTTTTTTCATGGAAAGGGTCCCGAGAAAAGGGTATTCTCAAAGATATATTGAATACTTCTCTTGGAAAGATCAGAATTGATTACAAAGATTTTAGCGACAGTACATATCTTTAACTCGTAAAACAGAGGAAAAGAAATATATTTGTCGGGAGGAAGATATTCCTTCCCGCGCAGAGCAATGAAACTCTGAAATTTCAAAGGGCGGACGTTTCATAAAATGCAGGTATCTTGTACCACATCGGCTCTAATTCAATTGATTTTCTAAGATTATTTAACTTCATTACAAGTAAACTAGTGCGCAAAAAGTTGAAACTTCTCTGATTTATTTAAATTATAACAAGGATACCTCATTTCTTTGACTTATCCTGAAGCGCTTCATTTTGAATCAAAGACACGTAAGTGTCATTAAAAATTACAAACTGAGGGCGCAAAACAGGACAGGAGATGAATGTGCAGGGAAATGACATGAAATTTAATAGAATTTGATTTTTAAAAAATATTGTACTTTTTTATTCAATACGACACGAATTTTATACCTTCCTCTTTTTAAATTAGGAACCTTTTTCCCAAAAAATTATGGTTGTTTATTAATGAGCTGAAAAGTTGCGGGAGAACTTGACTTTATGGAGGTGACGGCAGAAACTGATATAAAGATTTTTACCCACCCGGAGCCGACCAGAAGTTGCGCGATAAAAAAAAGGATAACTTCATATACTTCGGCCTAATTACCTTACTCTAAATCCATGCCCTATATACATTTGAACTTTAATTGGCAAGAAACACATATGGCTGAGGTGGAAAAATAGGGTAAGACAAAGGGTGGGGGAAACAATGGAGAACTTCAAAATTGTCATTTAACCGCGCGCAGCGCGGAAGCAAAATTCATATAAAAATATAGAGAAAGAATGAAGGAGTTTCTCTTTTGAGAAAAAAAAAGAATAAAAAGGACAAAAAAAACACAAAGCTACCTTTCTTCCCTTTCCTCCCTTCCCTTTTCCTTTTCTCCTCTCTTTTTCCCTTCTTTTTTTTGGGGGGACGTTTTGGGGGGGGCGACCGCCCCCACCACCCCCCCCCCTTGCTACGCGCCTGATACTTGATTAACCTTATGGCCCAGTTTTATTAACTAGGTCCATATACTTTCTAAGTAATGACATCATTTCAAAAACTTAACCTCAGGTTAAGATTTGATGTTGACGCCGCCGCCGCCGTCGGAAAAGCGGCGCCTATAGTCTCACTTTGCTTCGCAGGTGAGACAAAAATGTCAAAAGTCATCTTACCTTCTTTTGATCCAACTGTATTGAAAAAACCAGCTGAGAATCCTCCAGTGAAAGCTCCATGGAAACGCTGACGACCCTGTCGATCACGAACAATCTGGTCCTGTACAGATATGGGTTTCGGGAGGGGCTCATCTGTCAAATAAGATAACAAAAATTGAAAGGTTTCTGTGCTAACCCTAATGTAATGTTATGTACCTCAGTCATATTTGCTCTATGACAACCGTATGGCGAGTCAAAAAGAGATGTTTTATTTTCATTCAAACCACCTACAGATCTAAATAATTATCATTTACAATCAAAATTTAAATTTCATTATTTAATACAAATAGTTTTAAGCTATGAATTGTTCTCCAAACAGCAATTTGTAACATATCTCATTAAAGCTCCATCATATCGAAGTGGTTCAAGGGGTCAAGCCTATTTGTAATTTGCAGAGTTTACGAATGGATACACAAGATCATTCTGCCCCATTCATTGGTCAACTCTACCCTACTATGCCTATGACCAAAAGCTTCGGTCTCTGTTATGTTGGTTGTTCTGCTGAACTCCGTAGGCTCCACTCACCAAATACAGAGACCGAAGTTCTACAGGGACTCAATGGCCATATGTTTATGGTTATGTATTAAGTTTGGATAAAACAGGGAAGTGAAGTTACGCGACGGCCGCAGTAAATCACTGTTTTTTCCCCTTTTAAGTCTATTTTTCCATTTTGGTGCATTCCAGGCCAAAACGGAATAATAATCTTTTTTTTGGTACAATTCTTTTTCTATATTTTTAAGAAATAAAGACAAAATCAATGTGCCCCATCGTGCGGATTTTGCATTGTTAACCCCCTAATGGTATTATAAGTGTGCCATGCCCAAAACAAAGAGAATTATAACATGTCGCAATCGTCTTTTGTCCACAAATCAGATGAACAGTAGAGGCGCACGGCCAATATGGGAGACTCTCTCCAATAAGGGAGACAATCTCCCATATTGGAGACTTGCTTTGCAAAAGAACAAAAGAAACAACACCAACAAAAGCATGATTTTTCCACCCAAACTTTTGTCCCACTGAGGTCAGAAGCCCATTTGCTTTGCGTGTGGATGACAACAAAAATCCTTATAAACTTAAAAACAAAAGTAGACAGTGAAGTTTTAAAGTAGACGGTGAAAAGTGGTAATATTTCATGAGGAATCTGCTTATCACATTTTTATTTGCCGCCAAGGTAATCCTTTTTAAGCAAATGTAAACAAGGAAAATTGGTCTCCTAAATTGGAGACTGTCTCTGAAATTGGAAACCCAAATTCTTTATAAAGCCCCTTTTACACCTTCACGGGAGCAACACGGATCATCCCGGATTGTCAATCCGGGGTCATCCGTGTACAGTCCGGGTTACCGTGTACACTCCGGCTACTCATCCGGCGCCATCCTTGATGTACCGGCATGTCCGGGAGAACAATTGAACATGTTCAATTTTTCATCCCGGAGTACACGGACTGATAATCATCCGTGTTCATCCTTGTAGCCTCCTTGTACATCCGTATAGCTACCGAATGCATCCGGGAGGCTCCTTGTAAGAACCGGGTGATCCTTGTTGATACCGGCTTTATCCGGGGTCAAATGTTTGTATTGTTTGCGTACATGAACAATAGTCCGTATTCATAACCAAGCACGAGCATGCTCCAGATGCTGCAAAAAGGGACGAAACTTCATTCTAGCAAGATGACGGCGACAAGAAGTGGTAAGGTCCGTGTAAAGACCCAGTAACATCCGTGATCATCCGGGTATTCCGTGTTGGCTCCGGGAGCATATCAAACAGGATCCCTATTGCTACCTTGCCTATCCTTGTAGACTCCGTACTTTTCCGTACATATCCGTGTTAATAACCAGTTAACTCCGTTCTCACTCCGGGAATGCTAAGAAAATACAAATTTGGCACCCTGGATCATCGCGGACTGAGATCCGTGATGATCCGTGTTGCATCCGTGAAGGTGTAAAAGGGGCTTTAGTCTCTGATATTGGAGATAATCTCTCTCATGGGAGACGAGACAGTCTCCAATATTGGCCGTGCGCCTCTACTGATGAATACCTCGACTAGTAAAAGTTCTTCTAGTCTAGATATCGGAATTTAAAAATTCAAACAGTTTTGTGAATCGTAGATATTATTGTCATTGAGCCTCATTGTGAGTATATCAATCATATTGATGGAACAGCCTTTCCTAATTTTCACCTGAAGTGCCTAGACTTGCACTGCAGTTCGGCCCTTTCCTCTAGCGATCGCAACGGGTTCGCATTTAACACATTTCCTATTCTGCCAACACACAAAATGGGCAAAATTCATTGAGCCAGTGTATCAACATTTCAAATCCTTTTTTCATAAAATGTTACGATCTTTTTCTATTATATCTAAACTTCTTATTTCTAGTCAATTTACTCACATTTGCATCGCCAAAATGTTGTTTTTAAGGCCGTTTTCGAGAGCACCACCTGTCCGTCGTCACACGATGGAAGTCGCCATTTTGGAAAATATGACTCCAGAACCGGGTTAATCTTGCAAGTTACTTTTACTTGTTGACGCCCTCTGGGGGCATCAAATAACCATGTGTTATGTATCATTAATATCGGCAGACTTTCTTCTACAAGTTAGTGACGATTTCAGTTCAATGTCGGCAATTTTTTTCATTACAAAAAGGAGTTTTTTGGACACTTAAGGTAAATCATGTTTCTATTTTCTTACTTCAAAGCCGTATAAACAGAAAATTTCCCAGGGAACAGTCAAATATCAGATATAAATTAATTCTTTGAAGTGTATTTGTATCAGAAAATCTAATTTTGATATACAAGAATGTGTCGCATAGCTGCGCAAGAGGCGAATGCAAGCCCTTGTTGTGCCGCCTAGAGTGTGATTTTGATGCCATGGCTGACCGAAAGGAGTGAGTGGGCGTGGTGGCCATGGGTGTGGTACTTGATGCATGTATGTTATTGAAATTGAAATTAGTTGTAGGTGATAAGTTGTGCATTTGATTTCTGCATGAATTATGTGTATTGATGACAAATTAATGATAATTTCAACTTAATATTTCAAGAAAAAAAAAACAGGCAGGAATTAAAGCATGTTTAATTCCAGTCTCATTTTTTTTTCATGGTGTACAGGCGCAGACCATGCATTGACTGCTGCCTGGTACTGGTATTAAAATGAATAGATACATGACTATATCTATATTCTGTTGTTTTGTGTCATCATATCAATAAGCTGTCTCATCAATTCACATGATGTACACAATAATGGGTCCCTGTTTTATTATGTTTACTAGGAGGGAGATTATTTTGTAAATGTGATCGCACAGAAGCAAATTGCTGAGGAGTTGTCGAGTAGTGAACACACAACCCTTGAAACAGATGAATCTTCAAAATATGGCCAGAAGTATGGAGCATATGCAATAAGAGATGACACTGGAAGGCCTTACGTTGTAGGATTACGGGACCTGGCAACAAAGTCCGCAAAGGACACACTCGATGCTTTCAAACAAATCTTGTGGGACATCGATAAAGTCTACTATAATCCACAGAACAATCTTGCGTCACAAAATCTGCTATACCATTTGAGAAATACAATGTCGGATCGTGCAGCAACAGAGACGAAATTCAATAAACTCCTGGAGACGTATCGATCTGAAATATTACCAGTAATGATTGCTGACTGGAATGAGCTAAGTGAAGGGCTGAAGGATCAGCTGACACGCCAGAACAATTTTTTTTGTGGGCTACACAGCTTAGTGCATATCGCTGAAACTGCCAACAACACACTGAAAGAGGTTGACGCTCTCCATTTTGGTGCGGATGGGGTACCAATCAAAGACCCCAAATTCAGAAAAGCAACGGAAGCTGGCACGTCACGGATGATTCGAAATACGTGCAATATTTTCGCATATGGAGGTGATGCGAAAAATAGTTGTCACGGACGTTTCGCAGTTGTAGTTGCCGATACACTAAAAGAACATGGATTTCGAAATTCGAAGTGTGCCTTTAACTCCATACAGAGGTAACCGCTGTAACATCATCTTCCACAATGCATGTTGTGTTTATTTCCTTCACAAATACTTGGTAGAATTTTTGGAGAAGGATGGTGGGTTTTGTATGATCTGAAGGTGCCATTTTTCATGGTGGGCTGTAAAGCTTTAGGACTAATATCCAAACTTATCACAACTCCACTTTGGAATTTGATTGAAGACCCGAGTATCCACATCATCGATATGAATGCTCGTTACCTGCAGCTGTTCACCTTCTTGAGTGATGTGACAAATGGAAACTTGCAGGATTTTATGCAAGGAAAGGCAAGACCTTTTCCAGATGTGCCCATCAAGGATGATGTCATGTATCATGAGCTCATCAATGATTCAAATTTTGATGGGGACTGTGAAGTTATTCTTGGATCCGTTCTCCCTGCTTTGGCAAAACTAACCAAGAAATTGTTTCATGACCATTTACCAGGAGGCAGATATCAGGCAGTTCCAGAGGATGTAAAGACTTCAGCAAAAGGAACAGCAAAACACAACAAATATTGCGAGACTATGTTTGCATTTTATGATCAAATGCTGCGAACAAAGCCACATATTTCCACGATTGCGGCTGAAGCAAGCCTCATGTTTACTTTCAATAAGACACAACAGTGGCTTGATGCCAAGACTGAAGGAGAAGAGGTGAAAATACTCAGAGAGTCGTCAAGCTATCCGTAGTAACAGAAAACAGGCGAAGAGGATCCAACGAGAGTTCCAGGAGAGGAGAAACAAGATTGGAGAACAGAAAGCACAACAGATGAGAGAGAAGTTTGAGAAAGCAGAGGCAGCCAAGAAGAAGCAGCTGGACGCTAAAATTAAACAGTCAAATGACATTATCTGCTGGGGTCTTCTCCAAAGTGAAGAAAAGGTCGATGAAGCACTGGTCAGACTATCCCACTCCGAAAAGGTTGCTCTTTTGAAGGCCCAGTTGAAATTCAGAAAAAATGTGCTTGGACAGAAACCTAGTGAAGCTCATTTATTCAACTTCACAGTCATGGAAGATTTGGGAACAGAGAAAAAGCGAAGGAATTTATCGCCAGATGAACTGACCCAGAATGTAAAAAAGTTGATCAGGGAGAGTCTTCTCAAGGAACCTGCAGAAAGGGAAGAGACAGGAACTGGTCTGGTTAGAAAGAAAGTGCAGCATAGATTCAGTATTGAAGAAGGGGACAAATGGTGGAGTGGAACAGTTGTGTCACAAGTAAGCGTTCTTGGTGTAAATTTACACGTTCTGATCTCTTCGTTCACCAAGCGCATGGAATTGATTCAAACGTTGCTCCTATCATACGGTTATTCCAGCAATGTTTCTGCTGGTCATTTAGACCTGCTGCATGTTCGTTGTTTAGCAGGTTACTTCATTCTTCAAATTAACACTATCCAATCTGCAAATTATTTTTACATCTTGATAATTGTTTCTTTTACAGTTAATTTAGATAGTTTCATCTGCTTTTATGAGGAATTTCCAAAATAACATTCTATTTCAATAACACTGTTATGCTTTGATGTTTTTCTTGTTTGTGTTTTCAGATCTGCATTGAATGGCGTTACTCTTGAGCTTTCAATTCATTAAGAATGTTTGTGTTATTTGCAAGCGTGTTGTATTTTTATTTTTTGCATGTATTTCACCAGTTTTACTTTTTTTACAGAGTTGCATAGTTCTACCTGATGTTTGATGAATTCTCAAATAAAATTATATTTTGTTAACCATTAGTGTTTTGATGTTTTTGCATGTGTTTGCATGTGTTTGAATCGTGAATTGTGTTGAGTTTTGATATCCTTTAAAATGTTTTTATCATTATTTTGAAGCATGTATGATTTCCATTATTTCACTGTAAGTTGTTTATGTTTCAGATTAGTCTTTGCATTCATACATGTATCTGTACTTGGCTTTCTTTTGCAAATGCAGAAAATGTTATTTTAAAGTGGTGCACAGTGGCGTTGATCTAGTCTTGAGGACGCAATGATGATGATTTTTTTAGATATGTCTTACATTTCTTCATCATTGACGTCTTGACACTCTCTCCATAATGCCTTCAGCGAACGACCAAAACAAAGATGGATTTCCCCCAAAAATCCATCTTTTTAAACCGAAATGACTAGAATTTTGTTAATTTTATTAATTCTTACACCTTCCTACGCCTAATGCGTAGGAAGGTTTTAAATATTACTTTAAAAAATGTAAAAAAATGAAGATTTCTTACCCAACTGATGCCGCGTAGACCTCTCGTTCCACATGTAAACAACGGAAATACAATAGCGTCGACCCTTGAACCGCTTATGTATGACGTACTTCCGGAAAGCAATGCCGTCTTAACGAACAATTTAGAGATAAAAAATCTTATTTAACAAATGTTAAAATTATTTCGTGATCATAAATAATTTATATATATTGATATGAATTATTTATGATCACGAAATAAATTTTAATATTTGTTAAATAAGATTTTTTATCTCTAAATTGTTCGTTAAGACGGCATTGCTTTCCGGAAGTACGTCATACATAAGCGGTTCAAGGGTCGACGCTATTGTATTTCCGTTGTTTACATGTGGAACGAGAGGTCTACGCGGCATCAGTTAGGTAAGAAATCTTCATTTTTTTACATTTTTTTAAAGTAATATTTAAAACCTTCCTACGCATTAGGCGTAGGAAGGTGTAAGAATTAATAAAATTAACAAAATTCTAGTCATTTCGGTTTAAAAAGATGGATTTTGGGGGGAAATCCATCTTTGTTTTGGTCGTTCGCTGAAGGCATTATGGAGAGAGTGTCAAGACGTCAATGATGAAGAAATGTAAGACATATCTAAAAAAATCATCATCATTGCGTCCTCAAGACTAGCGTTGATCCATGTTTCGAATTGGGGGAAGGGGCGCAAAATGTTTGCCCCCCTCCAATATGTTCATAGGGGAGGGGAGCTGCCCCACACCAGGATCAATGCCCCTGGAACAGCATTATGTAAACTTGATAAGTCATTTTGAATTAAAATATGGTCTTGTAAAACTTCTTTCAGGTACCAGGGTACCCATCGTGGTTTAATATAGTGTACACGGAATCTCCAGAGACAGTGTACACATATCAGTTGGAGGAGGACCTTAGAGCAGGGGTCTTGGTCGTGGAGGAGGAAGACTAAAGGTAACACAGCCATGCTCTACAAGATCACCTCTTGTGTTGCATTTTAGTCAAATTAACTTAGTAACCTACATGAAAAAAAAGTATGGAAGTTTCTTAGATCTACAAGTACCTGTAGATCTGCCACCCAATGTAGTCTTGAGGACGCAATGATGATGATTTTTTTAAATATGTCATATATTTCTTCATCATTGACGTCTTGACACTCTCTCCATAGTGCCTTCAGCGAACGACCAAAACAAAGATGGATTCCCCCCAAAAATCCATCCTTTTCAACCGAATTAAAGAGCATTCATTTAATTTCATTAATTCTTACACCTTCCTACGCCTAATGCGTAGGAAGGTTTTAAATATTACTATTTAAAAATGTAAAAAAATGAAGATTTCTTACCTAACTGATGCCGCGTAGACCCCTCGTTCCACATGTAAACAACGGAAATACAATAGCGTCGACCCTTGAACCGCTTATGTATGACGTACTTCCGGAAAGCAATGCCGTCTTAACGAACAATTTAGAGATAAAAAATCTTATTTGACAAATATCAAAATTTATTTTGTGATCATAAATAATTCATATCAATATATATAAATTATTTATGATCACAAAATAAATTTTAATATTTGTTAAATAAGATTTTTTATCTCTAAATTGTTCGTTAAGACGGCATTGCTTTCCGGAAGTACGTCATACATAAGCGGTTCAAGGGTCGACGCTATTGTATTTCCGTTGTTTACATGTGGAACGAGGGGTCTACGCGGCATCAGTTAGGTAAGAAATCTTCATTTTTTTACATTTTTAAATAGTAATATTTAAAACCTTCCTACGCATTAGGCGTAGGAAGGTGTAAGAATTAATAAAATTAAATGAATGCTCTTTAATTCGGTTTAAAAGGATGGATTTACCTAGGGATACCTAGGGAAGTTTCTGAATGTAGGCATGTTATTTCTCTGTATTCAGTTCTAGGTTTTTCCTCCTCAAGATGGCTGGCTCACTTCCGGGAACAGGGCTTTCGTAGTCATATTTTATTGGCTCATTTTTCCAGCATCTATCCAGGGCAGCTTCAAAACTGTGCACACTTGGGGCAGTGACAACATCATTATTTAGGCTGTTCCATGTCTTACGTATTCTAACATAAAAAGAATTCCTATATTTTTGGGTCTTTGTCCTTGGTATGAACAATTTTTTACTGTGACCCCTGGTATGTTCACTATATTTTTCTTCTAGATTAAGTTTTGTGCATTGATCATAACTATTAAAGTGTTTATATGTTTCAATCATATCACCCCTAACTCTTCGATACGCCAGAGTTGGGATTTTTAACCGTTTAAGTCGTTGTGGATAGGAAAGCTTCCTTAATTCAGGGACTAATTTTGTTGCCCTTCTTTGTACGTTCTCTAATGCATGTATATGTTTCTTCAGTATAGGGTTCCACACAGCATGGGCATACTCAACTTGTGGTCGGACAAGCGACTTATATAACAGAGCAAAGTTATTTTTGTCAAGATAAACAAAAGTTCGTCTGATCAAGCCCATAAGCCTGTTGGCCTTGTTTATTTTTGATTGCATGTGTTCTTCAAAGCTGAGTTTATCATCAATTACAACACCCAAGTCCCTTTCGGAGGTGACATGTTCAAGCGCATCATTCATTAATGTGTATGGAAAAGCTTCCTGCTGGTCTTGCGTGTTACCAATAGAGAGTACACTACATTTCTTGGGGTTGAATTTCAGCAGCCATTTTTGGGGGGAATCCATCTTTGTTTTGGTCGTTCGCTGAAGGCACTATGGAGAGAGTGTCAAGACGTCAATGATGAAGAAATATATGACATATTTAAAAAAATCATCATCATTGCGTCCTCAAGACTACACCCAATGTGTACTTGTCTTGGGTGGCAGAAAAGTTCCGCGTATAGCGTCCCTTTAAGAGGCCATATCTTCAGTTATGCCTATGGTGCTCCAATTGTAATTTGGTCTTCACCATTGAATTTGTCTTGAAAAAACCTTTCAAGTGATGTATAATTTGTCTGTATTTAAAAAAAAATCATGTAATATAGCTATTTCCTCAGGCTGGGCTTCGCCCGGACGCGTCCGTCGTCAACAACCCTCACGAACGGTGGCAGAGCTCAGCCAGGGCATACGCCGGGCGCCGTCGCGTCGGGGCAAGGAAGGTGTGGAGAGGCCAGAGCCAAGGCAGCTCCAGTGGCAGTGCAGAGCCGAGTCTAAACTAGCAGATCACGCAATTTCATGGTTTGAAATGAGCAATGAATCAAAAATTCAGTGACAAAAGACAAATATGGTAACTCACCTTCCTCTATTATCTCAAGAGGAGTTCCAAAGGACACAAAATCTTCATTATCTGAGTCGGAGTCCATCGCCGATTCGTCGCTTTTTGTAAGGAATATGGTAAGGTGTTATCAAGTGAAGAATAAAAAATGAAATTTTAGACCGAAACTAACGACACCGCGTCGGCAAAATTTTTCCCCGGACTTTTCCCTTGTCGACTAATCAATAATAATCATAACTTATCATAAGATAATAAAATAAATGAAAGAAAACAAAAAAAATATTTATTCATTAAATTCCAAGTCCTGGAAGAAAAATTCTAACAAGAATTTGTCTAATCCCTTGAATGAATTCGACTTCAAAGAAACAGGGAATTGTTTTAGTCTCACCATTAAAATCTCCTGGTATGAAAGCAGGGAAACAGAAATGCGGATCTGCCATTCGATCAAATCCACTTTTAAATAGGAGCTTTAATTAGAATTTCCTGTCTGAGTCAGTTGGAAGAGCAAGTATTCCGAATGAGTTAAAATCAAGTCTTGAAAATTTTTGACCTCGTTTTCTCACATAACCATCACCTATACGGTACAAAAGATTAAGATAAGGAAATCAACAATCGGCACACATTGCTTAAAATACAAGAAAGTTAGTTTAAAAGTATCACAATAAAAATGATGTTAAACAAAAAGATAAATATTTCAGTTACTTGCTTAATGTTTATTTTTTTAAGATATATTTTTCCTGAACAATATACAAATGAGAATGAATTGATACAAGATACATTGTTTTTTCTACTGTAAAGCTCATATACATGAAATAAGATTTGTATAAATTTAATGTCTTTTTTTTAACAGCCCCCTCTAAATCAATCAATAAAATTGCTGATTCAACAATTTTCATGAGGTATCAAGTCAAGTTTTAATTTGTAAAGGGTATATTTTATTCTTCTTTTTTAAATAGTACGAAAGTGTGATATTCCCAGTGAAATCATCAGTTCCCTCATTTGCTTACCAAAGAATTTAGTAAAACTTTCAATTCCATAACTTTTATTTATATTACAGCCTATTTTGAATAAATTTTCAGTGTTCTACTTTATTTTTACTCACTTACTGAGTTATAAAAACATCCAAATTCTGTTTTCTCTTTAGGTTGTTTGGTTTTCTTATTTAATCAATAAAACTATTTTGTTTGGGGACTATTTTATTTTCATTAAGACAATGATCTTGCAACAAATTAAGGAGTTGCCTGTATGGTATACATGTATGTGATTATGCAATATATGCTTATTTTGATATCTGTTAATTATTTCTAAATATTTAGCCAGGATTTTGTTCTGAATCATATGAAATTTAACATTTCCGGAAAAACTGTCATTTTAGGCCTCATATAACCACACCATACATCCCCCTTTCTCTCTTTACTCATTCCTCAGTTCTTTTTCACTTCTTCTTTTCCTCTTCCCAATTTTTTTTGCCCTCTCATTTCCTCTCTTTACCATCTTTTTCACTTCCTCTATTTATTTCTTTCTGTCTCTCTCCCTCTCCCTTTGTCACTCGTTCTTGCTACATTTTTCTTTAAAAATGATCTCCAGTGATAATTTAATATTTTTGAGTGATTTATATCATTAGCCAGTAGTGTACAGATGGGGGGGGGGCTTGGGGCTGAGAAAAAAAAGATAAATGAAGAGTGAAATATGACATTATTTTCTGAATACTATTTCAAAATCTTTCACAAAATTGAATTTTTGTATTAAAAATTCTATATTTTTGCTTCTTTGCTTCGTTGTTCACAGCCTTGTATGAACTTTGTCTGATAGGACATATCAAGTACCCTTAAAAATTTTGGCTTATAACATCACTGTAATCGACCCAATTATGAATGCACTGAAGAAATGAAATTGCAGAACATATACTCATTACCATCTTAACCAGCCAACATGTACACATACATTCAAGTGCAATTGACAAATAAAGACCTACTAATGTCAAAATATACTTTATTACAAAATGCCTACTAATACAATGGCATGAATGATATGTAGTGTTAAGTTTCCATGTGTAATGGTTCTCTACCGCTCTCAAAATATCACTTCACAAATTACATATGACAAGTAAGTATGGAAAGCAAAATGTAGAACAGCAAAATGATTGCAAAAATCAGTAGTTGTTACTTCCAAGAGTTAGATTCCTGAAGTTACTATATTTTTTAATCAGCCGCCAATATTTTTGGTCATTGAATTTAAAGTTCAGCCAGAATATGTATTACACACCGACTGCTGATAACAATTGTTCTGAAAGAGTGTTTTCATTCCATGATCCACTTTCAGACTACACTATATCAACACTTCTAATAAAATTCATAGACCAGTTCAAAGTTACTTCAAGGGCAATTTCAATCAAATGTCCTTTAATTTCTTTCATTGTGATAGGCAGATTTCAAAGCAAGATATCATGTAGGCAAGCCTTTTGTAGCAGGATGCAGAAATTGCATAGATCATGTGACTAGAATAGCATTTGTTGCATTTCTACTTTAAATGCTAACTGGCTAACTGTGAATACCAGTCGCTAGTGGATGGTTTTTGTGTGTGGATGTAATGAAAAACACAATTAAAAAGAATGTATGAATAATCGAGACATCAAAGTTGGTGCTTATCTCATTAAAGGAAACCAAAATACAAGGAGAAAATCAATCTTATAAGAAAGAGTAAAATGAGCAGAGCAATCTAAAACTTGTTTTATAAAAATCAGTTATAGAATGAGTAAATGAAAGTTTGCAAACTCTTGTTTACTTTCTATGGGGATCCTCAAATTGGCAAACATGCTTCAAAATGGCTGATTTTGTGGAGAACTCTCCACTTGTTTTGTACACAAATTTTCTGATTTTCCTCATTATCTTTCAAATTGCATCTTGCCTCCTTCTGAGCACAACATATGTCATGGGAAAATATAATTCACGCCACATATGTCAAGGTCAGGAGGAGATATGAAATATGTAAAATAAAGGAGAAAATCTAATTTGTGTACAAAACAAATGGAGAGTTGTCCACAAAATCAAACATTTTGAAGCATATTTGCCAATTTGCGGATCCTCATAGAAAGTACAAGAATTTTAAATTTCCATAACTTGCTTATTTCATAACCGATTTTGATGAAACTTGTTTTAAATTGTTCCTTTCGTTTTACTCTTTCCTATAAGATTGATTCTTTTCTTGGGTTTTGGTTTCCTTTAAATCTTAAACCACCATGTTACCTCAGTACAAATGACCTTCTTCTGATAATGTGCAGATTTTTCTAAGCCCGTCTTACAAAGACTTATGATTGATTCATTCAATGTCAACTATATGGAAATCCACCAATGTCATAACTTTTTCTTCAGAAAATTTGCACAGTGTACTCTGTGAATTGTCAAGAAAATGAAGAATGTATGAATATACATCATATCTAAAAACAATTTGAATAAATATGCATTTTAGATTTTGACATTGCCGGCTTTCCATAGTTGTGGTTGATTGGATCAATCGCAACTTTTGAAAGATGGGATCCAAATCAAGAGCAGAATGGAACAACAAACTGGCTTATTGAGAGCTCATGCTGATTCATGACAAAAAATAATTATATGATTTATCTAAGCATTTATTAAAGCATTTAAGGCACAAAGACATTAACCACACATATTCAACCATTATTGCTAAATACTTGCTTATACTTTTGATGTAACAAAATTATATAGTTTTTATTGTACATAACTGCTAACAAATAAGCATTAATTGTTTGTGGTGATTGTTTAAATTTCAGATTTTATGTCAAAAATATATCAATCTTGTGTGAAAAAATTAAATTATTTAGTGTTTCTATTTACATATACATTATAAAATTTCATTTAATAATTTAAATCAAATTTACAAAATTTTTGTACAACTTCACCAACTTCCTGCAAAATGTTCAATACCATGTACTTACAAATAAAACCAAACATTTTTACATGAAATAATAAATTTACTTATGCTACCTTTAACAACCTAAAACTAATCTATCAGATATTAATGGGTCTGATGTTAACAAAAAAATTGTCTCATATTACACTGTAACATAACTGGCTTACGGCCAGTTGAGGGTGGGGTGGTGAGTAAAACGTGGCTGCAGTATAATTTTGGCAGATTGTGATGAGCTGTCATAAAGAGAAGACATGTTAAGAAAAGTACTCAGAACAATGTCATTACAATTCATTTCAGATATCTCGAAAGATTCCCTTTACCCTGTTCTAGTTTCATTTGGGTGTGAATGATAAAGGATCAAAAGACACATATGGTGAGTCACATGGGTTGCGTACACACTATACTGAAGTGATCGAATCCGATAGAGAGATGTGAACTGGGTTCTGTGAGAATGCCTGAGAAGTAGAATGCTACCCCGCTAGTCCCGTTTTTATGCTGCAATATTACCAATTACAAATAGGAATGCAGAATTTTGAATCATAAATTTCAATCGTTTTCATGGTTCCTGTGCAATATTTGAAGGATCTAATACAAAAATATCCCAAACTTTATTAACAAAATATCATAAATAATAAATATATATACAAATAAATCAAAAAAATTTGATCCTGTTTTCCAAAATGAGGGCCATTTTGATGAATTGGCAGTAGTTTGAAAGAGAATATGAATAAAAGAAATCTTGAAAGCTTGCATGTGCCAATATATTTCTGGCATCCAAAACTATCTATTTGAATATTAAAAGTCAAGTATTTATCAATCACTTTAATAATCAGAACCAAGGATATGTAGAGCCTGGAAACTTCTTTATCCAAATTGCCAATATTAATTCATAATACTATTGGGAATATGATAATAGTTACATTTATATAGCAGTTCATACGTTGGTTTCTAAGTGCTTTACATTGTAATTATTATTACCACGGTCATAGGATCCATCACAGTTCCACACAAAAAGTGCACCATCTCCACTCCCTGGGGAGTATCCTGGCCAGGCAACCATTTATCATGCACTCATGCCAATCTAATCACAGTGATTTTCACTTCCTACCAGGTACCTATTTAACACCTGGGTGGAGAGTGATGAACGTGGATAAGTGCCTTGCCAAAGGACATTAGCGCTGGGTGGGACTCGAATCCACAACCCTTGGTTTAAGAATCAAGAGACTGAACCACTACACCGAGAAACCTCCACTGTTATGTAAGACAGGTCACTTTAATCCTCCTTTAGGCTAAAAGTGCCAGCACTCAACCATACATGGGGTGATTTCAAGTACAGTGTTCGGTGTTGAAAGCGTAAAAAGTCCGCTGAACCGAGCTCCAACACCGAGCTGAGTTCAGAGGAACGATACCAGTTGCGTTTATCGATAGCACATGACGTCATGCCTCTAGATCTGCGCTGCGTTGCTAAATCATCTCAACTTCACGCGAGAAGTCTCGACTACGAAAATGAAATCGGAGAAAAATGCATCAAATTCTCATCGTACAGAATACAAATGCTATAATTTATTTAAGAATTTGAAAGAGTGAACATTATTCTTCATCAAAATATATAAAGCTCAAATAATTTGAACTCATCTTAACGGTAATAGTAAATTTTACGGGGATGTTTCATCGTGTTCGCCGCCTGTTCACGAGCTTGAGATTGCCAACACCAACACCGAACTTGAAATCATGATTTTCCCAATCCCTGGGGGTTGGTGTTGGTGAATGGGGAAATTGCACGTAGATCGTCAACACCAGCCGCAGTGCTGGGTTTAGCAGACGATATTCAACACCATTCTTCAACACAAACAGCCGGAAATACGTCATATTTTATGAGGTCAATCCCAACACCAGCCGGATTTCAAGTACGGTGTTGTGGCTGGTGTTGGCGTTGTCACAACACCAACACCAGCTTTCAACACCGTACTTGAAATCACCCATGGTAAAAGTCACTATCACCCACATTGTAAGAATGAATAGGACTGAGAATGTACTTGATGAGTTGTTCTGAAATGAAATGTAGTAGCTTTTACTTTTACTTGAACTTGAATGTATAATGGGAATGTAGAATGTGGAGCGTTGTGGCCCAGTGGATTGATCTCCGGACTTTGAAACAGAGGGTCGTGGGTTCAAATCCCAGCCATGGTGTACTTTACTCTCCTTCTTCAAGAGAGTTATCCACATTGTGCTGCAATCAACCCATTTGAGGTGAATGGGTACCTGGCATGAATCTATTCCTTGAAATGCACTGAACGCTGGAAGGCTGCTTAAGCTACAGCCTGTCTATTATTGTCTATAATTATTATTATAATAAAACCAGATATTTTAATCTGTATGGCTATTAACAATACTATTTGCAGGGCCAGTCTCATAGGTTGTAGCGCCTGTTTCAAAACATCCAAAGCTTGAAGAGTAATCTCTTTCAGCAGCTTCAAAGCTATCCCTTGATAAAACATTCTGTGTATCAGTGCGAGATGCCATGGTGAAGTAATTTAAAATTTCACTTATATACATTAAAAGTGAGAAGCTGATGATCATGAGGCTGATTTAGAGCAAGTCTTTAAGGCTAGTACCGATAGTGCTCAGGTTTGTAGGGTCCTGCTTTAGGAATTCCAAGGTACTTGGACTGAGAATCTGTAAGACAGGTCAGTTTGATCCCGAGGTGATCTAGATGAAGACGGGCAACTTCTTCGTCAAGCTGAATTATTTCAAAAAGAGAGAAGAAAAAAATAAATATGATACATATACAGAGCTAGGCGAGACCTAGCTACCTAATCATATAATTACAATTACTTCTGGGGGCATTTCATGGAAGGGTCTGTTGGACGTTTTATCCGACAGTTACTATAGTAATAATGCTTCTCAGCCAATCAATCAAAATCAAGGGAAGTTGTTAGATATGAAAACTTGTCAAACAAAAATTTGGATGAAATGCTCCCCTGAACTCCCTACTTCCTATGGGCCTATTAAAGCAACATTTCAAGCACACATTTGACTTTATAAAACATAAATGGATGAAAGAATCATCTAACCCTGTATACACCATCATATTATACCCGACATACATGTAAATGTAATGAGGCATTTTATAATCAGTTCTAGATCAACTTTCGCAAATGACATTTTTCTGTTTTTATGACACAACTTGTAGGTCACATTAATTTGTGATTTGGGAAAGCTTCTATTGCATTGTCATGCTTCAAATTAATTGGATATCATTTGACCCTTGCTAAATACCAAACACTACTAAACACTTTGTTGTTGCTCTTACAAAATTATCAATTGAAAAAAGGTAGTCATCAGCACCAGCATCAGCATCATCATCACCATCATCATCACCTTCATCATCACTACCATCATCACCATCATCATCACCATTATCATCATCACCATCACTATCATCATCCCCATCATCACTATCAAGATCACCATCATCATCATTATCACCATCCAACACCATCATCAACATCACCAGATATACCTTCTTGGGAAGCCGATGGACACCAACACCATAGGCCCCAGTATTGGTCCAAATCTCTAACTGGGCCAGGACTTGGTTCGTGAAGGATGTAGACATGACAAAGCTGGGGTGTCCCATGGCACAGCCCAAATTAACAAGGCTGCCCTCGGCTAGAACAATAATGTGTCTGCCATTCTCCAGCTTGTAACGGTCTACCTAAGAATGAAACATATTGACAATGTCAATTTTAGTTTTCTCCCATTCAAACAAAACAGGAATCTTGTTAGAATTTTATATATGGGTGTAATATCTTCTGCCCTAAAATAGTTTCGATACAAACACTATATCAATGATAACTTGGAAAATACTACAATAATCTACTACAATTTTCATAAAAATTTCAATATTTTAATTATGAGACACAAAACAAAGTTCCATGAGAAAATGACAAATCAAAAAAAGAAAGAAAGTCTGGTTAAAAGATTATGCCTTTGTCTACTGACTATTACAGAAATGTTTGTTCTCTTGTGTGAATCTTTCTTTCATAAAGTGGTATTTGCTATAAAATAATGACTTTTTATTTTTATTTCTTTCACTTGGCTCTATTTACCTGTGGTTTGATGGTATCCTTCTCAACTGCATTTCTGTTAAGCCATGACACATCAAACTCGGTACTGAAATGTCCAATGTTGCAGACAATGGCATCATTAGGCATCTCTAGGAAATGTTGGCCACTTAGGACATTTTGACATCCAGTGGTTGTGACAAAAATGTGGCCCAGTTTGCAGGCCTCTTCCATGGACGTAACTTGATAACCTGGTCAAGTAAGATAAATGAGCGACCAATTCCAAATTATCAGGGGTACACATTATTAAAGTAACACACTGTTTTGAAATTTTGCAGTCATTGCTATATACGTTTTGGTTATGAATAAACCAATTTGCTAATTGTACAATGCCCGATTGGTTTGGTTTATATTCATTTGGTCCAATGCCAATTCGTCCAATTGCCAACTTGTCTACTATCACCTGGTCTACCAACAGTTAGTCCAATATCCACATGGTCTAATTGCCATCTCGTCCACTCACCATTATGTCTAATAACCAGTTGGTCCAATAGCCATTTCGTCCATTTACCATTTGGTCTATTAGACTAAGTGTTAATTGGGCAAAATGAATGAAAACAAAAGAAATATTAGAACTGGTTATTCAAAAAAATAAAGTCATAGACAAACTGGTGATTAGACGAAGTGATGATTGGGCCAAATGGTTATTAGACCAAATGGTAGATGAAATGCTGGTGGACCGAATGGCATTATACTAAATGAAGGTAGACCACGTAGTGAGTGGACGAGTTGGCAGTGGACCAATCGGCAATTTACCATTTGTTCACATGTTTGGATAATTACAAGATCAGAATAACAGCCTGCTTCACAGCTAGTCTATCTGCTAGGTTTCAAAATTATGAAAGTTCTACCTTTAATCATAAATTATATGCAATAAAATCTTATCTCTCCCAATGAGAGTATCACAAATGAAAGTTTACTATGTTGTAAAATCATCATCTTTTTAAGGGGCCTGAATCATAAAGGCCTGTATTCTCAAACTAGGATTTACGCAGACTATCATGATTCCCTTTCAACGATCTTTACCAAAATCCCACATTTAATTGGATTTTTCTTAGTGTACGCAACGAAATAAGTGCACATACAAAATATGCATAGTTCATGATTAAGTACAATGAGTACGGGTCATAGAGTTACAAATACGTCAATTTTTGCCATTATTGTCAACTACCATGATACATGTAGCTGGGCTCTGCAGCCCATCACACTCATGCTTTTCATGGTAGTTTACATTAATCGCAAGTTATAATAGCTGTACGACATTATTATATGGGTATCTGAGTGCAGGCATCTTCTAGCACCAACCTAATTTCACGTCATAAAAGTAGACTCTGTGGATCTGTGAACAATTATTTCTGTGACCAATACGTTCTTGTGATGAACTGTTCATTGTTGAGCATTCAGTTTCATTGCACAAATAAATTAAATGGGTAATTTCATAGAACACGCATCTTCGATCACTACATGTGAGACCTTCCCACGGCAATTTGTATCAGTTTTCTAGTTCATATGTTGAGATGCTTTTATTTTTAATTTTTATCATGGCTTTAGCAGCAAAGTAGGCATGGAGAAAACTGGAGGTTGGATTTACAAAAAGGTGGATAATTTCATGGAATTGTCCCAAAATTTAAACCTGATGAAAACAAGGGTAATTTTGAGGGAGCATTGAATGCTACAGACCTTCCATGGAAGCCTGAAGAGCGTTGATGGGATCCACCTCCGTGATGAGTACACGGGCACCGAAAGCTCTCAAGGACTGGGCACTTCCTTTGCCCACGTCACCGTAACCAGCAACTACACAGATCTTGCCAGCAAGCATGATATCCGTCGCCCTCTTGATGCCATCGACAAGAGATTCACGACAGCCATACAGGTTGTCAAACTTGCTCTGCATTTTGAGATGAATAGACTGGGACATTATATTTAACTCTTCTCATGGCCAACATCTCTTAAATTTGCATGAATTAAAAAAAAAAATCAAAAAACAAATCTCTGCAGTGATTTTCTCTAGTTTATGCCAAACCTAACTAACACTGCAAATTATGAAGAGAAAGAAAATATTTGAAAGTGCTCATTGTTTTGATTATTGGCCCAGCCAGCTCGACACCACTATTTCAGAGTCATCATAAATGAACTATAAGATACAATTACAAATTGCCGATGGGTACTTGACAAATGGGTTTGTTTTCCAGCAGGGGGTATTTGATATTTTTTATAAGTAAAAGCAGAAAATAAGCCACAAATAATTTCCAATTATTTACAAGAGAAGATCTAATTGTTCATAAGCCTGGCTTCTTCTTAGTTTAACTTTTATCATTTTCCCCTTAGCCTTGTACTAGTTATTTTGTTCACATATTCATACGCATTGTCATTTATTATGATATCATTACTTGTGTTGTATATGTTTTTAATTATTGTCATGAGACATATTAAATTATAAATCTAAACTAGATAAGAGGATAGCAAAATCTACCTTTGTGACAGAGTCATTCACGTTGATGACAGGCAGTTTAAGACTACCTTCCTTTGTAAGCTTATTAAGACTGTGTATGCCAGCTGTGGTCTCTTCAGAAGCACCTCTGATACCTACAATAAAGTAAAAATCACACAAGAGCAATGCAATATATCAGTGAATTTATCTCTTTGGTCCTGTGTGCACAAAATCTACAATCTCTCACATGGTCTCACAGGCCTAATTCATTCCCCATAGACTCATGTGTTAAATTGGCATAATTCATAAAAAATAAGGATGAAATTCGGGGGTCGAATGTTTACTACCAGTGGATAGGATATATATCTGGCAATCCATATCTGACCAGAAAAGGGTCCCTCGACCGGCTCATTTTAAAAATAAATTGGCGTGTTTGAAGACATCGTCGGGGGGAGCAGATTCATCACCTCAAACAGCAAAATAGCCCTAATCCTTCCGCCAGTCAAAATATAGTCCAAAATTGGTGATATTTCTTCCCAATTTGGGAAAAGGAAGTTCAGTAATTACCAAAAATAGAATCAGTGTTAGATGGACAATCATATGCATACACTTTGTCAATCAGCCATATCAAAATAAAAAAATAGCAATGGGTTGGCTCGAATGAATATCTATGGCCTGCCACTAGTGATTAGGCCCGTGAAACCTGTAAGGTATCACAGGCCTAATTCATTCCCCATAGACTCATGTGTTAAATTGGCACTTTAAAAAATTCATAAAAAATAAGGATGAAATTCGGGGGTCGAATGTTTACTACCAGTGGATAGGATATATATCTGGCAATCCATATCTGACCAGAAAAGGGTCCCTCGACCGGCTCATTTTAAAAATAAATTGGCGTGTTTGAAGACATCGTCGGGGAGCAGATTCATCACCTCAAACAGCAAAATAGCCCTAATCCTTCCGCCAGTCAAAATATAGTCCAAAATTGGTGATATTTCTTCCCAATTTGGGAAAAGGAAGTTCAGTAATTACCAAAAATAGAATCAGTGTTAGATGGACAATCATATGCATACACTTTGTCAATCAGCCATATCAAAATAAAAAAAATATCTATGGCCTGCCACTAGTGATTAGGCCCGTGAAATCACATCATACAGGCCTTCCCTTCAACAAGACATTCATTTGCCAAAGGAAGTCAATCAATTGATTGTGAAATATTGCATGAGTTTCCTTTTTTTTAAAATCTCTATAATTTTGAAGTGCTTGTATCGTGACACATAGTATTTGATTTCATATACAAATTGAAACAAAGATGTAGATCTAACTTTACTCAACTTTAGGTTTGAAAATACCATTAAATATTAATGGAATGATATCTCTGAAGTTTTATTTTGGTATTTACCACCTGTATCAAAATTGATGCATTTTTTGTTTAATTTAGGAAGTCTTACCTTTTAACAATTCAGGATGTTTCTTGTGAATCAAGGAGACCAAGTTACTACCATCATCAAGAATCATGTTTAAGGGTTGACCATCCTTGAACATCAATGTCTGCTCTATACACCATACTAACTCCTCATCAGTCTCACCCTTCCAGGCATAGACTGGCACCCCCGACTTCGCAATGGCAGCAGCCGCATGGTCCTGGGTGGAGAATACATTGCTACTGGACCATTGGACCTGTCCATTGTAATTTGGGGAAGAAAGTTATAACTATTTTAGAATATTGCCATCTCTAATAATTATTTGGCACTGATGTTTCATATGATGTGACCATATCATAATAAATAAATGCATCTTAAAAGTTCAAACACACTTACTTGGAAGCAAAGTGACAATTTTACATTTCCCAAAGTTTTTGAAGGCCAGCATTAACTTTCAGACTACGAAATGGTAATCTAATTGTGAAACTTGAACCTCTCGTTGTTCTTTCTTTCTTTTTTGTTAACTAATAACCATTTACTTTTAAACAGTTTATCATAGACTTACAACTGATAAATGCAATTACCTCAGCTCCAAGCTCTGTGAGAGTTTCAATAAGAACAGCTGTCTGAATGGTCATGTGAAGACATCCAGCAATACGGGCACCTTTGAGTGGCTTGCTGGGTCCATACTTCTTCCTCATCTCCATCAAACCAGGCATCTCATTTTCTGCAAGCTCCATCTCCTTGCGGCCAAACTCGGCCAGGCTGATGTCAGCTGTACAAGATCATATCAAGAAGATAGTAAGGCCTAATGGTAACAACCATGAACACAATTTCCTGTTTTCAACTGGCAACTAGCAATAAAAAGGCAAAATATCTATATTTTTTTCAATATCAATGCAAACAAAAAAAGAGGTGAAAATAGGTCAGACCCATATGAAGATTCCTCAATAATATTAGCAAAAATTAATTCCAGTAAAGTATTCATATGTATCTAAAATATCTTTGCCCATGGATGTAAAAGTTTCCGTGGTATTGCAAGCTGAAGAGGCAGCTCTACATGAAGGTCAGAGTGCCTGGACAGTTCATGCACCCATTTCGGTCCATAATTTTTAAAGGGTTGATACAGAGACAACTAGCAATGGCATGAACCATCCCCCCCCCCTCGAGGACTCTGTGTGAGTTGTCATTTTTGAAATGTGGCAATTAAAGAAGAGCTGCTCTCCGGGCCACCCCCCCCCCCACAACCCAGGTTGGGGGATGTAATCCTGGGGAAGCCAACCCCCCCCCCCGATAAGCTTTACTCCAGGGGAATTGTCTGAACAGAATCAGGGATGGTCATACCAGCCAACTGCAAATACACCCTGCTTTTATTGCAATTGAATTTGTATTGTTATTCAAATGCACACACAATGTCAATACACCTTTGTCATTTGATTCTTTTGCATTGATTCACAGAGTTTAAACACTGGAGAGGTTAAGCCCCCAACATGGAACCCTAAGCATAAACTCTAACAAAATTCAACCCAGTTGTGTGTTTTATTTTTACCTATAGGCTATCTTAGACAACTAGTGTGCCACATTTCAGTTTAAACCTTTGTAAATTGAGGTCTTGAAAATTAAATACAACCAAACTTATAGATCGATCTACCAAGAATTCATTTTGCTGTGATGTAGCCTATTAGCCCATCTACTTAAAGGGGAATCCAACCCAAATAAAAACTTGTTTTTATAAGGAAAAGAAAAATCAGACAAGTTGATAGGTGAAAGTTTGAACAATATTGGACAAACAAAAAGAAAGATATGAATTTTTAAAAGTTGTAAATATTGGTAATCACTATACCCATGGAGATTTCAAATTGGCCGCATATGGGATGTCATAGTGATGTAAGGCAAGGACTACTCTTCCATGTACTCCAATACATATTATGGCTAAAATGTCCTTTTTCCCAAAAGTTTTATTTCAAATTATATTTTTCTTTCATGAGGACATAAAACAATATACTAAATGGGTTATATTTAGATTACTGCCCCAGGGGAATGGGTACTTAGGAGAAAACCACAAATCCCTGATAATAAAGTACATGGCCTATGGGAAAGTTGTCCTTGCCCCTTGTCATAATTTACTTACCCAGTTGCCAATTTGAAATCTACATAGTATTAGTGATCTCAATTTTAAAGCAGCTATAACTTTCTTATTGCTTGTCCAATTTCTTTCAAACTTTCACCATTCTGTTTAATTTATTTTTCTCCTTCCCAACACAACATTTTATGGCCAAGGCTGGGGCCCGTTGCATAAAACTTTTTTTCTAACCTGAGATTTCTAAGGTTGAAAACTCGGGTACCGTAGATTTCTCAGGTTGGCTACCTGAGATTGAAAAATCGATTGCATAAAGACTTTGGAAAACTCAGGTTGGTAACCAGAGTTTTATTAACCACGAATATTCGTGAACGAGGATGCGCACTGAAATTTGGGTAAAAAATAATTGCGCCCGTGTAAACTTGCGATTATCGATTGTCTGCTAGCAACGTCAACGAAATGGCTTCACCAAATGAGGTAATTTATTTTTAAAAATACGTTATTTTTGTTCATTGTATCATGAAATACAGTTTTTGAAATAATAACTATTAGATTCATCCATTCTGCTGAAAATATGTATCATTTTATCCCCGGCTAATCATCACGGCGCGGTGGTTTTCGCCCAAACAAATCCAATTGTAGCTGATGCTCACACCGTAGTTTAGCGGAGTAATGGTGCCCCTCTCCGCCGGAGCTCTGGCGTAGAGGTGGCCGTGTATGGAAGGGATGCAGTTTATTAGTAGTAGTAGACGTTCGATGTCGTAACGGCCGAATTTTTAACTTAGGTCTTTATCTGTTTATGGTTTTATAAATTCTTGATGATACTATGATTTCAGATACTGTTTATTTATAATATCGATATTCTATCTCTGACCAATTCATGCTCAGCAGAGTGAGTCAGAGTCAGAGTAGACTTGAGCCTGAGGAATGAGGTCGATCACGAAATAAGACATGATTCATTTTCAGTTCAAAATGTCAATTTCATCATGTATCGAAACCAAATTGAATTTGTGTTGTAATCATCCAATGTAGACTCCACATTGCTATAACATTGTCCTTAGACTTGTTGCCAATGGTTGGCTTATTATTTTTTTTTAATCCTTGGGGGATAAATGCTCACTTGTGTTTACACTCAACTAAGATAATAACACTGTCATTTGTATTCTAATGTATTTATTCATCATATGACTAGGCTTTAATTAGTCTAAAGTAGGTTGTATTCTTTTAATTATATTTTTTGAATTAGGAAGAGTCTGTGGAACACCAGATCTGGGTCAATATCATATTTTACCGATGGTTGGCCTCACAAAAATTAGACCGAAAGCATCAGTCTCTGTATTTTGGTTGTTCCGCTGAAGTAGCTGCGTTGGCTCACTCACCGATAGGGCCTACATATTATTATACAAATTAAAATCTGGACAAAACCCGTCCTCTGAATTGCCGACAAGATTACACATGCAGGCTCGCACTACTAAAGACTTCCCCAACAGTTTGCTCATTTAAGAAATCTCAACCATGTAACCTCCAGATTATTATTATTTTCAACCTCCATAATTTTATTTTCAATTCTAGCTGGGGGTGGGGGTGCATATGGAAGTTAACATCTTACAATCAAAACCTCCCCTCTCCTTGACATATATAGACCGAAAATTACAAAGTAATTGATCAGTTACATAATTAATTACATTTTTATAATATTTTTGTTGATGTAGACTTAGATCTACTTGTAATTGATATTTTTAAAGGAGAAGTAGATCTACTAGGCCGGGGGGGGGGGGGACTTTCATTGACAAGTAGATTTAAAGAAAAATTATCATTCTTAAAGGGGAAGTTCACCCTGACAAAAAGTTTATTGTAAAAATAGCAGAAAAAATAAAAAATATTCCCAAAGGTTTGAGAAAAAAATCATCAAGTGATTAAAAAGTTATTAGAATTTTAATAATTTGATTTGTGACTTCATATGCGAGCAGCATTCCTACATAGCAAATGGTAAAAAATCAATGAAAAGTTATTTTCTCAGAAAATTGTTTTCACTCTACCTTTTGTATATCAATAGGCAAATCATTTCACACCCGATCATGAATAGAAAACAAAATTAAGGCATCAGGAACCATACAAAATTTGAATTTCATGTATTTTATATTACATAACACATGGGGCAGCTGCTCGTTTATGACGTCACAAATCCAAAACTTTGAACTCTAATAACTTTTTTACTCTTTAACAGATTTTCCTCAAACCTTCACCAATATATTTTACTATTTTTTCTGCTATTTTTACAACAAAGTTTTCTTCTGGGTGAACTTCCCCTTTAATGTTTTTGTGATTTAATTTCATGGTCATATTTCAGTGTTACTTTTGTTTTGGGGGTTTCTTAAAATAAAATTTCTTCTTCATTGCAGAAAACGCCAACCAAACGAAAGCGTGAAAATATGACAGAGCAGCATATCCAAATTCTGTGCGCATATGTCAGGGAAAAGAGGTCTGTGCTCTTCGGAAAGCCTTTGTCTCCCACTGATAGGGTAAGGTATTTACCTTTTTCTTCTAGAAATATGAAGCAGGCACAGATCTAGCCAGAATTAAACACAATACTATTTGTGGCCATATTTTTATCACAATCTGCACTCTTCAAAACTTACATAAAAGGTAATCAAGTATGAATTGTTGTTTTGGACAGCCCTCAAGGGACAAAATTATACTCACTATTTTCTCTAGAATATCGAGAGACATTAAAAGTCAATATTCAATGACTATTTTTGCAACATAACAATATTTACCATGAACTAATTATGCAAAGCCTCAATATTCTGATATTTTGAGGTTGTTGACCTTAAGGTAGTTTACCTCTAGAGGTCAGCAGAGGTGAAATCTGACTGACATCATTTTAAAATGAAGCTTATAGCAAGATAAAACACTAGCATGGGCGGCGGAAGCAGGGGGACGTGTCCCCCCCCCTTAAATTTGAGGTGGGGGATGGCCCCCACAAAATATTTTGTTGATAACCTTTCTTTTTGCTTGTCAATTTTGTTTCCTGCGTTCCCCCATAAATTCACACAGGCCCCCTGAAATGTTTGTGGTCCCCCCTAACATTTAAGTTGATGACCTTATTCAGTTGATCCACTTCTAAAATTTAGGTTGATAACTTTTTTTTGGGGGGGGCTTGTCAAATTTTTACTTTTATCCATCCCAAAATTTCAAGTGGACCTCCCCTAATTTTTGTTTTTATTTGTATTTATGCGTTAGTCATAATTTGTAACAGTTTTTATGACCGAATTGAGTAATGCAGGTGAGACTGCAAGAGGCATTCCACTTGTTTTTTTTTTATTGTACAAGTGTATGGTGTGTTGTTTCCTGCAATGCCAATGTAATAAATTTCAAATGCTTGAAAATGACAATACATTTTCCTCCTTTGTTAAATGCAGGTCTCTGATCAGCGCAAACAAGCTTGGGAAAATATTGCTAAGCAGCTTTCAGCGACCGGATGCCCCAGGAGTGGGGATGACGTGCGTAAGGCATGGTCCGACCTAAAGAAAAGGGCCAAAAAATATGAGGATGATAAGAAGAAGACTGGTAAGCCTACCTTTCTCGTAACAAATGGAAGAAGACATTTTTACTCCAATCGTTAAAGGGTGTAATGAGTCTTGTCGGTCCAAGGGGGGGATGGGGTAGGATGGTGTTGTTATGGTCCCCTTAGATCTTGACTGTGGATCACAACAAAAAATTACATATTATTTAGAATTTGTGTGCTTATTAAATGTAATTAAATCATGTTGCTCTAATTACTAGAAGTTCATATAATTTTAATTATGGTGGTTAATATTTTTTGTAACATTCCTGAACAATTTTACTTGAAAAAAATTCTAGTATGAAATTGATTTTTCTTTTTATGACCACAGATCTTGAACTCATCCTGCAAAAGGTGGTTTTGTGGCATTTCCCCCAAAGATTATGGAAAATATACTTTTCAACTCTTAAAACCTTGATATAAGTTTGCTAGACTGTAGACAGGCTAGAGATCCAATTTGGTCTCATTTTAAGGCTTAATTCCGCTTAATAAGCGGAATATTCCAGCACTCTAAACAATGTATTTTGAATTTAATAGTCGTAATTAATGATAACTATTTTTGAAAAACTTGAATTTCCTTGTATAATTAACACTAAAAATTATTGCAGAGGAACTGTTTACTCATATATTTTATTTTGTTGGGTAGGGAGGGGTGTATTAGGCATGATATTGATAAATGCATACCTTTTTTCGTACAGGCGGAGGCTCCTACAGGTTCAAGCCTATGTTGGAAGAGGTACTACTCACCATATCGGACAAAGCCTTACATGGCATAAAAGGGCAAAATAGTGAGACTGGGGCAACTCAACCAGTAAGTATTAATTATTTATGGGTATTTGGAAAGTTAGTTGCAAAGTGGAAGTAAAATGTTCAACCTATGTTAGCTGAGCTTTTTGTTATCAACGTTGATTTCTAAAACAAGGTTAAGTTATGAAATGATGTAACTTTTAAAGTAAATTGATCTATTTCATGCAACATGGACATGAGGGTTATCAAGGCGTTCCACTTTTGGGAGGAAAGATATCCTGTGCGTTGTTCTTATCAAGTCTACCTCCAAAAATATGAATGCATAATTGCTGAGAAATGAGCAAAATAATCACAGAATTCCATGAAATGTCGCCATTTTTTCGAAGCAATATTAATACAGTGTCCCACATAATGCTTTTCTGTGTTAATGATCACCAGAATTGTCAATTACGAGCTAAGATTTAAAGATTTTACAAGGATAAGTGTACATTAATGTACCAGATCTAGATCTAAGATAATATTGTGACAATTAACCTTGATTTCAGAGTCTTTCTCATGAAATAATTGTTTGCTGCAACTACTGACTTTTACCTTTAAACATCTCACCATAGTATGATTATGTAGTTTTACATTGTTTTAATATTCATTTCTAATTTATCGTATCCATATAGTGCTCACAAAACACAGAGGCATGCAACCTTCTGCACCAGATGGGACAGGTGGAAGACGACGATGTGGAGAGATTGGGAGATGAAGAGGAAGATCTGGATCAAGATCAAGAAAATCCCCCCCCAAAAAAAGAAATTTGGTATCACAAGGAAATTTGTATCAAGAGATGCTTCTGAGGAATCAAGAAGCAATGCTGGAGACCCAACAAGGCATTCTAGCGACCCTCAATGCCATGTTGGGGGTCCTTCAAGAATATGTGAGCAAACATGATTGATTTTTTTTCTAAAAGGGATGACTGTTTTCACAAAATATTGCTAAAATTGAAACTTCATTAACTTTGTTATTTCTTATCCGATTTCCATGAAATTTTTGGCACTTTGCTCTGTGAATTCTACTCTATGTATTTATATAAATATTTTCAGCCCGGACCATCCTTTCAACTAGATAACAAAAGATTTTTTTTCTTCTTGGTAGAATTGCTTCTTGGTTCTTCATTAGCATCTCTTGGTACACATTTATCCTGCAAAAAAATCCACTCATGCTGCTATAGACTACTGAAGTAATGACATTACATTTATTTTTGCATTTCATTGTCTTTTATACAATATTTTGGTAGAGCATGATGGAAACTCACAAAAACCCAAATTTTGTTGGAATCGGTCCATGGGGGCCCTAATATGAACTCAAAAATATGTAACTAGCCCCATTGAAGTCAATGTATTATTTATTTGTCTGTTTCCTAACATTTAGAAGTAGGTCAATAATAATTTGACTTCAATAGGATTAATTGTGTATTATGTCATACCTTGAGGCCCGCATGGACAGATTCTCACCAAATTTGGGCTGTGGGGGGTTACCATCATGCTCTACCAAATTATTGTATCAACAAGTGGAATGCCTCTGGCAGTCTCACCTGCATCACGCGATTCAATATAGCAGCAGTGCTGACCTTGAAAACTACTATAAAATAATTATTCACAAAAACACCATTCATGTAATGATACAATACTATGTTCAATGGCATTTGACTTTTGTCATGTGACCTGCAACTCGCATGAGATGTTTAGTGATACTTGGTTACTCTTTTTTACTAAGTTTCATGAATCAGATCCATAAACATTCAGAGTTATGGTAATTCAACAGATTCCCTCAATTTGGCCAAAGTTCATTGACCCTAAATGACCTTTGATCTTGGTCATGTGAACTGAAACGAAGGCAGGATGTTCAGTAATGCTTGATTAACCTTATGGCAAACTTTCGGTTAAGATTTGGTGTTGACGCTGCCGCCGTCAGAAAAGCGGCGCCTATAAAAAAAACCAGAAAAACAATGAAATGCTACAAGGGAATTTTTATGATGTCATAGGGTTACTCTGTAATGCTAGTACTGTATGATTCATCTCGTATTCTGATCCATCTCATACTCTGATCCATCTCAAAAGCATTTTTTAGATGATAAGCAATACAGAACCACCATTCAGATGAATGAACTTTTTATTGGTAGAAGAAAAAAGTGCTTCGCATCTGATCATTGATGACATGCCATAGTCCATACTGACACCACTAATAACCATTTCGGCAACACAACTGAGGAAACAAGCAAAATTAGTCATGTTGGTTGGATCAGTCAATTACTGTTCCTGATGGGAAATTAATATATTCATTACTACCATTTTTCCTTCCTCGAACTTTTGGGACAAATTCATTACACTGCAAAATGGTCAGTGTAAAGTCAAAATAATTGCAGCCAACAATGTCATTCTCTTTTTAATGCATTTGCTTCTAGAGGGAGGCTCAAGATTGGCTGGAATTTCTATTCTAAATTTCCATCACTGTTGCAAACTTTGATCTGTAAAATTTTGTAGGTTTGGATGTTTATTTCAATTGCTATTCCAAATCTTTGAAAATTGGATTATAAAGGATCTAATATGAATATATGCAATAGTGACACCTCAATTCCAGAATAGAAAAGTGAACTCTAGGTGAAATAAGTATCGATAATGTCTCTCCTAGTAGCTGCTCCTTCTCCTACAGGATCATAAGCTTGGTCAATGGGTGGTAATTCAACATCTTCTTCCCCTCCTTCATGGTAATTTGGCTCCCTGAGATCCTTGCTTACATTGTGCAGAACGCAACATGCAACTATTACATCACATGCTCTTTCAGGGGATAGTTGGAGGCCAGACGCAATGAGGCATCTTAGTTTATTCTTTAACTGGCCGTTGACCATCTCGATGACGACCCGGGTTCGGCAATGAGCTCTGAAACCATTGGATATAAGATATGTGATAAGATTTGTTTGAGATTTTATTGGGGAAACTAAACTCAATAAACCCAAGCCAAGTTTATCCATCAAATGTCAGACCTTGCCTAATAACTTGTATTCATATTAATATATTTCAAGTGTATTTATACAAAATATATTATTTATTACCATGCAATCAACTACATGCATCATACATTCATATTACTTTTTGATTAACTGACCCAAGGCTTTAAATGTCAGACCTTGCCATAGAACTTTTTATTGATATTGATATATTCAAATGTATTTATGCAACATATTATTACCATGCAATTGACTAGGGGGAAGTATATCTTTCTCAGGGAATTGAACATTATATTATTCCCAATGACAAGCAATAGTTTTTTTCAAGTACTGTTGCAAATACATTTGGAGCAAATGTATTTATTATTGTGTATATACTTTGAAATTAATTTTTGGTGTATGCTGTTTCTATTATTGAATGAGCACCGAATTTGGTTGTAAAAAATACTTAAATAAAATATTTATTTGACATTTCACCTGTTGTATCTCCTTTCAGCTTCTGTGTGTGGATCTCTCACAGGTGTCATGAGCCATCTTTCCAAACGATAACCTGAATCCCCCAACAAGATTCCCTGAAGTTCACCATTAGCGAATTGCTGTCCAATTGCACTGTTCTGTAGTATTTTCATGAAATGGAAAAAAGAGGGGGCAACAAATTAATGTTTGTGATTGACTTGGTTAAAGTAGTGAAAATGAAATGATAAAAACAATATATAATAAGATGAAGAAAAAAATTGATACTGAGAAATGTGTACGAAATGTTATTAATTACTATAAAAGATATTTGTATATCTTAATGTACAATTATCTATTAGGAATCAATTTAAGATATATATGTATGTTAATTGTAGAAATTATGAAAAGTTTTAAAACAGATTGCATGACAGCAATCCAGGAATTTTAAAGGGTTTTAAATTGAAATGATGAACAGCATCGTTACAGGAATTTGCATACAATTCAACAGTGTAACACTCAAATGTAACATACCCTCAATATCCTACTGTCATGGGTGCTACCAGGCCACCTGGCGACAACATTCGTGATCTTGTATTGGGTATTGCAAATCAACTGAACATTTATTGAATGCCTTCCTTTTCTATTGACATAGATGTACTCCTCTTCTCCTAGAGGTGCTCCGTGGAGATTAACATGAGTTCCATCGATCGCCCCAACAATATTCGGAAATCCTGCAACCTCAAAAAAGGAAACTTGGGTGTCTCTCACTTTCTCCAGAGTTTCAGGGAACTTGATAACCTGTCATAAAAAATAAAAAATTTCTTGCATAAAAACACTGTCATCTCATGAATAAATATAAAATGTGATTAATAATAGGAACATGGAGAGGCAGAGCTTCTTGTCTGAGGTCATTTACGCCCCACCCCCCCCCCCAAGAAAAAAAGAAAATGAGGTAGAGAGGAAATTACAGAAAGGAAGGGGGCATAAAATGAACTGAGAAATAGAGATAAAAAGCGAAGGAACGTTCAAAAGGAAATGGGGAAAGGGGAGAGAAATAATTGAAGGTAATGAACAAAATCAAAAGAGAGGAGAAGGGAAATGGGTAGAAAATAAGGGCAGAAAGAGATCTAAATATAGAAGGGATTGAAAAGGATAATTAAAGGAATTCGGAAGGAGGCATGAAGAGAATGGAAGGGGGTAAGTAAGAAAACAAAGTGTGAAAAAATAAAAATATAGGAGAAAGAAAGTGTTGGGGCATATATACAGGCAGGGCGCGCAAAGCAAAATTGAAAATTTGGCGGGGGGCACAGGGGAAAAACAGAACACCTATTAAGAAAATAGCACATCTACCATGTATGTTGTAGTAGGGTATTGAGCAAACAAATGAGTGATAAATAGGGGGGAAGACATGGCATATGAGCAAAAAATCTTTAAAGCTAGAAGCGAACAAGCAAATTTTGACAGTTGTTTTAAAAAAATCTAATTTCTGATAGAGTTTGACATAATATTTTGAGAACAATATCATATTTAACCGCTTTTCTTTGCTTTCTTTCGTTTTCTTGGTCTTGAACATTATTTTGGTGGTCCATGGAGGTATTTTTTTGTTGGGGCGGGGTGAAGAAAAGAAAGGATGCTAACTGCAAATACGTTACATTAAAACACTGGAAATTTGAACAAATTAAAAAAGAAGGTGCATTTAAGCAAAAGTAAATAAGGGTATATTCAAATGGGGCATTTGATCAAGGTGCATAGGGGCCAATATTAATACATGCTACTAGAACTTCACTACAAAAAAGGGCAACTAAAACGGGCTTAAGAAGAGTTTAAAAAGATTTTTTATATTTAAAAATACACTTAGAAGGGATAAGAACGATAATTGAGGAAAATTATGGGCGCTAAAAGAGCAAGAAAGGAAACGAGAATTTATAAGGCAAGAAAGGGACGCTCTTTAATACATAAAACGAATGCATTTGGAAGGGGTCATTTTTCTTGGGCAAAAAGGGGACAATTTTTAGTGCTTCAAAAAGCGTGTGGGTGGGGGACACTGAAACCCCCCCCCCCCCGGAAGGCCGGGGCGCAATATCAAATGAAAGGGAAATTAAAGGGAAAATGTAATAAGTGAGGTTGGGAAGAGAAACAAATTGCAAGAAAAGAGAACAGTTGAAGAAAAGGGAAGCAGGGGGGGGGGGCACTACCTCTGATGAGTCACAATTCATGCAGGTGACGTCCCCCCAACCCCCATTTGAGAAGCAAAGTGAATAATTTTTAATGTAAAAATGCAGTGAAAACAGACATATTTCCAGCTCTTTTGAACCTGAAGACCCTTTTTTTTATTCTCAATTTTTTTCTGGCCGGTAAGAATTAAATCCTCGAGTTGGGGGTTGAAGACCTTTTTTTTCTTGGTTGTGAATTTTTTTGCAGATGAGATCTCCATCCAAATATTTGCCCCCCTTTTGGAAAATCCTAGGTACGCCAGGGGTTGGGAGTCAAGGGACTGCTTTTGCTCATGGGCGAGAGCGTGGGTTTCATTAAAAAAAACCAGGGTTTAAAAAATCATATTTTCCTCACAATTTTCTGAGAAACGAATACATGGGAATTAAAAGAATGGAAAAAGTAACGCACAATACATTTTACCCTTTTATTAGGAAGGGATGGAAATTGTGTGTTCATTAATTGTTTTGATCGACCATTTATAAACAGATCGATTATTTTGTAATATAATTTTTATGATCTTAATGGTAAGTCAAATTTTATCAAATTCAGCATTCCATAGAAAACAAACTCGCAAACAACAACAAAACGAGATATAGATCGATCGGTTGTACGCTTCGCATGTATGTGTGAGTGGTCATCGATCAGTCATAGAAGTGTTTTCGGAGTAGGTTGTCTGCGTACGTACGGTATGGCATTATAAATGAAAATAGTAAGTAAATTTAGAAGTATATTGACATAAATTGACCGGTGTTACCTGGTCTTTTAACGTCTTATGGGGTGGCTGCTCTGATACAATACTGTAGTCGATCGACTGACTGAATGACAGTGCGTATCGTCTCGTAATATTTGTAATGCCCAACGCGCATTTGCACGTGCGGGACTGGGTTTGGGATAATTGATAACGATAATCAACGCACAAGCATTTATTTCTCGTTCAGCCCGTCTTAAGAACCCCCAAATCTCTTCAAAAACTTCGTAAGTCACAAACAACATATCCCTACATGTTGAAATAGATTGTTTTTTTATTCCTCCTTCTTAACTGGTTCTAGAAAATAAGGGTTTAGTAGTCTAGAACTGACGACTGAGGTATAACTTTGTTTTGACAGACAGTTTTGACTGTAAATGAGTACCGGTACCGGTAGGTAAGCAATTAAGATTCATGATACATGGGCAATGCAATGGTAATACGTTGAATGTATTGAATTAAAAAAAGGATTGTTATTACTCTATTGATTACTTACCTCATCTTTCAGTTCACATAGGGCTAGGGTTACTCTCCGAATGGTTCGCGATGCTGTACTCAGGTGCACCCCATGGATGCACCGTGTGTCATCCATGACACTACCTGTCGCGTAATATCGTAGACTTAAAAAAACTTGCAGGGATGGGGAAAGTGCACGATTCCTCCTCGTTCTGTGCTCCAGCCTATCACTTATCATATCTATGATGTGCAGACATCCCTGCCTTGTAAATCTATACAACTTGAACATTTGCTGATCATCGTAAACGTCGAGCGGATGGTGCCGATCGCGGAAAACCCTTTCCCGTCTGAGTGCAGCGATTTGCAGAGCATGCAGTACAGCAGCCATCTTTAAATCTGTGCTCATAAATTCTCTGGTTAACTAAACACCAACTTCAGAGCTAAGGTAAAATTAACCGGAGTTTCTATGGAAATGAACCGGAGGTAACCGGAAAAAAATCCGGTTATTCTTTATGCAACAGACAAACTACGGTTAATTATTTTTTACCGGAGTTTTCACTCTAACCGGAGATTTTTACCGGAGAAAACTCCGGTTAGAGTTTTATGCAACGGGGTCCTGGATTTCCCTTTAAAAATGAGATCTCTTGTAATATCTAGGCCTATGTAATTGGTTATTCAGCAATGATTAATCTGAAGTCTGGGTCAAACCCGGCCCATCAGTCCAGCGGTGCTCCGTGCTCGACCAATAGTACTGCCAGTCACAGACCACTTTTCTGCAGATTGGCAGAAATAATGATTAAATGAAATTAAAGAATACATAACAGAAATTCACAGACAAAGACGGTGTCAAAGACTTGGTCTTAGATCGAAAATTAAATCAAAATGACTCAGTAATTGAGCACTCAATTTTTCCAGAATTTCATGATATTATGCCTATCAAATAGTAAAGTCTACCAAGGAGTAGAGTAGGATATTGAAAGGATATTATGAAAGTTTAAAACATATAAAAATGCAGATATGAGATCCTTTTGACATTTCTCAAATTCTTCTTCAGGACATTTTATTTTACTAATACTACCGTATATCAACTGAAACTTCACCACAATACTCTAAGATATAATCCTGTGACTGCGGCACTTTGTTATAGTTTTCGTTGTTGTTTTTTCACCAGTAGGACTGGAAAATAAATTGAAATGAATTGATTTTGAATTGCAATCATTTTTATTGTCAAGTTTTCTTCTTACCAACTTTGAAAGATGGCATGACTGCTGCAGTCACGTCACAGTGTAGTGCTGGAAAATTAAGACGAGACAGTCAGTAGATCTATCCAAATTGAGAAACGGGACAAAGGACAGAATATCAAATTCCTCTCAACGTCTCAGTGATGGTAGATTTACTCTAATGAAGCCCTACGTGATATCGGAGGCGGGGAACAGCAGTGCGGTCCAACATACAGTATCCGGTACGGTACGGTATGGTACGGTACTGGCCTGGAGCTAGAGAGAAGCCACACCGCGCGGCTCGCTCGGCGGCCGCCAGGACTTTCAGTCCTCTTCGATTACAACTCTTATCATCTCGCACAGCACTGCCCTCGATCAAGGTCAGCCGAGCGAAGGAAGGGAATTCCCCCACAATTGATGGCGAAGAGTAGTCTGCATTGCACAGGATCCGGAGTAGCTCCATGGGTTTTGCGTAGCGCATCATTGAAGCGCGCCTGAAGTAGAAAGTCATTCACTCGCTTCTTGTTAAATTTCGCTAAATAAAGACAAGTGAAATCACCACTATTTCTTTTGTGTTCACACCAGTTTCAAATATTTCAAAAAATACCCCCTATGGGTTATTTCTCTTTGCATTTTTCTCCCTTTTTCTTCAGTTTGTTTTCATTGTTTAGATAAATGTATTGCATTTGTATTAGTGCACTTGATTGTTTTACCAGTACTCTAAAATAGATTGAACTGAATTGATTTGAATTGCAATAATTTTTATTTATTTAAAATTTGATGATAAAAATGCACTTGATTAAAAGTTGTTAATAAATGCAGCAATTTGAAACGTTTCGCCGTCTCAAATTCATGTGATATTATTCAATTTTCATAGAATAGTACGGGCCGAAAGTATGATCATCGGCTCCCTTATTATTGCTCATTTCTGTTTGTGGTAACTCCCGTAGGAACTCGGAAGGACAGCATTTTGCTGGTAAACGCCAAGCTGGTATACAACCAATTACATGGGTGGATCCAGGGGGGGCCGAGCCCCCCCCCCCCCCCCCTATTGGCGGAGCAAAAAAAAAGAAAAAAGGGAAAAGGAAAGGAAAAAAGAAAAGGAAGGGAAAAGAGAGGAGAAAAGAAGAAAGGCATACATAAGAGGAGGAACATGATTGAATAAAATAACATGAGGGGAAGACTTTGAAAATAATTTTTTGAAAAATTTATTTCTTAGGATATAAAATTTTCGCTCGCGCTTCGCGCTCTTATTGTCTTTTAGGGGATTTGCATATCTTGCTCAATATGGAGCTTGAAATATCAAACTTTGAAGTCAATATACAAAACATATTTCAGCTGGGAAATAACTTTCATTATTTTGTTTGATTTACAAATTGATTTTTAAAAAGTGCTCTGTAAAAATGTCTGTGTTATGGTCTGAATATTATCATTTTCTGCTTGCGCTGCGCGCTCGCAAAATTTGATTTGTCAGGTACCTATTATTTTCCTGTATTCCATAAAGTTCTCAAAAAGTTCCCTATTCAGGTCAGATTTTCAAAGCGTATCAGCTAGCGCTGCACGCTAGCATGTTGATTAGTGAGTTATGTATATCCCAATGTTCTAAATCAAACTACTTTGATGACAGTTTATCAAAAATTTCGGCTCGCGATTTCCGCTCGCGATTTCCGCTCGCATTATATCATGCATTTTATGCATAATTACAAAAGTGCTTTAAATGTCCAGTTTTCAGGTCATAATATCAACAGATTTCGCGCTCTCATGCTTAGGAAGAGGAATAGGAAGATAGTCATCATTTTCTTATTACGTAATGCCCTTATAGAATAACCCGGTCCTATGTAAAAACTCAAAGTAATAATTATTAAAATACATCAGCTCTTTTTTAACTGTCATCCATCACGATTCACAATTTTCCCACAAAGTGTTTGCAATACAGAGCTTAAACTGACCCTTTGTTAGATCGGAATATCATATATTTTTAGCTTTGCGCTCGCTTTATTGATTTTCATGATAAGACAGGTACTTAGAATCAGGGGCGTCGATCCATTTTTCAGATTGGGGGAGCAAAATCATTAACGTTCCAAAGGCGCTGGATCGTACAAGACACCCACATATACACACACACCCTTACACACACACAAAGAAGAATAGATGCGAAGCGCGAGCTGAAAATTTTGATTTTTCGATCTGAAAAATATGACAGTTTAATGGACGTTTTTTTTATAAAGAACAAGATATATATCCAAGAAAAGATGAATGCATATCGAAGCAGTTCTTTTGAGGCTTTAAAGTGAAAACGGGACATTTGCATTCACCTATTTAATCATGAGAAGTATGGGTTTTTGCTACAGAAATGATGCGAGCGCGAAGCGTGAGCTGAAAATTTTTATATTCCAATCAGAGAAGCAGGCATTTTGAGCACGATTTTAAATTAAGAACGAGTTGTGTATCTCATTCTCGCTTGCTGAACATTACAATCTTGTTTTTTTTGCCATATCCGGAATTATTGGGGGGGCAAATGATATGTTTGCCCCCCAATATTTTCATTGGTGGGGCGATCGCCCCCCCCCCCCCAGGATCGACGCCTCTGCTTAGAATACCCTAATTCTAGGTCGAAATCTAAAACACATGTTAATTCAGATACGCAGATTGTTCTCTATTTAAATCATCCAGTTTCAGATCACAATATCAAAAATTGTCTGCTCGCGGATAAATAACTTATCTTTTTCATGATTTACAAAACATGAATAGAGTGTCCAGAATTTTTCCGCTCGCGCTTCGTGCTCGCATCAATAAAGTTTAGTTTATATACTTAGAGTCCTTCCAAGATTACAAAAAGTGCTTAGCATTTCCATTATTCAGGTAAAAAAGGTCAAAATTTTTCAGCTCGCGCTTCGCGCTCGCAATATTTGAATGTTGAAATATGTAACGTCTTCATGGCTAAATGCAAGCAGTCCATAACAGGTACAATTTCGAGCAGTTCAAAACGTATACAAAAATTTTCTGCTCGCGCTCTGCGCTCGCATTATTAATGTAAGGAAGATCCCCACTTACTCATCCTTTTCATGATTTACAAAACTAATTGAATAGAGTGTCTTGTTCAGTAGGTCTAAATCTCGATTTTTTTGCTCACGCTTCGTGCTCGCATGTTTAATTATATACCTATTCTGTTAAACAAAACGTGCTAAGAATTTCCATTCCTTAGGTAAAAATGTCAAAAAATTTCGGCTCGCGCTTCGCGCTCGCATTATTTGATTTTTAAAAATGTGTAACGTCTTCATGGCTAATTGCAAGCAAGTATTTAACAGTACCTTTTCCATCACTTCATTTCTGCTCACTCTTTACGTTCGTATATCTTGAATACACATCTTTTTTTTTCAGGAAGACAAACATTTCCCAGAATGTTCAAAATTTTAGGAAAAAGTACATAAGATTTCCAAAAAATTTAGCTCGCGCTTCGCGCTCGCATTATATAAATAAGGGTTATGGTATCATACATTTATGTTTCATAAGAATAAAGCTAAAAAGTGACCATTAGGACTACCCCTTCAAAGAAACAAAAAATCCCGGCAAAAATCATATTCGAGCTGCCGATCGGGGAAAATATGGCTGAAAAAATTTCCGGGCCCCCTATTGGCGAAGGCTGGATCCGCTCCTGATTAATTCCTATGATATAACCAATTACCTATGAAACATTTTACGTCTAGGTTTATCAGTCATAGTGGTTGACGTTATATAGACGACAGATATCACTCTCGGGCCTTTTTATCAAAGTGGACACAATGGCAGAGTTGGGATTCGAACTCACAACCTTGCGATTATGAGTACAATGCTATAACCACTGGACCACACGACCCGTGTTTTCACTGTGCTCTAGCTGTCTTGCGAAATAATGCCAAACTTAAAATGTCATCTTTTCTTTCTTTTTTTCATCCAATTTTATCCTTCTAATTGTTTTAATAGTGTCATTTCTCTCTCTCCTCTCCCCCCCCCCCCTCTCTCTCCTTTTATTCATTTTAGTGTTGAATATAACAACTTTTGTTCATGATCTTGATCGCAAAGGCATAAGGAACATAGGTAACATTGCTTGATATAATAGGCCTATATAGATAGAGAAAAGGAGTTGGCATTGGCTGCGATCCTGTGGGCGGTGCATGCGGCACAGTGCTCCCACTTTTGAAGCTCTAAAAAGTGACCCTTATAAATTATACCCAAGAACTCGACCCACCCCCTCTAATAAACACGTTCTTTTCCCCTTTCAACCTTCTTTCTACCTGTTCCTACCTGTGCCCATTGTCGTATATTTGCCCGAGCCGGGCAGTCAAATCTACTCATGCGTGACTAAATTATTTAAAAAAACGAGTTTTTTTCTCTGTGTGCAAAATAACCCCTAAACAAGGTTTTCGCGGGCTATATTTACACATTTTGGCCCATAAACAAGCTGTCGTCAAACATGACCCCGGGAGAAAACTTGGTGAGGGGGCATACCCTATACGTTTGACCCTGTGATTGACCAGTCTTTCAAAACCACCCTTTTTCTCGAAAATCAGTGTTATTGATACCCTTAACGAGTGCACGGGCGGCCCTTGTCCAAAACTAAAAAAAAAACACCCCTTTAAACGCGTTTTTTTTTTGGGGGGGAGGGGGTAGTCACGCATGTGCAGCAATATGTTTGACTACACCCCCCCCCCCTCGGGTTAATAGGCCTACCGCTCTTTTCATGCAAGATCAGTGGGATGTTTTCTTCATTATTTTCCCATCTACACGTGCCTATCTTACTTGGATGATTCTTTTCAAAATGTGTTTATGCCCCAACTTAAGCTCCCTTTTTTTATTGTGAAATTCATCTTCTGTAAGTGTGCCCCTTCCCACCTCTGATCAATTGCCCTATTTGAATATGTCCTAATTTACTTCTGATAAATGCACCTTTTTTGATAGTTTGTTCAAAACTTGCATTAAAGGTATATTTTTGCAGTTAGTGTCATTTCTGCAGTGGAAGCGGAACTCGGGGATGGGGCACCAAAGTTTCCAATAGAACTGTGCCCTCTATGGGCAACATCTTTTTACTCTGCACATTTTCGTTCCTATGATTCTCTTATTTGTAATGTATTTCTTATAATTACTCCTTTGTTTTTCATGGATTTTTCCCCGAGCGTCTCTGAAGGGCCACGTATACAGGACAGAGAATACTTCTTTCAGTGAATTCTATTCAACGAACTTTTTTATTCCTAAGCAGGGCATTTAGTCTCTCACCTTATACAATGCTCTCTGGGAGGCAACAAAATAACTGAAGGGCCACTCGAGCCATCATTTTCCCCTAATAACAGTGCACTTTGTTTATTTTCTTTTCAAGCGATAAAGAGTGTCTTCCGTGAGGATTTTGTTTCCAAGGATTTTCTTTGTAAAAAACACAATGATTTAAAGGGGAAGAATTTTCTATTCATTTTTAACACACTTAAAAAATTAAAGTTGTAATTGGGCCCCATGATACACACACAAACCAGCGCGTGCATCTTCATAGTTTTGAAGCAGCACAAAATATCATGATAAATCTCTGCTTTACATTAGGTTCCCTTTTCATTTCATTTTTTAATTTGCAAATGACATACAAATCAATCAATAAATTTTTCATTTCTCTAAGTTTAAATTATAAATGTTTGTATTATATTTGCATTTAATCTATAGGATAAATTCTGTTTATGGTAACTCCCGTAGATCTCGGCAGGACAGCATTTTGCTGGTAAACGCCAAGTGGGCATACAAATTACCTGTAGGAAACATTTAACGTCTAGGATAATCCGTCATAGTGGCTGATGTTATAGACGACAGATATCACTCTCGGGCCTTTTTATCAAAGTGGAAACAATGGCAGAGTTGGGATTCGAACTCACAACCTTGTAATTATGAGTCCAATACTCTAACCACTGGACCACACGACAAATTAAGATTGAACACACGTCAGGCCTTAAATGAAATCAAACAATGTCCAATGTGACAAGAACTAAAACTCAATTTTTCTTTCTTATAAACCTGACAAAGATGCAAATGAATATAGGATGTAGCACTACATCCATGTCTATTCGTATTTTGATTGAGTTTCACCAAGTACATTAAAAAAATTTAAGAGAAAATATTTAGCGATAGCTAAATTAGTATTGAATAATTGAAGAAAATAATTACACTTTCTAGAAAAGTTTAAGTTTTGTGTAAATGAATGACAATTATCTAACTTATTTTTTCTTCAACAATAGTAAGATATCAAACAAGTATACTTATACAAGCACAGTGTTAATATTACAAAATAAGCATTTACAGTTTAATAAATCACTATTGAAGAACATATACTTTCTATAAAAGTGTAAGTTTTGTGTAAAGGAATGAGAGTTATCTAACTTATTTTTTCTTCAACAATATTAAGATATCAAACAAGTACTTATACAAGCACAATATTACAAAATAAGCATTTACTGTTCAATCAACCACACCAACCCCCTTCTTTCCCTCTCATCTTTCTTGTAAATATTCTACGCCTCAAAGTAGGAACCAAATATATTTAAAGAAAGACAAAACCTTTGGAACAAGATAGCTTATGTGAAAACAGAATAATCAAAGAAACAGATCAACGAAAGTTTGAGAAAAATTGAATGAATAATAAGAAAGTTATGAGCAAAGAATATATTATGGATAAAGGGTTTGTATCACTATAAGAAAGAGCAAAAAGAGACATTTGGGGGGTATTTTGTAGGCATCAAAGGGAAGCTTGTTGATGCTCATAACTTTCTCATTATTTGTCCAATTTTTCTCAAACTTTCCAAGATCTTGTTCTTTTATTTTTCTCTTTCCACACAAGCCCACTTGTTCCAAGGGTTTCATTCCCCTTTAACTGAAGTTGTCACCCGTCCATATCCCATATTGCCAAAAATATATGTATATATAGATCCCTAAGAATTCAGGACACTATAATGATATGCGGGTTGCCAGTATAATTTTGAAGAACATTCCAGTAATTCTACAAATATTTGGTGAGTATGACTGATTGCCTTTCGAAATTTACAAGTCAAAAGTGGCAAACGATAATTATGTCACATATAAACTCCTATTTCAGACTGATTGTTGTCACTTTAATTTGTTTGTTTATTATCCTGCAAATCATCAGTCATTGTATAAAAGGAAAACACTTTTTCATTATAAAACTTTATATCAACTACTTGACAGTACAAACAACTGACTCATGCATCACTTTTACTCCGTTCTCCTTTTCTTGTGTGGAAAATTCCGTCTCATTGTCGCATCAGTTGATATTTTCAGAAAACTGATGTTCAGCTATGCATCGGCCTTGATATAATTATAATCAAAGTATCGTTCACAATCTATTGTTTTTGTATGTAAGTTTCACTCTTGAGTATTAAGGTTTTAATTTTCACATTCCTTTTCACTAAAATAATGATGAAAATGTGGGTTTCCTTCTGTCGAGGCATTTTCCTTTATAATCCACGTAAAAACATGAATTCAGATCCCCCTCCCGAAAAAAAATAGTTATCAACGGCGAATCTTGAACTATCCTTGATGTATTTTCTAAGGGCTTTGTCCTTCACTGTTTGGAGCTTCGATGCTCGCATTCTTCTTCTGTTCCTCTTTCTTCCTGTCTTTTTTGGATCTATCAAATAAAAACAATATGCAACAAAACTTATTAGCTATTATAATGATTAATAATAATAACGTTTTATTTACCCAGGGCAGTCACTTTAATCAAAAGACTGCTCTTCCAGTGAGCCCTGCACAATATATAATCATTACCCTTGTTTAAATACTAAGCGCCAAGCAAGAAGGCAGAAGGTCCCATTTTTATAAGCCTTTGGTATGACTCGGCCGGGGATCGAACCCACAACCCCCCGTTTATGAGGCGGGCGCTCTATATACTAATATGCCGTTATGCCTGGTTAATTAATGAAATCTGTTTGCTATAAACCCCCCGGGGGGGGGGCACTTATTGACGAGTGGATACCATGCGCGACCAAAAACACGTAAAAAGGATGTCCTTTTCACGATAGGGCACGTTACGTACGTAACGTGATAAGGGTGTCAAAAACACAAAAATAATGAAAAAAGGGTATCTATTTCGCTAGGAAAATTACGTGTTTAGGGTCGAATTTGCGGGAATGATAAAACAAAATTAAAATGTTTTATAAAGGATGTCGCTTTTGCCCCAACACTTCGTGTTTAGAGTCCGATTTGCGCGAGGTGTAGAAGGTGGGGTCGTACTAAACCAAACAAGGTAAAGCCGACCACCGAAGAACCCGTAACAATAAAACATTCCTGGGTGGTGTTTCATAAAGCTGTTCGTAAAGTTACGCACAACTTTACGAATGACTGGAACATATTATTATACATAAGTCAGCTACATAGGGATATATCATATAACACAAGAAAGGGTCACCAGTCGTGCGTAAAGTCATTCGTAACTTACGAACAGCTTTATGAAGCAGGCCCCTGTACTTGTTTAGGGGTTCATTTCAGGGAATATTTGCCAAGAGTATCGTTTTGTTTCCAATACTTGTTAAGGGTATGGTTTCACACGCCAACACTTTTTAAGGGGTGCATTTTCAGAATATGGAAAATACGTGTTTAGGGTGCTTTTCGAGACCCCATGGTCGCGCATGGTATCTACTCGTGAATGGAAGTGGCCCCCGGGCTATAAACTGATCAAAATTCAATGATAATTTGCTTATAATAATTATGCGCCATTTGAATGATTGAATGAAAACATTTGAATAGAAGGTAAACTAGAGGGGGAGAGGGGGCTCTCTCTAGTTCGTGTGTATAAGGGTAAGGATGTGCAAGCGCACATAATAATATTGGTGACAAACGGGGACGGTAAAGAAAAAAAAACACTCTGTATATTGGGGATATATTCCCGTATCATGCAAAATGGGGACGTTGTGTATGTGTATTACAATTTATCGGTAACCGGGGACGTTTGAGGCCTACACGACACAATATCCTTAATAAGCACTACTAATAAGCGTCAACTACCAATCATAACCCTCATCTTACACCAGAGAATTTAAAGGAGGCTAATTGTCATATGTTTCCGTATTTTCTCAACGATACCATATCCGCAAACTTTTTTTTTGCAAAATGGTTCATTATAAAAAAAAACTTACTTTATTAGGAACATGATCATCATAGCAACGAGGATAATCATGCCGATGACAACAATCAAGGCAATCGTAGCTTGTACCGGAAAAGCTTTTTTTTAAACAAGAAAACAAAAATTGCAAATGATAATCTTGAACAGAATAGACATCGAAATACCTGATATCGGAACCGGGATCTGAAGCATTAAGTGAAAAGGATATTTCGTAAATGGGTAAAAGAAGAAAACAGAGAACAGAGAAACATTATTGACAGTTTTCGGATCCGGGATCAGAAAGTGAAAGGCTTTTTGTAAATGGATAAGAGAAGAGAAAAGGGAAACATTATTGACAGTTTGCGAAATTCCACCGAAGATTTGCGAAGTTTTGTGTACTTATATATATATATATATTACATCCCATATGCTTTTTTATCAGATAGTTGAATTTGTTTTGTTTTACAATCATTATTCCTTGGACATATTTTTTTCCATACACAATTCATTAAAAATTATTTATTCCTTATGGACAATTAAAGTTTGAAATGGGGATTTGTTCGCGCATAACTATTTTTAAAAATTCTTTTGATTCGCATCTAAACTTAAGCGACTTTTTCTGAATTGTCTGCATTTAATCCGTAATCAACATGTACAGATCAACTTCACATCTCGGTGGCCTTCTCTTTTATGCAATGTCTCATCGATAGCTCATTAAAGTTTAAAGAAGTGGAAGCGTCGTGGTGTAGCGGTTCTGACTCTCGCCTTGTAATCAGAGGGTCGTGTGTTCGAATCCCACCATGGCCTAGCGTCCTTTGGCAAGGCGTTAATCCACACTTTGCCAGTCTCCACCCAGGTGTTAAATGGGTACCCGGTAGGATGCGAAAGCATTATGTACTATGCCTAGCAATTGAGTCTTGGAACTCTTGTTGGAATGCTCCCCAGGGAGTGGAGAAGGTGCATACATTGTATGCGGGCATGCAAGGATCCGATGACCGGGGTAATTATATGTCTGTAAAGCGCTTAGAGACGTCGTTCCGATGTATTAAGCGCTATATAAATGCGGAATATTATTATTATCATTAAGTCAATTTGTTTTTCTTCCTTTTCCCTACTTACGATGTTGGGGTGATGGCATATCGACGATGGTGACAATGAATGAGCAAAAGTTGATATTTCCGTATCTGTCGGATGCAACATAAATAACCGCTGTTGTTGATTCCGACGGGAAACTATCATTGGGATGATGATTTTGGATGATGGAAACAGGACCTGATGGATCGTATGCGGTGACCTCTGGCCACGTGACAACTCTATCACTTGATCCGTTTAATGGTAGTGTGATGTTCTCTGGGCAAGTCAGGTTGGGTCCGGTGTCATCCGCTACATTCAGTAACGTAATAAAAACGGAATGATATTTTATGTTAATTAAATTGTTGAAAAATTGAATTAACAATATCGAATAGTCATCGATGCTTGGATTTATATATTCATATACCCCTGGAATGATATTGAGGAATCTCTGTTAGAATTCTTAATGCCTATCTTGTTTTACAACAAAGGTTATGCAAATATTAATGTTTCGAAATAACCTGGGTCCTTATTAGAAATAATTGAATAAAATTCGAAAGCATTTTCAATTATTTAAAACCAAATACCCCTAATTCGTCATCTGAGCCGCTTATACTTCTGCATATACTTTCTCAATGATAATCGGTCAAACCGAAAACGCAGATTACGCACGGACAGGGCATTCACATCTTCTCTAGATAGAAAATTCCACACCACTGAACTCTATAGAGGTAACTTTCTGTGTCACAAACAGTATGCGTCGTCCTAGATAACTTACCGATGCAATTTACATAAAGTACGATTTTTGTCAATCTAAAGGATAAGGGATGCGTGACGATCTTAGAGTTACCGGTAACATTTACGCTGAAAGAACACATCGCTGAGTTATTGTTCATGTCCCTCGCTTCATAGATGACAATGGCAAGTGGCCCTTGGGTTGAGAAGAGATCACCAGAGCTGTGGGACGATTCTAGGACAACTCGTCCTGAGTCATCAGAAGCCGTCGGTTCAGTCCAGTTCACAGACACGAAAAGATCCAAGGGGGCCATGAAGACGTGGATGTCATCTGGACAGTCGACTAACTCTGGCTCAACGGTATCATCTGCAAGTGAAGAGTCGGACAAGTGCATATGTTTCAATACGTGACGAACAGATTGAGTATATTTACTTCGCCTGAAAGTCCCGTTCATTGGATTTGGAAATGCGAATAAAGGCAGAATTAGCAGATCCTGCTCGTTCCACACACATGGTGACGTTATGGTAATGTGTGGTAATTTTTATTTACCGTTTACCATATTGGCAAATCAAATCGTATAAGCTTTCTATCAAATCTGATTGTGAGATATCTACACTTCCATGTCAACTTTACCCCCATTTTACTTTTAGTGCACAATATGGTTAGACTATAAGATTAAATTGGCTCAAGACTCCCAAAAAATAATTCCATAATTTTCATAACAGCTTCTTTGCAATTTGACAAGAGTTAAAAAGTATTTAGGAAAACTCATCTTACTTGCAATTACAAAGCAGTAGAAGCTTGTAGGAGTGTGGTGACAAATTTCAAGATCAGGATCACAAGGGCGTGATGCGCAAAAGTCCACCTCTGCAAAAATAGGATATTTACATTTATATTGAATCCATAATGTTTTCTCTAATCACATAAAAAAAATGGCAAAGGGTACAAGGCGCGGTTATGTATTTCAAACGATTCCTTGTTATTGCACACTCTTAAAATATATTGGGTACAAGTGCTCCATTAAGGTAATTATGTGTCCAACCAACATTGGGCATTTCATTCGGGCATTTTATTTTTTCCAGTGTGATGAAAATTTTGCCCATTCTAACGTAATTGATGCCCAATTTTTTTTCTAACATTAAAATTGCTGATTATGTTTTAACCTTATACTGGACAATATGTTTTCCGCATTGGATAAAATACTGCCCCGAATCGGTTGTAGTGGTAACAAATTTACCCACTATTTTTTATAGTGTTGTGCATCGAAAACAGAGGTGTCTGTCGTCTGATCACAGTAAGTTGTCTGATAGGCCTCATCAATTTCGTAACATCACCAAGCTTTAACCATGATTATAATTACGCATTTTGATTGATGTTAGTGGTTCGGTTTGAGATATTGATTTATAAGTTACTGTCCATCAAAACAGAAAAGGGGTGTTTCGTTGCAAGAATGTTATGCAATTCGTTCTTATCGTACAACCAAAATTACTTCCAAGTTGGCCTAGGCCTATGTATGAAGCAGTGGAGGGTCGGCTCGCATGCAAGGCCGTGGCAGGTTATGAGTTAAACCCACATCATTCTGGTATACTGGGAAGTGTTACATGGGAATAACCGAATTCGTAGTCACCATATGAAGGATAGGTAACCAAGGTAACAGAAGAAAGTCTACATCATTCCTCACCTGAGACCTGGATAGGAATGACGCAGTCGGCTTGTAATCCGTTGCTGTTGATGAACCTGTAAAGCACTAGATGTACCCCGTGATCGAAGACATCTCCAGGCATTTGAGAGGAAACTGTCGTGATAATATCACTGGCGTTGACTGGGTTCGAGGCGTTGGGTGGTTGGAAGAAGACTGGGAGAGATGTTGCAAGCGGACTGGTGTTGTACACTGCTGGTGTCCTACTTACCGGGCAACCTGATATTACAGGTGCTAGGTTCGTACTTGGATCACCTATTCGTTACATAACCACAAGAATATATACGTCTTAAGTTACAACACAGATAACAGCTCTCTTTTCATTACTTAATTGGTTTCAGCATGGACCATAGTTTCAGCAATCCATGAGTTGAAAATGTTCTATGCATGTGTAACAAGTTGTTGATTTTGATGATAACTATATGGCCCTGGGTAATGGGGGTGCAGAAGACACTATACTTTATGCATCATGCTTTGTTGTCCTTTACTGTTCTCAGTATTCTGTCATTTTTTTCCCATAGACTGAGACACTATGTCTGATGTTAAAAATAGAAGACATCGTAAATTCGGCAATGGTTCTCAACACTGCAAGACATAAGAGTTTGAAATTGATATCTAATTTAGGATACGCCGTTCAACATCGATATTATTTTCTGAGATCATGATCAGAGAAGTCCCTGATCAAGAACTTGATCTAGGTCAGTGATAATGATAAAGAGATAGATATCAACTCTCGAGACACTAACAATGATATTCGGCAAGATGAATGAAATGAATTTCGGCAATTTCTTCCAAGTGTATTTTGCCTATAACAGGAGGTGCATCTTAATTATCTCGAAAGACGCGTTTCACCGTTTAATGAACCATTATCGTTGATATCTAAGATCCTGAGGTAAAAACAAAAATCAATACCCGCACTTTCGGAATCGAGATGTCTCTTAACTGAAGTCGAGACTGACCTCAGAAACCATATCAACCTCGACATACCCAGCATTGATGATTACCCAGAAAGGAAAAGATAATAAGAAATACGTTAATGTCTTGGCAGATCCACACATACCCGTTCTTGCACATGTTGCAATCTGTTATTTTGATTGTAAGATATTTCGTCAGTTCAGAATTGCCAAAATACAAAACATCAAAGTTGACTGACCCTCTACGGTGACATAAAAGAAGCACTGTCCTTCGTTTCCCGCTTCATCAGTAGCAGTGTAGATCACAACATGGCGTCCAATGCCAAATTCATGCCCGGAATCGAAGTCGCTTTGAACGAACACTGGCTCCGAGGTCGTCGGTTGAACCCACGTCACAGAAGCACTTTGTGAGCCGGCCAGTGCAGGCACAGTGACGTCTGATGGGCATACGATTACGGGTGGTAGCCGATCTTCATGGATATAGTGTGGAAATGAAATATGATAATTTGTTGTCACCATAAATTACAAGAACTACATTATCATCATCATGATCCCACTTATGTAATCATGATTTTGTTACCGATGAATGGACATGGGTGTACTTCCAGATAGCTACTGCACACATCAGTGGCGTACCGTGGGTCATGGCATTGGGGGGGCACCAGCAAAAGTTTTGAGTCACTATATAAGTGAGCGCGCGAAGGGCGCCCAGTTGCTGGGTATACTGACCTATTAGAGACATTTTAAGGACAGTGGCATCAAACGGAAATGTCTCTCACTGGTCAAATAATAAAATTTTTTATATTCAGACCTAAAAAAGGACATTGTAATCAATCTTTTGTAATCATGATACGCACTTGTCTCGCTAAATAATGCGAGCGCGAAGCGCGAGCTGAATTTTTTGTAAATATTGACCCCCAAATAGGAAGATTTTAAGGACTATATTTTAGGAATCCATTAAGATTATACACATCTCACCGTAGTAATCTAATGCGAGTGCCAATAAGCGCTTGCTTATTTTGTTAGGATTGCATCTAAACATGCACATAAAGCACTTGTAATCATGATTAACATACCCATCTCACTAATCAAATCTTGCGAGCGCGAAGCGCGAGCTGAAAATTTAGGAAATTCAGAACTGAAGAGGGGCATTTTAAGGCTTGTTTGTAGGAATCCACGAAGACCATACATAGTTTACTAACCAAATGATGCGAGCGCGAAGCGCGAGCTGAAAATTTTTGATATTCAGATTAGAAAAAGGGACATTTTAAGGACTGATTCTAGGAATTCATATTTCACCAATCTACTATTGCGAACGTGAGCACGGACAGGAAATGTTTTATATTAAGGCCTTAAAATAGGGCAATCACTATAAGTAGTCATGAAAAAGAAGCATACTATTGTACATTAAACAATAATATTAAACTCGAAGTGCGAGGAAATATATTTGGCAGTTTGGTGTATGTTGACTTGCAAACGGGAGGTTTTAGTATAGCATGATTATATTTCTCGGTAAACAGACAATGCGAGCACCAGGAACAATGAAGACATAGGCCCTGAGCAAATTTTGTCTCGTAAAGTTGTGAAAAAATGTTTCTTATGTAATATAACATAACACAATTATGATATAATATAACATTATAATGAACAATAATGTCTTCTTTCCCACTACGTTTCTCTTCCTTTCTCCCTCTTTTTCTCCTTTCCCCCGTTTTTTTTTTTTTGGTCAGCCGATGGGGGGGGGGCACGTGCCCCCCATGCCCCCCCCCCCCGTAGTTACGCCACTGGCACACATGGCATTCGAGAGTGTTCGATCAGTAAGTTGTCCAAGCCCTAAATTTTCCCTTATTCAACTGGGCAATTCCATGAAATTATCAACATTTTTGTACGTCCTACCCCCATTTTTCTCAAGTCTTACTTCAATTCATAAACTAACCAAGTCATGGTCCTTATGGAACATTACAGACTGTCAAAAGAACCAGAAATCAGAGACAAAAAATTTCATGAAGGTCCCACACCGGGGGGGGGGTCGGACGTACATAATTTATGGAATTGCCCACCTCAAAATACCTGAGACATGCATGCGGACATGCCAAAGTGACACTTAGAATGTTGGATTCAGCTTTGTGCAAGGTTCGATATAACAATTGGAAAAGGTTGTCACTACTCCAACCTTTCAAATGTTGATTTAATATTTCAGTATGATTATAAAGCCTATCATATCGATCAGAAAGATGTTTACCTTCGCTTGTCCAGTTCACCTGAAATCCAGATCTTTCCGTGTTCTTATCAGTCAAAAAATACATCCATGCCGAGTCTGTATCATCCAGAACGAAATCCTTCGGAACCTTGTTTCCCGAGAAGTGATGGACATCACGCTTTGGAATATCTTCCCCTCGTAGATCAAGACTGAAGTCCAATGCCAACCCTGGACCAACCGTCAGATCGTCCTTGTATTTCTCAAGTTCGAATGGGACGCTGAATGTGAACATGATCTTAGTTGCACTTGGGATGTACAGAAGATACAAGACAGTAGCCCGTGCAGCATACATGTCGGGATAAAACGGCGACTGGAATATCCCGCTGCGACAGTGAGGGCCATAGCAAGTGATTTGTGTTTGGACGTCTGCGATCGAGTTAATGAAAGACCGGTAGATATTTCATGATAGTGCTGGTATTTAAACATAACTTATACGAATAATTATTGGGTATCTTGCGACCTGCATCAAGAATTTGATTAAATCTTCTAAAACAGAATGATTGCTATCCTGATCACTGGTAGGCTTTAAAGTATTTAGTAAGCCCTACGCCTCATTCTGAAACAAGTAAAACTGCATTTCACATAACTAAAGAATTCAATGAAGACTGTCGAACAATATTCTGATTTCATACGAATTTTAATCCATACATTAATTTGAGGAAAGGTGTGAATCCTATGTTACAACCGATTGTGCCCAGTTTAGTACCCACGTATGCCTATATGTTATAACTGATTTCTGCAATCCGCGGGCCTGCCACCTTCCTACTTTTTAACAGGAGTTGTACCAGTGTATTTTAATGGGGGTGATGCTCTAAATCGAATAGATGCTTATTATAGAGTGGGTTGCATTATTATACCCAGACCTTTCTTTTATATATATATATTTTTCTTCTTTCCCAATTCTCTTTTCTTCTTAGATTTTATTTTTCCTCTTTTCTATTATTTTACTGCTTGATGAAAAAAAAACCATATGAGAGTATAGTCGACTCCCTGCCCCCCCCCATGGCGCCCAGCCCTCGTGAGCATAAATCATTATACCTTCAAGAAATTTTGAGGCAAAGATATAGAGCCCAATAAAAGTGAAGGGTACAAGGTATACTTGCTCATTTGTGCTGATTTAAAAAAGAATGAGCGGACCCGTACTTGATGGATGGATTAAAAAAAACATCAGTTGATAAAAAGGGGTTCTGATTGTTCCCATGCAGGGCTTTACAAAATAGGTATATATGATGGAAATGATTATGTATGAAGATTTTCTGAAGTTCACACATATCCTATATAGTCCTTGGTAATACATTATTATTTAAAGGGAAGAATAAATGATTTGAATGTTATAGCAGCGAGTAACCATGGATGGACGTGGTAAAACTTACTGGAAGGTTGGCTGCAGTCATATCCTTGGTCCCTCTGACACTGACAGACATGCGTTGATTCCGTTGACCCAAATCGATCCCAGCATAACTGTCCAGCTGCACATTGGTTGGTAAGACATTCTGCCAGAAGAAAATAGATATTTATTTATAAATTGTTATTCGGAATGTGTGTTTGTATTAGAACATACATAAATTTAATAGCATTGATCGTGTGATCATAGTGATGGATCTGTGTGTTTTTGTTTGTTCCTATATACAGTATGATAATATTAATGAAATTAAAATGTAATATCACAAGCTTAATTTTATTGCTTCTTTATTAAAGCATATAGCTATTAACATTAGCTCCATGATTAAAGTATACTCCAACCCATTTATTTATTGTTGGATTGAAGTTGAATGAAAATGTATTGAATATGTATACATTGCCTTCGTGTAATTATGGCAAATAATTATTGAACTGTACGTACGCGTATAATGACGCAGACCATCAATGTAAAACCGAAGGTCAGTTTCTTGAATGTATTTTTTCTCTTCCGCTTTGTTACCAACTTACCATTGAACCTTGGGGCAAATACTAAATTGTTGTATGGATTGGATACGAGTTCTTCAACTTCTAGAACAAAGTCTTCCCTTATATCATTTTATTTTAGGGAATCGCAGCAGTAAAAGTGATGATGCTAAATGCAGTGATGAATTATTATTTTACGTGGTCGCGTTCAAGTGTGGTTTCAGTGCACACTTACATTGTTGGGCGACATACTGTCCGCTGTGCTGGGTAATGTATGTTGGTAAATATATACATATATAAACCTCTCAAAAAAGTTTGGAAATCTGTGTTTGGCCATTAATTTCTCCCTACTCCCAATTTCAAACGATGCATATTTTACATCATTCGAAAGATGATTTCTCTTTAAAATGATACCATGCTTGTTATGATCATGTCATCACGAAAATAGCAGGATTCAAATTGTGTTGGATAAGGTCTGAATTGAAAAGCTGCAAAACGAGCAAAAAGGGTTTGGAAATCTGAGTTTGACCATTCTTTTCTCCCAACTCCCAATTTTACACAATGCATATTTGATATCATTCAAAAGATCATTTAATTCTCTTTAAGATGATACAATGCTTCATATGATCATGCCATCAGGAAAAGAGCAGGATTCAAAAGTTTTTGATGAGGTCTCAATTGAAAAGCTGCAAAACGAGCAGAAATAGTCATAAAGGGTCAATACAGAACGTGGTTCTTAATTGTCTGTGTCAGCAGAGATGAAAATCCATTCAAACCAAGCCCCTGCTTCTGTAGTGATGGTTCTGGGAGATAACATGGTTTGTGTAATTGTTTGAAATACCCATGCATGTTTGTTTTTATGTTTTTGCTTGTGCAGAGGTGTGTTTGATTCCATGTTAATGTTGATGTTAAGGTGCATGAAAACAAAAGAAATTACTGAAAAACTCGCTCATCACCAAGGAAAAAAGAACAGTGACTTTCAATATTGCGTCATTTTGCAACTTTTAAATTTTGACCTTGCTCCACATTTCAAGGCACTGCACCTCCATGCGAATGATAATCATATCATATAGGGTATCATTTTAAAGAAAATTAAATGATAAATTCATTGATATGAATTACACATTGATATTTACTAAAAACCGATGAGGAATTATCGGTCAAAACTAAAAAACAAAACCGCTGAGAAACTCATCACACGGAAAAAGAACAATGACTTTCAATATTGTGCAGCTTTTGAATTTTGACCTTGCCCCACATTTCAATGCACTGCACCTCCATGTGAACCATAATCATATCATGTAGGGTATTCATCTTAAAGAAAATTAAATGTTCTATTCATTTATATTAATTACACATTAAAAGCCGAAGAGGGATTATCGATCAAAATCAGATTTCCAAACTTTTTCTTAGGAGTTTATATATTATGGGCAATTCATTATACAGTGCGTCCCAGAAAAAACGAAACCGAGATTTAGCGATCATTTATCATTACTTAATCATAAATAAAATAGACAAATGACCTGCCAATTTAAAGCTTAGAATCTCCTCTTTCATCTGATATTACTTAGATTATTTCTTATTCACGCATGAGTGAGCAAATGCAATTTGAAGAAAGGATATCAAAAACTCATTTGGTGGGGGTATCTGGGTTTCAAAAAGAAAACCACATTTTTGAAAAGTTCAATATCTCTTCTTTAATTTGATACCTAAATTACAGAAAATGGTCACGAAATAACAAAGTTCTGGTCATTTGAAATAAGGCTTGAATTTCAATAATTTCATAAAATGAAGAGGTTCTCCAGGATGGCTTTCAAACTCTCTCGACACTCTGTTTTGTTGACGATCAGCCATGCATTAAATCTTTTGTTCACCATGCGAAAGCTTCTGTGGGAAACCGGTGAAAACACGTTTATCTCATGAAATTATGGAAATACAAGCCTTATTTCAAATGAACAGAACTTTTTTATTTCTTGACCATTTTTTTGTAATTTTGGTACCAAATTAAAGAGCAGATATTGAACTTTTCAGAAATGTGGTTTTCTTTTTTAAACCCAGATAACCCCCGCCAAATGAGTTTTTGGTATCCTTTCTTCAAATTGTTTTTGCTCACTCATGCGTGAATAAGAAATAACCTTAGTAATATCAGATGAAAGAGGAGATTCTAAGCTTTAAATTGGTAGGTCATTTGTCTATTCTATTTATGATTAAGTTATGATAAATGATCGCTTAATCTCGGTTTCGTTTATTCTGGGACGCACTGTATAATATTGAGCTAATTTATTACCCAGTTTACAGTTTTTATTACCCAATTTGGGCAGATATTAACCGATAGTTGTGTGGACAGTATGTTGCCCAGGGTTGGTTAAAAGTTTGAATTTTTTGACCAACTATTTTAAGAGTGTAATACTAATAATCATCATGACGATAATAATGGTAATAATGATGATAATGGTGGTGGTGGTCAGGCGCGCCGGAACACTTTCAGTTTTGGGGGGGCAAAATCCCGAAGGGGGCACAATATTTTTGACAGCGTGAGATACCGAAGCGATCGAGCGGGAGAGGCTATGGGACCCCCCCCCCCACGGTAAGGATTTTGTGTAAAATGGAGTATAAAAGTTGCGTTTCTAAGTGCATTCAAAAATTAATTTCTTGAGAATTAAACAGTCTTGGAGTTCTTTTTGCTCCTTCTGTTTCCTCCCTTCTGACCCAGCCTGGTGTTTCTTCATGACCAGGGTCGCAGTTCCAGCAAATTGCGAGCCTTATTGCAAACGAAATTGTTTCAAACCAGTGTAATATAGGCCTTTTAAAGACTTTAACATGTTTAAGATGACAAAAATGTATTCATTAAAAGGTTAAACGTTATCACACTGTAATAAGATGGAAAAGGGGCTTATCAAAGCTATGTTTCACAGAGGAACTGTTCGTCAAAAGACGCGAGGCTTACTATGATCATGTATTTGCCCCGTCAGGGGCAAAATTTTTTCATTTTTGACAATGGAAATGACAATTTTCAGGCAGAAAAGTGCCTTCATTTACTTTTGTCCTAAAATAATTTATCATTTTTCATCTTTCAGGGGGCACGTTGGGGGGGGCAAAATCTCGTTTTGCCCCCCAAAATTTTATTTGGGGGGGCAAGTGCCCTCCCTGCCCCCCCGCTTCCGGCGCCCTTGGTGGTGGTATTGATGACGACGATTATGTGGGCAGCACTAGTGACATTTGTCCACATTTTCTAAGATCCTTGAAAGAATAGTATACGTCAGAACAGAAAAAGTTTGGGCAGATATTAACCGATAGTTGTGTGGACAGTATGTTGCCCAGGGTTGGTTAAAAGTTTGAATTTTTTGCCCAACTATTTTAAGAGTGTAATACTAATAATCATCATGACGATAATAATGGTAATAATGATGATAATGGTGGTGGTGGTATTGATGACGACGATTATGTGGGCAGTGCTAGTGACATTTGTCCACATTTTCTAAGATCCTTGAAAGAATAGTATACGTCAGAACAGAAAAATTTTTGTCAATGCATAATATTTTATCTGATGTTCAATTTGGGTTTCGCGACAAGCACAACACCACTCATGCCCTGATGAATTTTGTCAACAAAGTAATCAATGCTCTAGACAAATCTAGTCACCTTGTGGGTATTTTCCTGGACTACTCCAAGGCCTTCGATACCATTAATCATGAAATCCTACTTAAAAAAATAACTCACTGTGGTGTGCGAGGGAAGGCCTTGGAGTGGTTCAGGAGCTACTTACTTAACAGACAACAATACGTGTTTGTTAAAGATCATAACTCCAATTTGAAATATGTTAACTGTGGAGTCCCCCAGGGTAGCTTATTGGGCCCACTTCTTTTCACAATTTATATAAATGATTTCTGTAGATCATCCAAAATATTATCCCTTATCTTGTTTGCAGATGATTCGACCTTATTTTTTTCTCATCAGAATCCACAAACTTTAGTTGATGTTATTAATTCTGAACTTATTAATGTTACTGAGTGGATAAGAGCCAATCGATTATCTTTGAACCTTAACAAAACAAAATACATGTTATTTAGTAATTCCATAGACAAGTTACCGATGAACATTATGTTTGATAATACCCCATTAGAAATGGTACCTTACACCAAATTTCTTGGAATAACAGTTGACAGTAAACTTTCTTGGAAAAATCATATTGAAAATATATCCAAAATAATTTCACGAAATATTGGTATTATTAATAGGCTAAAATTTTGCATTCCCTCCACATCATTAATCATGCTCTACTCATCCTTAATCTTGCCTTATTTGAACTATGGGATTCTTATTTGGGGTGATACCCATCAATATTTATTAGATAAATTGTTGCTTTTGCAAAAGAAAGCACTTCGTATTATTCATAGTACATGTTTCCGTTCTCATACGGACCCACTTTTCTAGAAAGTAAACTGTTGAAAGTAAAAGACCTGTATTTACTACAGTTAGGGCACTTCATGTATAGTTATAATAATAATGCACTTCCCCATATTTTTGATGCCATGTTCCCTAAAAATCAATTTTATCATAACTACCCCACGAGACACTCTGACGAACTTCACATCCCACTTTACAGAACTTTACTGGCCAAAAATACATTCCTATTCAACGGTCCTAAATTCTGGAACTCACTCGCTAATAATGTTAAAGACAGTGTCTCCTTGAATTCATTCAAACGTAAACTCAAACGTATCCTGCTTAATTCCTATAATTCTTCGCAACGGAACTAACACTTCATTATCTTGATTATAATCCTTACATTTTTTCACGTTTATTTTATTATTTTTTTCATCTATATTGTCCAGTCATATCTTTTGTTATTTTCACCAGATCAAGCTGGTTCATGGTCAGCCCTTTCCCATTCTTAGTTTTACTCCTTTTTAAAAATAGTTGTCTTGTACTGTCTGTCTCTTGTTTTGTCTTGTCTTCTACGTCTTGTCATCCCTCTCTCTGTTTTTGTCCTGCCTTGCGCAACATATCCTTTACAACGAAGACCTCTTTGTGTGAAAAGCTTTGCATTTGTTCAGTTATTATGTTTCCGTCAATATGATTTCTTTTTCTCTTTTTCTTTCCTGTAATACATGCATGTACGCATATAGTAAGTCGACTATAATTTCTTCTTTTTCAAGGGGGATCCACAATTTTACAAGCTTTGCTTTTTAGTGGATTCCCTCATTTCCATATCCATTTATGCTCTATATTATACTGTTGTTTTTTTACGAAGTAAGAATGCCCTTCTGTAAAATTGTATTTGATTTGTATTGTTTTATATTACTTTGTATTATGTTTTGAATGGAAATGAAATAAAAGAATTGAATTGAATTGACGTATCTAGGAAGAGGTAAGTGGTATGTGCCTCAGATGCCGATTTCAAGCCCCCAAAGGGCTGATTAAATGATTTTAAGAAATGAAAAAAGAACCCCTAAAGATGAAAATTAGCCCAAAGAATTTAGTCTTAATGCACCAAAGAATCACCCAGCGTCAAGGCGCTAGTACATCATTTACCGATTAGACATGTTATAATATAACTTGTCTAATCGGTAAATGATATACATATTATGTCAGGTGGAAGAGATCGCCTGGGCGCGTATATCTTTGCAGGGAGTTACATGAGGAGACTCCCTGATCTTTCCGTGTATACTCTACCTATACTACTCAGTGATAATGATGATATAAAGATGATGATGATGGTGATGATGGTGATGATGATGATAAATGGAGGTGATGTTGCTGATGACGACGATGATGGTGGTGGTGATAATTATGATGATGTTGATTATAATGATGATGGAGGTGGTGGTGGTGTTAGTGTGTTCATTGCGATATTAAAGACATAATTAACGATTAGGTGATCATTAACTCTATCAGCGTTACTCAGGTTATTATCAACATGTTATATAGTTACTTACCGTATTGTCCCTGGCCATGGCTAGCACTGATGATTGTGAAGAATATGAGGATTACAAACCGAAAGCAGAATTCCTTCTTACTAGCCATCTTTGGTTTATAAGGCGATGACAACAAAAATAAAACGATTCGCCCTACTTCCTCCCTTCTCACTAAACCCCCAACATCACAAAAGTGATGGCAGTTGAAATAATGAGCGTTTAAAATGTATCTTGTTCCGGGTATTCCTTTTTATTAAACTATTTTTGTCATCAGCGAGCTATGTTATTATTTTTGTGACGTATATATTATTTTAGACGTGTTATACGCCGTACCTGCCATGTCGCGAAAACAATAGAACTTGAACAATATTTCTCCCCGCCAAGGTGAATATCAAATTTCTGTTTTCATTTCATCCAAGGAAGGCGACTAGCTATTGTTGGTATTGTCATCATTTATGTTCACGGTGTGAAGATGGTACATGTAGCTATATTTATCAGTTTGATTGTCATAAGGTGATTGGGTGAATGAGGGATTGATGTGGGTGTGTGTGAGAGAGATAGATAAAAGGGGAGAGATAAATGTTGACATACGTGCATAGTGATAGGTATACTCTCATTTTTTTATTATTTGGAAATGAGTGACACTAAACGACATCATTCTTCTTCAATATAACAAACTTTAATAATCTTCTAAAAATGTGAAGCCTGTTAATAGGCGGGGATGGTGACTTAAGGCCACCGCACACCTTACGACTGTTTGTGATCCGATTTTGGAACAAATCGTATTTTGCTCATTTTCTAAAAATGTGAATGGAACAGTATCATCTTATTTGAGGTTAAAATTAGTTGAAAGAATACTAATATAACCATTTTGAAAGATTGCAAGCCTTTATTTTGGAGTGAAGGCCAAATAAGTTTCAAATCGTAGCCAATCGCACGACTGCTATGACGTCATTACGACTAGATATTGAATTTGCTTTGAACCTTCGTATGATGATTTCGAACATTACACAGTAAGATATTCCAAGTCTCAACATTAGCATCAAATTCTACGACGTTTTATTCCAAAATTGAGTCGCAGGCCAATCGTAAGGTGTGCGGTCGCCTTTAGCGATACAGCGCCCTTCTCATGGACGGGATGTCGTGGGTTCGATCCCTGACCTAGTCATACCAAAAACTTCTGCCTTTGATGTTATTATCAAGAGTTCTTGCTATCGAGGCACATATAAGGCGAAAATCTTGCTCATCCCTTTTATAATGTTAGAATTGAAATTTAGATTTGATTCAAAGAAGAAATGTGACACATAACTACCTCGGTTCCAAGAGACAAAATGACAGCTGTAGACCTGCTGAAATCCTCACATCCGCATGTACATGTATGAGTTTATTTAATAAATGAATATAAATATTCTTCATGGAATCGAAGTCGGACAAGAAGAATAACGTATACAATGAACATCATCAATAAATGAAAATTAAATCAAATTAAGAAGGGGAACAAATTTATTTCAATCCCCTTAAGTAATGGACGGTGCCAGGATGATGGGGGAACCGTCCAAACATGAGTTAACAAAAATAAAATTCTACGACACAGACAGTTCTTTTCACCACTCATATTTCTTCTTCTCATCTTGAAGAAATGCAAATTCAATGTGGAAATTGTGGGATTTTGCGACGAATAATATACACTCGGGAGGGAACGGGGGGAACAGTCGACAAAATGGTGCATATAGCAATAAGTGGCAAATTATGAATTTGAAATTACTTCATCTTGAATTCCGATTCCCCGTTACTATCGGGGTGAAACTTAAAAAAACTTGAAAGAGTTCAGTCATTAGAGTTTTGATTTCGAGAAGAAGTTCATGATGGCCTGGGTGCATTCTTCTGAAGTCCATCTTTCGGTCAGCAGGTCACACTCGGCTCGGTTCACCCTATGAAGGTGCTCTTTCTCACCATTCCTGATCAGATTCTTTGCAGATTGCACAGCCTGTTTTATCAATCAAATAAAGTTGAATAATCATGACAAATAAGACAGGCCTTGAAATGCAACGTAATAAGCTATACATTTTGAGGGGACCAAACACAATTTTCTAAGAAGTTGTTAGTGAGCCAAACGTTTTACTTTTTTAAATGAATAGATACCTTAGTGATGGACTTTTACAGTGAATTTAGAAAATAATAAAATGCAAACATCCGGCATCCATAAAGATGTTCCTAGACGTCACCAGAAACATTAATTGCTGTATAAATATTGTCTTATTATCGTTAATATTATTTACTATCTATATTAATTTATCTATTTATGATAGTTACCATAATTTTTGTTTCATTGAATTGAATCATCATCATTATTGTTTTTGTAATCATCATTATTTTTATTGTTAATATTGCTACCATAGTTGTTAGGCCTACTATTATCAAATCTGCTGTTATTGTTTTTAAAGAGATATAATCAGTACAACGATTAATTTAAAGTCAAAGTAAAAAAAAAATCAGATACAAACGGTCGGAATATGTATGAAAATATTACAAATTCTAAGACATAATTTATGACCTATGATGATTTTATGATTCTTAATCAAGAGCTACTTACATTTCTTGGAAGTTTAGCATATTCTTTAATCTTCTTGTCTACTACATCAATGAAATGAGAATCAGGAATGACCTCTGTCACTAAACCACAAGCAAATGCTTCCTGCGCGGTCATCTTCTTACCAAATAGCAAGAACTCATTGGCCTGTTAAATGGGGAAATATAAATGAATAAGACGTAATTAAGACCCCTTTTCGTTTATTTTTACCGTTCAGGATGTATTCCAAGTAATAAACATATGAGATAGGCCCTAAGTACATTCCAAATATTACTAAAAAATAAACTAAATATTTATGGATCATAATTATCACACACCTATCAACTATATAACCTATCGAAAGTGGACATTACAAAAAAAAAAATTCACGCTTACAAATTTACTGATTCCAGTGCATTCACGTTTACTCATTTTTCTAATCATTATAATACGAGCAAAGTTTATTATGTTTTCATGTTTTATTTAATTGATTTTTAATGATTCGTAGACCTAGTCATCCATTCTACTCATAATATGATTATATATTATTATAAGTTTCGGTTTGTCATATTTTCAAGAATTTTTGCGTACAATGGCAATCCATCCTCTGCAACTGATTTTATGTTCAATTACAGGCGCGCCGGAACACTTTCAGTTTTGGGGGGGGGGGCAAAATCCCGAAGGGGGCACAATATTTTTGACAGCGTGAGATACCGAAGCGATCGAGCGGGAGAGGCTATGGGACCCCCCCCCCCACGGTAAGGGTTTTGTGTAAAATGGAGTATAAAAGTTGCGTTTCTAAGTGCATTCAAAAATTAATTTCTTGAGAATTAAACAGTCTTGGAGTTCTTTTTGCTCCTTCTGTTTCCTCCCTTCTGACCCAGCCTGGTGTTTCTTCATGACCAGGGTCGCAGTTCCAGCAAATTGCGAGCCTTATTGCAAACGAAATTGTTTCAAACCAGTGTAATATAGGCCTTTTAAAGACTTTAACATGTTTAAGATGACAAAAATGTATTCATTAAAAGGTTAAACGTTATCACACTGTAATAAGATGGAAAAGGGGCTTATCAAAGCTATGTTTCACAGAGGAACTGTTCGTCAAAAGACGCGAGGCTTACTATGATCATGTATTTGCCCCGTCAGGGGCAAAATTTTTTCATTTTTGACAATGGAAATGACAATTTTCAGGCAGAAAAGTGCCTTCATTTACTTTTGTCCTAAAATAATTTATCATTTTTCATCTTTCAGGGGGCACGTTGGGGGGGCAAAATCTCGTTTTGCCCCCAAAAAATTTTATTTGGGGGGGCAAGTGCCCTCCCTGCCCCCGCCCTTGTTCAATTATGTCTGGTTTATGGTCAAAATGTCTTCGTTATATTCATTTTGTCATATAATATTATTATGTAGGATGGCAAATAATTGAATAGTACATTATGGAAACTTCCTTTTTTCCCTCACCTTCGCCGTTCCCATGATCTTGGGGAACGTATACGAAGAGCATCCTTCTGGACTCTGACCAAGAGCAGCAAAAGGGGTGTGAAAGGTCGCCTGCATAGTAATGTAAGAAAATATACATCATGAATGTTTAATTTTTTTTAATGTTTTTATTGATTTTAGTGGTGGTTATGAATATAAAATGTTAATCAAAAACGCAGTTCAAACGTTGATTTTATTAATGTTTATTTTTATTTCAATATCATCTTAATGTCCACATGGAAATTCGTTTTGCTCACATTGTAAACATTTGTGATAAAGTATTACATATCACATTATATCACATGTAAACATGCAATCATTTCCATATTTCATTTCATTCTTTTTTATCAATTTCAATATCGTCCTATATATTTTGTCTAGTTTTATTTATTCATCTTTTGTGGAGGGTGTTCTCCTGAAATACCTACTCTGTCACTGGCGTAGACGATATCCATCAATCCGAGTGTAGTTACAACAATGCCGATTGCAGGACCGTTGACTGCGGCAATCAAAGGCTTCGGGAAATCAATGAAGGCATTAACAAATCTCCTGACATTTGAAAGACAATAAAATTTAATTATTTAAGATGATTTTAGCCGGCTTATTGTGATGAAGGCAACAATGGGCAAAGTTTCGCTGCCTTAGGATTTCTAAAGTGATAAACTAAAAGTAAATGGGGAGGGACACGGAAAAGATGACGATAAAAAAACACGAGTATTGGAACTGGGACTTGGACGTGGAAATATACTCTATTTCATACATGTCATAGACAAATCACAAGTCTCATTTTGGTATGATAACTCCATACACATGAATGCCCAGACACTGCCTTTGAATGCACATAAACTTACAGTGCAATGTTTTCTGTTTCTGTTTGGCATAAATGTTATCATCATGAAAAGTTTTATCAAGACAGAGTCTCCAAAACATGAGATTTTATAATGAGGAAATCGAATTTTTAAAAATGATTTAAGGTTACTTTTTGAAACCAGGAATCAAAACGTATTTGACATCGTATAATTAAAATGTCTCGTTGGGGTTCGGACGCAGTATAGCCAATTATTTCAGAACGATGTTTTGGGGCGTTAATTCCTACAGGCATGGCAGGGGAGTCAGTGACGACTACCCTCCCCCATGATTCTTCAAGTATATAGGGGAATTACCAATTTTCGACCAAGACATCTCAGCTTTTCATTGTGACATTTCAATAGATTTTCTGTGTTAGAATCCGTCCCCTGTCGCAATGCGAAAAATCGTTATTATCCACCATATACATACTCTAATCGTGTGCTCGATTGTTTCGTTGCCTCTTCTATATTAGTTGTGTCAACTTTCATGAAGTTCCCCAGATCATTCCCACTTGAGTAGTAATCCCCAGTACCTGAAAAAGAGAAAAGGTAATTTGTAGAAGGTTTGTATCGAATATATTATCTTATTCATCCTTGACTGGATGCACTAATCAAACCAAAATATCAATGTATACATATTCTTATTATTTTCACCCGGTAATTTCATCAACCAGAGCGAATAATAAACAACGACAATTGTACTCTGAACCAGTATTATTCCAAAATTTAAGAATATTCCTGATTGTGGATACACAAAAGTTGATGATAACTGCGGTTGTGTTAGGTGAAAATGTAAAGCATTAAGTTTTGCTCAGTTCATCATCATTCATGCCCGGTCCATGTGACTAATTGCATTTATTCTGTGTTTCTTAATGAAAAGAAAAAGAAATTTATGATATAAATATAGATTTTTTTTCTGTTCGACAGCATTGGAAAGGTAGATTTATTAACTCTATTGGGTTATGAGAGTATAACAAATACCATATTTACAACGATTATCTCTCCTATAGCTATGTACAAAGGTGTTCTTAACTAGTAATCTTTGGTATCTGAACAAATGTTATCATTATACTGTAGTTCTAACAAATTTAGCTACTTTCATAAAGCTCGAAGAACAAATAGAATAAATAGAATAACCGTGACATTTGTAACTCTATTGGTCCACTTTTATACATTTTTGTTGATGAATATAATACACCTTTCTTTCTGGAAGAAAGGACAGTCTAATATGTAATGATTCGTTACAGATTTTTTTCAGAACAAAGCGGATGAAAGGAATAATTACTGAAAACAATAACAGTAGGCATATACTCGAGAAAGAAGGTGTAGACATTATGAGAATTTATTCGTTTTAACTTACAAAATTCTCTGTTGTAAGTCCAAACACTCTTTACAACCCCCCCCCCCCATCCTTCTTCTAATTTACTCCTGTTTCTCATCTTTATTTTGTTGTTACCACTTGGAAACTAATAGGCGACGTTGAACCCATAACCCCCATGGCACCGCCCCGGCACTGTATTCAGTAACATAGAATACCAAGATACCAATAGAAAATTAAGGGCTGAAAGTGTATGCTAAGGGGGCGGCGCTGGGGGGTTATTCCTACAAATTTTGAAACATTGAGACAAAAAAGGGGAGAGGAACTAGGCCCGTTGCAGAAAGAGTTGCAATCAATCGCAACTCTAAAAATCATGCGCAAGTCCCGAATGCGCGTTGTTGATTGGTCGAAAATCAAATTGCGCGTGATTTTTAGAGTTGCGATTGATTGCAACTCTTTCTGCAACGGGACCCTGATGGGGGGATATAAAAAAGAGATCAGGGTTGTGTATCTTTATATTCCCCTTGCTATTCAATGAAGAAGCAATGACGTAATCCTTTGGTATAAGTCTTGCCCCCTCCCACCCCCTTGGCGCAGTGTTTGTTGGATTGTTGATTCATGTTGATGACGGCGGCGACGATGACGAAGATAATGGTACTTAATGGCTTGTAATTTGTACATGCTGCACTGTGATAAACACTGTATCGTGCGATAATAGCATGGCATAAAATTTGTGCATTTAATTGACTTCTCTTAAGTTATATGCCTGAATGCCTTATTATTAAAAATTTAATCACTAACCTGTAATTACTGCGATGGTTACATCATCATTTTGTTCCGCTGCTTTCAGTGCATCTTGTATTTCGTTGTACATCTGCGAAGACGCAAATAATGTGCTATAGATAATAATTATATGATAATTAATAATAAATAATATGTTATTTCTTTAGGGCCTACTAGTTCACATCATGTGTATCTACTTATCCCATCATTAGATAGAACAATATGACTTTTCCCTTTTTATTAAAGCACTTTATTTGAATTTGCTTCATATCTAATATTTAATGACTGTTAACATTTCACATTGTTCCCAAAGACTGAGTCCATCGTATCAATCAATAATTAGGTGTTGAGCAATGGTTATATTTTGAATACCGTAATCGAAATAAAGGAAAGTTCTGTATATAAAAATAGGAATGGGATGATCCAATGAGAAAGGTTATACTACATTAAATTTTGTTGCAACTTGTAAAAAGATCAGGGTACCCCATCCTCCTATATATTATATAATTTATAATTTTTTATCTGATATGCCTTATACCTCTTTTTTCTCTCTTTTTTTTTTCTTTGGAAAACCACCTAGTTTGATTGACGTTACACTATTACACAAATAATGTTGCCTAAACAATCACCCACTCTTTTTCTCGAATGTTCAAGTAGAGATGTTATTCCAATACCCCATCCTCTTCCCTCACTCAATAACTTTACGAAAGCACCCCCTTCTAACTACATGTATTTATCTTTCAGCACACACCATCATGACCATAGAGTTTAAATACCCCTGAACAGTGCGTATTCAACGCTATGGCACACACACACACAAACACACACACACACGCACCCTCTCCGGGTCTCCCTCACCCCCACACACTCTATGGAACACGTATAATTTATCATTACACACGCCTAGACACAACCTCTTCATCTATCTCTCTCGCATTCAACCTGAACCATGGACCTACTAGCTAGTAGGTCCATGCCTGAACCAACAAACCTACTCCCCTTCCCTTACTTTCCCCTTCTTCCTTACTGACTTTCGACTTATCTACCCCCAAATTACTTACCTCAAGTGTAAGAGCATTTTTCCTTTTCGGTCTGTTGAGTGTGATTGTCGCTACGCCATTCTCCACACGATACAAAATACTTCTTTCGGCATTGCTACTCATTCTGCCTGAATTCTGAGAAAATAACAATGTTCATACCAAATGAGATCAAGAATTGTTCTTGATGGACCAAAATATTCGAAAGAAAAAGGTGAATAGGGTTAAAATTTAATTCTTAAGCCATTTTTAATGAGATATTAAGGAGCTATAGTGTTTTAATATGAATTCGGTTTGATGGTAATCACGATTATGGTGATTCACACAACTTTGAATATGCCTGAAACATGAATAGGCCTACATTTGCAGTAGTCTTTTATGCATTGGTTCATGGGATTCTGCAAGCCTAAGTTTCGTATTCTAAATTTTCACGAAATTTACCTAAAATGTGACCAAACCCTTCAATTTCAATTGAAAGTGACTGAAAACCCGCTTTCGTTAAAAACTTGATCGATCCCCTCCCTTGCGTGTATACCTACCTGATTTTTTTTGTTTGCCTCGATCCCTCGGAAATAAATAATAGGCATACGGTCAGATCAGTAGTATAAAAAGTAGTATGAAGAGTATAAAAGGTTAAAAACGGTAAAACGAACTTTTCAAAATATGTTCAATAATTCTTGTTTAAACGCATATTTCACATCAGCTAAAAATGTAAACCTTCATAAAACAACCTCTACAACTCATCTATACATGATTGTAGGCCTACTAAATCTGAAGACCAGTTGTTTATTTAAATCCTTTCAGTTTAGTTCAGAGCATCCATAAAGTAAATTAACTGTAGTTCTCTCAGATATTATGTTAATTTTTGTTGCGTCCTACCTCGTTTATTACCAAAATGATAGATAACATTTTTAAAAAATTCGATCACACCTAATCTCAATTAAAGCTTTACTATCAGTAGTGGATCGGGGGAGGGATAGGGGTTTGAACTTCACCTCGGGCTCCCTAAAAATAATAATAATTGAAGTACTGTGGGATCAAACTCCAACACCCCTTCTCTGTCTACGAGAGTCGCCCAGGCAGAACAGTGGCGGATCTCGGGGGGGGGGGGGGTAGGACGCATTAGGCCTACTTCGCAGCTCATCGTTATTGAGTCAATCTGACTTGTCAAACCCCCTCTATCTTAGCAAAAAGCTAGATCCGCCACTGAATATCGATATCGTACAACCCCCAAATAAAGTGGTCTTGTGCATGTCAACTCTCTGCATAATACGGGATAATACTACACCACTCAGGGTCACGGCAAACTCAGATACGCAGTACTCATTTGTCTTTCTTTAACAACAAAATCATTACAAAGTTTGCCTTCGATAACAATGAGAATAAACAGGTAAACAAAAATAATGTACTAAAGATCACCATTCTGTTTTCTAGACAAAAATTAATATCGAAAAATAAAATATATATTTATAAATGAAATTGGGCTGCCTTTGAGGACGTACCTGCGCCGTTGTTTGAAATATCTCCGCTGTCCACTCAATCCTTGGTCGAAATAAAATATAGACTTGGAATTTCAGGGTATTAAATTGAAATCATTATACATGTAGATAATGATATGAGATATACTTGAAGAGAATTTGTATGTAAACGCGCTCTGGAGTTGGTAGCCTATGTACAGCAATCTTATCATTTGACTTTGATCTGTTGGTCCTTATATTCTGATAATGTTTAAACATGGAGGGGTATCTCTGTGGTTTAAACAAACCAGGTAGTATAGGGTCTTTGGTTTGAACCAGTGTATAAATCCGGTTCGGAGAATTTCAGTTTAATAGACAGGCGAGGGCCGTGCATTTTATACTACGTACATGCAGTATGTGGGGGAGTCATGATCTAGTGGTTATGACTCTCGTCTTTCAATCAGTGGGACGTGGGTTCGAAACCCAGCCATGGCGTGTTTTCCTTCAGCAAGAAATTTACCCATATTGTGCTGTACTCGACCCAGGTGAGGTGAATGGGTACCCGGCAGAATTAATTCCTTGAATTCACCAAACGCCTTTAGAAGCTGGAGCAAAAGCCCCGGGTTAATATAGTGCGCCAGTGAATAGGCAACTATATATTGATAATCGGCGCCTAATAAATGCTATATTATTATCCTTTTATTATTATCATTACTATTATCATTATTATTGTTATTGATATTATTATCAATATAATTATTATTATTATCATCATCATTATTTTTTTTATTATTATTATTATATTATTATCATTTGTCATTCCGGTTCCTTTCTATGAAAATAAACAAGATATGAGCAGAAGAGATGATAGATTATGCCTACTATTCACTATTTTACTATTTTTACCGATATTGAAAACTTTTACTCTAGCTAATTGATTATTTTGATTATAAATGTATTTTTTCAGTAGCAGATTAACTGAACATTTGGAGGGAAATCCTAAACAGGATCATGATCTTTATAGCACTGTCATGTGATTTACTAATGACAGACACTGGTAATCAATATCTAACTAAAGTCAAATACGAACTGTCGGGATATTTTAGTCCAAAGGGTGATATTTTATCTTTACTTGCGTCACGAGAGTGATGAGGCAAGGTGCAAATAAGAAGTATTGTTTATTGACATTGTACTCCTTCACAAACTTTCTGAATTATTGTATTGACTTGGTTTCATTTTCTTCGTAAAAAAAAATCGTCAATTCGCATGACGATCATTTGCTAAAAGCACTGCACAATGTGTGTACACTGCAATAGAAGGCTGAATAGCCTGTTATTGCATGCAGTTCACTAAAGTATATTGCCTGTATTTTATTTTACATTTTTCTGTACCTCTGTTTTATTCATTTAATTGTAATTTCATTCTGCTTTAGCAATTAACAAAACACCTTATTTTATAAGAGCTTATTATAGGGGTCATTCGATCCAATCACTGTATCAAACACAAATACACCATCTCAACTCCCTAGGCCACACCCCTCCCCTCTCTAAATTATTTTCATATTGTTCATCTATGTACATGTACATGTGATGTGACCAATTATTATGTATAGAGCTGTCATGAACACACTCCCTCCAGCCACATCATCCCAAACCACCACAAAGAAGCATTTGAATAAGTACAACACACACGCAAACAGTAGCACATTCATTTTTCCTTTCATCCTCACCCAAGCAAACACTTTTATATTATTTTATTTTTCTATCCTCTTTTATTGAAATTCATCAATACAAAAAACTTTTAAGATTTAAATTCAACATCCGATGTTGAATTGCGTATAAACATATAACAGACCTTTCATAATGATATCTAAGCACAGATATAATTAGAGAATCGGATCATACATGAGGACACAGAAAATTGCTTACACCCAGGAAAAAAATCAGAAATATAGTAATTTTTATGCAAAAATCTGTAAATCGTCTAACCAATGAAGTTGTTTTGAAGATCCTTCAAAGATTTATGCTGAAAAATGACCCGATAAAAAGTTGACCACAAAAGCCCTGTTCCGAGAAGTAATCCTGCCCATTTGAAGAAAACCGTTGAACTTAATTTAGAGATATCATGCCCATTCCCAGGTATACTTTGGCATGAATATAAGAAATGAATGACAGTTCATTTCGAGTAGATAAAGTAATTTCTGTCGTCTATAAGGTCAGCCACTATGACTGATTAACCTAGACGTACCATCTTTGGCGTTTACCAGCAGAGCGCTGTCCTGCCGAGTTCCTACGGGAGTTAACAGAAACAGAGAAACGACGCGATTTTTGTCTAATTCTGTCATGAAAGAAAATTTTGGTCAGATTTCCTTAATTTGGGGCACTCCTGGGTGGAATTATGACATAGATTACACAAACGAAAGACTCATAAAAACAAAAAAATAGTTTCGGATAATAATATAATAATCAATATCCAATATTTTCTAACTGCACAATATATTTTGATTTGTTAATTAAATAAAAAGAGTAAAACTCATTCAGACTTTCTAAGTTGTAGGGGAATTGAGTAGTCTTTAGACGACTAGTATACAAACAAAAATTTGAGTTTGGGATATAAGTAAATGTTCAAATGTTCTATTTCTGTTATGTAGGGCTATATTGTAATTTGTTGATTCAATGGAAGGACTAAAACCCTGATTCAGATGCTCTATAAATTATTGTAGGGAGATTGAGTAGTATTTTAGATGACGCCAATTCAAACGTTAGAATCGGACGACGTGGTTGCCACTCTCATTTGGTCACACTTCATCCTCAATCTATCCAAGCCCGGGACAGTCAACGAAAAGTTTCCTCTGAGATAGGTGAACATCTGACCGAAGGACTGGAAGATGGGATCCAAAGAAGATCGGACCACGCCCCTTGAGAGCATCTCCACGATCCTACAAGCCTGTAGGATGACCTTAAGGGTAGGATTGACCACCCAGACAAGCAAGAAGTTCATGCTAGCGAAGACAAGTCCCCAAGCTATGCCAAGGATGGGGCCAAGTAGGGCCGACAGGAAGATGTAAAATCCCCTCTGGATGAAAAAAAAAAGTGAAAATTTAATTTGTCGAACCTGAGGAGCCAAAGCAGTTTTAACGTCTTTATACTCGAGAAGATGCAGAGCCTATTTAACATTTTCTTTTAAGAATCAAGTCGGACCACGCTATAAGGAACCTGACAAGTATCATAGGCGGATCCAGGGGGGGACGCCCCTCCTATTGGCGGTGGAAAGCTCACATCAAAAGATTTCTTTGGTTTATTAAATACGTTGAAACATTACAAGCATGAAAGAATAATAAGGTCCTTTTTCTTCGTTTATCGTCTTTGAGAATATGGCATGTTCTACAAGACAAATGAATGACCAACTCACTTCATATCTAAAGTAGAAAGTGCTCAACCGTTATTCATAAATGGATAACTCCTTATATAGGAAAACGTGCCGTGTTGTGTTTGATTTAGTTTCACTGAAAGGGATAGACCTGGCGGGAAATATTTACATCTCAATAAATAGAGTAAAATTCACAGAGCAAAATGCTGAAAATTTGATCAAAATCGGATAACAAATAACAAAGATATTGAAAATTAAAATTTGCATTATTCCGGTGAAACAGTTCTAGGCATGTTTTTATGAATATTCATTAGGTGGGTTGATGAAGTCATATCCCCACTTTTTTTTGTTTTTTATTATATGAAATAAGGTTTATTCAAGATTTTTCTACCAAGAACTAAAACAATTGGATTGCAACTGATTAAGTGCGTTTAGTTATTTATTGCCGCAACTTATTTCATCATTATGGACCGCATCATTTACACAAATATGAAAAAAATGAAAGATTTGTGATGTCATGTAATAACATAAGAAAAAGGAAAGTGGGGATGTGACATCATCAGCCCATCTAATGAATATTCATGACGATGTGCACATAACTGTTTTCACAAAATATTGATAAAATTTAAATTTGAATAACTTTGTCATCCGATTTTGATGAAATTTTCTGCAATTTGCTCTGTGAATTTTACTTTATTCATTTTAGATATTGTTTTTTTCAGCCCGGACTATCTCTTTAAATGGCTAACTTATCTGGTCTGTATTTATCATCATCCCTCTCTTGTTCTCTGACTAATAATATTATAAGGAAAAAACTCACCGAAGTCCAATTAAAGATGGCTTTGTTGTAGTTAAACACCACGCTGATACTTTCTGAACCAAGAGGCTCCTGAAAGGTTTCTTCAAAATCAACCTGAAGTATACGAGAGTAGATGCAAAACAAAAACATTTTAGTCTTTGAATTCAATTAACATTTCAGTTTCCAATACCAATTTACAGTAACAAATTTGTAGTATATATATTATTTCGGAAATTCGGGAAAAGCGATAAGGCACTTGGGTTTATTTTTTATCGGTGGTACATTAAAATTATTAAAGGTTTGTAGCTTTCAAAATGAGTAATAATGTTTATTAGAACAAAAAAAATCAAAGAACAATTGCTGAGACAAAAGTTGGTCGAGATAAGGGGTGATTAAAACTTAAATAATTTACACATCTCACCTTGACATTTGGTTTGAGGGAGTACAAGTCCATTTCATCATACTTTGCGGATTGTGGCGCTCGCTCTAAGCCTCCGTGGCAGCAAGGTCTTGCTTGGACTTGTGCCTGATAATTGCCCGTGGTATCATTGTTGTTGTAGAGGGGATAATAATGGCCACCTTGAGCAATTAAATATGTTGTTGCTGGGCTTCTGGCGTCGTTCTTTACTGCGATGTCTTCCATGGTGGTAGAGTTGATGGACATCATGGGCCTTTCCTACGAAATGACAATCGTTATCAGATCACCGACTTGATGGATTGGACACTAACGAAATAAGTTCCAAAAACTAGTTAACTTTCTTTAATAAATGCTAAGAATAGGGTAAAACTTAATTTTACATTATCTGATTTCTAAAGTGAGATTATTATGATATAGTTTTGAGAAAATAATGTTACTTCCTTACCGAAATCACGAACAAGGCAGCTCTGAGCGGAGTGCAACCAATCGTTATAATTTATTCCATCTACCGTCGCGACGTGACGACCCCGGATCTTGCTGATAACAAGTTTATCACCCAAAACAATTCAGTTTACGTCATATTACCAAACTTCTATTTTAAGAACAGATTCATAGTACTTAGCGCAACACTTGAACACTTTTTATTTTGCGTTTTCCGGGTGTTGTAACACAAAGATTATTGATCGTACGCTTGATTTTGTTAACGATTAATTCTATATTGTAGTCAATGCAATCAGTTGTAGCAAAATTGTGTACGATAATTGCTTAAGCTTGTATCACGGGCCCCCGACGTGATTTAAAACACTTCTATTGTAAGAACAGATTCACAGTACTTAGCGCAACACTTGAACATTTTTTTATTTTGCGTTTTCCGGGTCCCGTAACACAAAGCTTGGAGATTGATCGTACGCTTGATTTTTTAATGATTTTTTTTATTGTATATTGTAGTCAATGCAATCAGTCGTAGCAAAATTGTATACGATGATTGCTTAAGCTTGTATCACGGGCCCCCGACGTAATTTAAAACATTTCCATAAAAGAACAAAAATATATGATATCACCTAAACCAGGACGTATAGGAAGATTAATGGCAGTCTAAGTAACATCTAAGATTTTTCATTTAAGCATAAAGTTTACCCAAATTCCAAATGGGACAGACCATTTACCTCAGTTGCATTATATTATGAATTATGTTTTGGATGTCTACTAAGGTATACAGTCACGTGTAGTAGTATACTTTGTTCTTACTGATTGTGATTTACGAAGATTGCCACTATCGTGACAATATAAGCTGATAATGGAGCAAAGTTCAAATTTCTTAGGTTAGTTATCCCTTTTGACGCAGTATGAACACTAAACATGCAAGTACACTGATACCAGTTAACTAGAATAAAGTGCTAATAGTGTCAATAATCGTTAACGGCATGCTGCTTTAGCATCCCATGCTATAAAAGTATTGAAACTTAGCCAAAATGAGAGAATTCAACGGACTTTTTTTTTTGTCACACAATGGGCACTGGCGAGGAGTGTGACTGCCTTTTATTATTTTTTGAGAGCCATGCTTCGTTTCCTTTCATAACCTATACTCTCATTACCCGTGGTCAGTGGCGTACCTATAGTATTTTCCACGGGGGGGGGGGCAAAACCGTCCGCCAAAATATTTGACAAGCAAAAAAAAAGTTATCAATGAAAAAATAATTGACAAGCAAAAAAAAAAGTTTTCAATCACAAATAAACAAATAAAAGATTTCGTACCAGAAAAAAATTGACTTGACAAGCAAAAAAAAAATGTCTTCAAGCTCGTCGGGGGGGGGGGGCAAAAAAGGTCTTTCAAGCTCGTCAGGGGGCAGGGTGGTGGCTCGTCAGGGGCAGACTGCCCCCCCTCCTCAAGGCGTAACCCAGTTCCTTATAGGTACGCTAGTGCCCGTGATTCTTGTATTCTGCCACTAACTCTAATGATGATCTGTCAACTACTGCTACAAATATTGTACTAAATTACAGAAATTTCACCGATGATGATGATAATAAATGAAGCAAAATGCAGCTAAATATATACTTACTATACACTCTTAAAACAAATCAGTCAAATCGAGTAGACCAGTAGTCAGCTGGGAGCAACTGATATGGCAATCACTGATATTCACATTTCTGACATATATTCTAGTCAGAAATAAATCTATTCTAGTAAAATATGACTAGAAAATAGTAAAATATGACTAGAATAACAGTTGCACCCAGCTGACCCTATTAACTAGTCGTTTTTGACTGATTTGTTTTTAGAGTGTAATATACCAACGTAGGCTTATAGTGTGGAGTACTTCATTCACACATATCCTGCATTCAATGTGTGAATAAAATAAAACAGATATTGGTTAGTTGGTTACCAACCAATATCCAGCTACAGAACAATATAAACACAGAAATAGACCTTCTATAATACAGGTTATAAAAAAATTGTAAAATTTCAAAACGTATAATGTAATTATCACTCATTTTCTAAGAATTCAATGGTAGAGCGTCCGCCTCATGAACAGGAGGTCGTGGGTTCGATCCTCGGCCGAGTCATACCAAAGACTTAGAATGGGACCTTCTGCCTTCTTAGGCGCTCAGCAATTAGATTGGAAAAGGGTAATAATTATGTTATATACAGGGCCCGCTGGTAGAGCAGTTGAATTGGCTACCCTGGTTAAATAAAACGTTATTATTATTATTATTATTAAAATTATTTAGTAATATCGACATTATACCATCATTATCCAAATGTTACTGCAATTAATTTTCCATCACTTCGAGAAGTAATTGAGATTAACAAGATCTTCCTTTGCGGAGATGCTGGTACTTTGCATGACAACAGATCATTTCTATCCATCCCTGACAGCAAAGCATATGGTTTTTAGCTGGGATATTTGCTCAGGATATGCTGCACTATTTCTTCTCTCACCACAGTGTCCATTATTTTGCTCACCACGCTCGTCGAACTATCACGTTAATTGCTGGATGATAATTTCCTGGGGAGCATTTCATGAAAGGATTTTGTCAGACGTTTTATCCGACAAGTCCTATTTTATCCGATTGTATATTAAAACAGTGCCTCTCAGCCAATCAAAAATTAAGGAACTGTCAGGGACAACTTGTGGGACAAAAATGTTGATGAAACGCTCACTTGGAGTTGTCTTATCATGGACCTACTAGGTCCATGGTCTTATGCACAAGTAGGCCTTAGATGGAACTTTTCTGTCATCCAATCAGAGATGCATTGACGACATTTGAGATTATTGGGCTATTAATATGTTAATCGGGTTACTTAAGGGGTTACTTATAAGCAGGGGCGTCGATCCGTTTTTCAGATTGGGGGGGGGGGGCAAAATCATTAACGTTCCAAAGCCAAAGGCGCTCGATCGTACAAAACACCCACCCACACACACATATAATATGTAGGCCTATATATATATATATATATATATATATGTATATATATATATATATATATATATATATATATATATATATATAGTGTGTGTGTGTGTGTGTGTGTGTGTATATATATATATATATATATATATATATATATATATATATGACTCATGAGACACAGACACGTATCTAACCAACAAATTGATGCGAGCGCGAAGCGCGAGCTAATTTTGTTTAGTATACTGACAGGAAAAGCGTGCCTGTTTAGGACTGTTTGTAGTAACTCATAAGGAGGATACATAATAAAAGAGTGCCGAGAGTGAGCTGAAATTTCTTTATATTGTAACCTGAAAACTTGATATTCTAAGCATTTCTGGTACCAATGATTAAGATGTGTATCTAAAAGAAGAATAGATGCGAGCGCGAAGCGCGAGCTGAAAATTTTGATATTTCGATCTGAAAAAATGACAGTTTAATGGACGTTTTGATAAAGAACAAGATATTATAATTAGGCCTATATATCCAAGCCTGATTGCTAATCTGAGCAGGAGTTCTTTTGAGGCTTAGAACTGAAAACGGGACATTAACATTCACCTATTTAATCATGAAAAGTATGGGTTTTTGCTACAGAAATGATGCGAGCGCGAAGCGCGAGCTGAAAATTTTTATATTCCAATCTGAAAAGCGGACATTTTGAGCACGATTTTAAATAAAGAACGAGTTGTGTATCTCCATCTCGCTTGCTGAACATTACAATCTTGTTTTTCTTATAATGCATATCCGGAATTATTGGGGGGGGGGCAAAATGATATGTTTGCCCCCCCCAATATTTTCATTGGTGGGGCGATCGCCCCCCCCCCCCCCCCGAATACCCAGGATCGACGCCTCTGCTTATTTGGCGGGAGACTTTGCAGTGACTGTAAAAACTTTACCTTTTCAGTGTCAATGTTGATAGATGTCAAAAGTTTGGCATAACTTCTGTCAGGCCGGCACATTATGAGCCAGAGCTGAAAAAAAATGTTCAAAAGTATACTGCCTTCTCCTTAAAGATTGAGACCTTGAGTTTACTTTAATTTCCAGATTTTTTCTTCAATTCTAAGTCTCAATTTGGATCGACCCAAAAATTCTTTTGGCTTGATTGATAACTCTTTTAGTCTCATTTCTGAAACTAATTATTAACACATCTAGATTGAGCATTTGGCTTTGATTAACATTCCTTGACTGTGCTTCCTCTGATGCGAGGGCCGCGGAACGGTTCCGGTGGGGCCGGGCCGGGGGCGGGGGAGGGGTGGAGCTGATCACGCAAAAAATCACAAAACCTATGGTCATTTTTATGGTTTTTGTACACGGTTTGGGGAAAAAGTGGGGGGGGGGGGGCTGAAGCCCCCCAGCCCCCGCTTCAGCAGCCCCTGCTATATATGATTCAGCTAATATAGAGTTCATATTGATCTTTTTCTTTAACTTATTGAAATGTCATAAGCCCAATTAAGCCAGGGGTCACAGAACTCGTGTCACTAATGTATCGGCAACATTGATTGATAATATCTTCAGTAACATTATTCCGCATCCCAATTCATATGTCATACTGTCTGATATATCTGATCATTACCCAATTTTCTCTCAGTTTACTCTTTCTAATTTAAGTAGTGGTGGACAGCCTCCCAAATTAAGACGTCAAGCTTCCCCTGAAAACATAGCTAGACTTGGAGCGAGTTTAGAACACGTAGACTGGTCAAATGTCTACAACACTGATAATGTTAATAGTTCGTACAACATATTTTTAGATGTTCTGAATAAAGAACTAGATGCGTGTATTCCCCTTCAAAAATGTCAAACAAATTATAAAATTACTCCTAGACTTCCCTGGATATCGAAATCTCTTTTAAAGTGTATAAATAAAAAGAATAAATTGTACTACAAATACAAATCCGAATTTACAGATAGAACAAAACAAAAATATACTTCATATAAGAATGCTTTAACAAGAATTTTGCGTTTTGAAAAGAAGAAATATTTTACAAGTCGCTTAGAGTTGTATAAACGCGACATGCAGAATACCTGGAAAGTCCTCAAACAAGCTATGAATTTAACCAAAAACAAAAATGAAATTACTAAGATAAAAAGAGATAATGATGTTATCGATAATCCCAACCTAATTGCTAACCTGTTTAATACACATTTTTCCTTAATTGGTGAGAAGTTAGCACAAAAAATACCTACATCAAATAAATCTTTTAGAGATTTTTTAAATCCTCCAAATTCAAGCTCTATTTTCTTTGTTCCAACTCACAGGAATGAGGTAATGGATATTGTTTCTCATTTAAATAACAAAAAGAGTTCTGGTTTTGATAGTATCAACAATGTTATATTAAAGGGGATAATACCTTTTATTGTTGATCCACTCGTACATATATTTAATTTGTCTTTTTTAGATGGGATAGTGCCAAATACGATGAAGATAGCAAAGGTCATTCCATTGTTTAAAAAAGGCGACAATCAAGATGTGAACAATTATCGCCCTATATCTTTATTGTCATCCCTCTCAAAAGTTTTAGAAAAATTGATATATAAAAGAACAATTGCTTTTTTAAAAGATCATGATATTTTTTGTGATAATCAGTATGGGTTTAGAGCAAAACATAGTACAAATCATGCGTTATTATCACTTGTTGAAAAGGTAGCCCATGCTCTCGATTCATCTTCTCATATGGTTGGAATACTCCTGGACTTCTCCAAGGCCTTCGACACTATCAACCACAACATTTTACTTCATAAACTTTCACATTATGGTATACGTGGGAAGGCTTTGGAGTGGTTCAGGAGTTATCTTTCCAATAGAAAACAATATATTTTTCTGAATGGCTGTTCCTCTGAATTGCGGGATATTACTTCTGGTGTCCCTAAAGGGAGTTTGCTAGGCCCTCTATTGTTTATTATCTATATCAACGATTTTTATAGATCATCAGATATGGCATCTTTTATATTATTTGCTGACGATACAAACTTGTTTTTCTCTCATTCAAATCCAAACACCCTTGTTGAAATTGTGAATACTGAACTAAAAAACATTACTCAGTGGATTCGAGCAAATAGATTATCTCTAAATTTAGAAAAGACCAAATATATCCTTTTTAGTAATTCAATTGATGCCTTACCAGCTGATATAGTTTTTGATGACACTCCCTTAGAAAAGGTATTATATTCTAAGTTTGGTGTAATAATTGACAATAAGCTTTCATGGAAGATTCATATCGATAATATTTCTAAAAAGATTTCACGCAACATAGGTATACTAAATAGACTAAAGATCCAACTTCCACCTTCTGCCTTACTAACATTATATTTTTCTCTAACATTACCGTATTTGAATTACGGCTTACTTGCTTGGGGCAACGCTCACTAAACTATCTTAGACAAACTTTTAATGTTGCAAAAAAGAGCGGTTAGAATTATTAATCAAGTAGATTTTCGTGCTCATACTGATCCACTTTTCTATGATAGTAGTATTCTGAAAGTAAAAGATTTATATCTGCTTCAATTAGGTCAATTTATGTTTAAGTATACTAACGATTTGTTGCCAAATTCTTTCGAGAATATGTTTTTAAGAAATCGCGCAGTTCATTATTACCCAACGAGACGATCAGAAGAGTTTCATTTGCCTTTGCTTAGAACTCTCTTCGCTAAAAATACGTTTATATATGAAGGTCCAAACCTCTGGAATTCCTTTTCTGATTACTTAAAAAATTCTCCTTCTTTATATGTATTTAAAAAAAGATTGAAATTATCGTTACTCTTAAAATACAAAGATTAAGTTATTGTTCCTGCTACGCGCGCACCCATACATTATCTGTCCTGATCATCTGAATGATTTTGCATTATCACTCTTGCTTTCTTTTATTATTTATTCCATACGCGCAGTGTTACCTTATTTAAATATTTAAATTTTAAAATGTTTTATCTGATGCTATGACAATTTTGTTTCGACAGTAATTCTTCAGGGTATGAAATATTTAATTTTCGTTTAATTTTTGTGCTATAATTTTTTGTTCTTGTTATATGTTTGTGTTTTGTAATTTTGTCTGTCCTATATTCTATTTTACATGTCCGTCTTCGCAGGATTATAGTTACTATAGCATAATAATTGCTATTATAAATATTGTCACCGTTATCATTATTTATTTTTTTTTCTCTTTTCTTACAAAATCAAGTATTTTTCAACCAACAAATTTGTTTTTATTTTTTTTTTGTTAATGTTGTATAAATAAAAAATGTTATTTCACTGGGTCCTAAGCAATACAAGCTTTGCTTTTAATTTAGGTTCCCCCACTTTTGTTATCTTTTTTTGACAAATTGTTGTTAATTTTTCGATTCTGTGTAACTATTTCTTGATTAATATGTATTATTGTCATATTTGATTTGTTATTGTAAACGAAAGTGGAAAAATAAAAAATAAATTCAAATCAACCGGGAGTGGCCAGTGGGGGTCATTGGGGTGGGGCATATGCAAACTGGGGCTTCAGCCCCGGCCCGTCGCACTCGGTTTTTTTTTTCAAAAAGCGTACCGTACCGTACGGTATGTACAAAAACGTAAGGGGTCAGCCTCCGCCCCGCCCCCAGCCCCTCCCCCCAAAAAACTGTTCCGCGTCATGTACATAGATAATTTATTAAAATTCAACATTCCAGGTATAGAATTAAAAAGAAGTTTCTTGAAAACAATTATGTTCGATCATGATCACAAAGCATGTACCGGCGTATAGCTAGCCTAGATCTCTGTCTTAGACAAGCCATATCCATATGAGCGTCAAACACCAAGATGTCTGCGCTCTTCGGCTTCAGGTGGTGTGGATCAAGGTCACAGATATTGTTTAATATCTATAGAAAAAGGTAGACCTATTAAATTATTAAGTAATAGTTGTTCAATGTACTGCGATGAGCTAATGCCTATCCAAGAAATATGAACAGATTAATGTTATTTAAACTATAACTTATAAGCCTTAAAAAGTTAAAAGGCTGCAAGTCACGAAACGTTCGCGGTACCGCCCTACGTACCGGTACCGGCACCGTGCATCGATTGCAGCCGGTAGGATCCCGTGGGTTGGCCGTTGGCCTAGCCTGGACTCTGGAGGCGTCTGGCCTTATGGGAGTGAAAATACTGTACGTATGGTCACTCCCCTAACATGCCTAACGCCTGGATTTGCTTTATATGCCTCTCCGTAGAGGCCAGGATTACCCGTGTTGAACCTAGACCTAAATCACCAATTTTATTTTTTGTTTTTCGCCCAAAGCCCTAGGCGGTAGGCCTACAATATATGGTAGTGGATCGTATTACCGAACACTTCTCATGAATTTGATCATATCAAACACATTAATTATTCCAATAAAATTCACCAAACTTTCACCATAAATACACAAATACCTACAAAATATAAACATGCAGAAATTTTGCCGAAATTGTTTTTCATTTTTACGACATCAGCTTCCAATCGGACCCCTCTTCGTAAGTGAAATATTTTGGTCACTTGAAAAGGTATCGTATTACCGAACGTGTGTTTTCTATGGGAAAAGTTGGGAAAACAACAAAGTCACTGATGAGCTATTTTGACCATATTTTATTGTTTTGAGGATATAAAGACTTTGAAATTGTGTTTTTGATAATTTTTCATCATTTTTCTATTTAAGTTCCCTTTGGGAGGAAGTTGCAAAGGTTTGAGCGTATTTGATTATTTTCTGACGCATATGATGCGCGCGTTCGGTAATACAAGGCCGGTCGGTAATACAATCACTCACTATACATGGGCAAGTTTTACATATGTTTACCCCCATTTTTTTTTACATTTTTCTTTTTATTAATTAATTAAATAAATAGTAGTAGTAAAATTGAAAGAAGTTAAGAGCAAGAGCGTTCACTTACCCCGTCTGTTTACGTCGCCATTTTTATTTCTTTTGTTATTGATACCTAGATACACACGTGTCCAGAGCTGCAACTTAGATTTTAGAAATACTTGCATTTGCCGATCGATATCACGATCAGACAACCATCTCAGTCAGTACTTCCTTTAAAGATTATATTGAGCCAATGCTTTTTCAAATTGTTATTGAAAACAAATCCTTTACATCATGCGAGATTTTAACATTATTTTCTACTCGATTCGTTACAGTCATCTGAACAAGATGATACAAGATTCCACTTTCTACCTATGTTACACCATGGATATAGCTCCATGGTTACACAGAAACAATGTCCTTAAAACATGGGACTGGCGAACTGAAAACATAATAGCTCAATGCTGAAAATATGCATATTATGGAATTAGTATATAATAGACTTCCTTTTGATTAGAATAGAAAATATTTGAAATAAATTATGTTTCATTTAGTACTATGACTAAATAAATACAGTCTTGTATCTGCCTGTGTTTCACTTGGATTTTGTTCACACATTTAAAGGACAAGTCCACCCCCAACGAAAAGTTGATTTGAATAAAAAGAGAAAAATCTAACTAGCATAACACTGAAACTTTCATCAAAATCAGACGTAAAATAAGAAAGTTATGGCAATAAAGTTTTCGCCTAATTTCACAAAATAGTTCTATAAATGCACATCCTGGTCGGTATGCAAATACAGGACTGATGACATCACTCGCTATTTCTTTTGTATTTCATTTTATGAAATATGATTTATTGATTCCCATTTTCTCGTTGTCCTTGAAACAAAGTTTCATTCCTCCCTGAACACGTGGAATTACCATCGCCTTAACTCTTAATGATTCAGTCAAGTTGTTTTTATTGTCAAATATGTAAATATTATATTTCAAACACTGAAAAACAAAAATAGTGAGGGACATCATCGACTCTCATTTGCAAGTCATTGAGTTGTGCATATGAAAAATAAGCGAAACTTTAAAATGTCATAACTTTGTTAAATTACATCTGATTTTGATGAAATTTTCAGCATTAACTCCTAGTTCGAATTCTCTTTATTCATTCAAATCAACATTTTGCTCAGGTGGACTCAAGACCTATAAATTACATTGCTAAGTGTTTTTCTTTGATTTCAACTATTTTCTTATTACCTATTACCTATACAGTGTACATGCAAGAAATTGTTAGCCATATGCAGGCTATTTTCTTTTGAAATATATGTAAATTGATTCCTTGCACTGACAATAAACAAGTCCACTCTATATTTACCAAGTTTTTATATGGATATGAAGTTCATTTATAAACACACGTGTAGGTTTTGTTTGTGTAATCTAATACAATGAAAAGCATTAAGCGTATGCTCACATTCATATTGCCAATAAATAAGCATGTTTCATACTGTGATTTAATCATTAATCAATGTTTTTATTAGAATTCAGCCTATACATGTATATTTGATGCAGGAAAATACTTTACCATTGAGAAAAAAAAACATATTTTTGATTTGCAGATACAAAATAGTTTATGTTCCATGTTCCTCAAATAATATTTATGAAGTAAAGTTAACACGTTAATTAATATTATGCTGCATCTTAATAATGTGTTCACATGAAAAATATGGGATTTACACTGAAATATCATTCCAGGTCAGAAAATAAAAAGATGATGGAAAAAAAGTCTGTGTAACGTAGGTATTCTATGGTGTCTGTTTTGTCAGGTTGAATAAAAGTGGGAAAAGGAATGTGCACAATTCTAGATTTCTAGTGGAAATTCGTTGAAGGGTTTGTTCCAGAAACCAGAAGAAACAAAGTCTGAATTTTGCCTCCCAATGTCACAAATTTTACCCCGGGGGGGCCACTTCCATTCACGAGTGGATACCATGCGCGACCATGGGGTCTCGAAAAGCACCCTAAACACGTAATTTCTATATTCCGAAAATGCACCCCTTAACAAGTATTGGCGTGTGAAACCCTACCCTTAACAAGTATTGGAAACAAAACGATACTCTTGGCAAATATTCCCTGAAATGAACCCTAAACAAGTACAGAAATGTTTTATTGTACATACGGGTCATTCGGTCGTCGGCTTTACCTTATTTGGTTTAGTATGACCCCACCTTCTACACCTCGCGCAAATCGGACTCTAAACACGAAGTGTTGGGGCAAAAAGGACATCCTTTATAAAACATTTTAATTTTGTTTTATCATCCCCACAAATTCGACCCTAAACACGTAATTTTCCTAGCGAAATAGATGCCCTTTTATCATTATTTTTGTGTTTTTGACACCCTTATCACATTACGTACGTAACGTGCCCTATCGTGAAAAAGACATCCTTTTTACGTGTTTTTTTGGTCGCGCATGGTATCCACTCGCCCTATGGATCCTGTGTGAATCTGACAAAGATTCATGGGAACCCAGGCCCCAATCTTCTCATAATTATGAGGAATAGTATCAAGGTGAGGAAATGCACGAGGTTTGACGTGATGATTGGCAGTGTTGCAATGGTCTGGACAGGGGCTGCGGAACGGTTTTCACAGTGGGGAGCTGACCATGCAAAAAATCACAACTTTTTGGCCATTTCTATGTTTTTTTTACACGTTTTTTGGAAAAAAGTGCCCAGCCCCCACCTCTGCTACCCCTGCTGGATCTGGATGTACATGTATACAGTGCAGGACCATTTTGAAATAACACACCGAATGAGAGAGAGAGGGTTAGCAGTAATGACAAAGCTGGTCTTCAACAGCTAGCTGCCTTGAAGGATGCAACTGTCTGGGAAGTTGTGTTGGTGTCTGAAGGGTGGTTACAGTCCTCTGTGGTTTGAAGAAAGAAATGTTTCTTTAACTGATCTGTGTTGAAATTCTCAACTGCAAAACAATTGCTATGATTAGTGACTTTAATGATCTGCAATTTAAAAAATGTATTATTTCAATATCTTTCTCAGTTTGCAGGCGCAGGCATCAAAGAGGCTGATCCATAAAACTGCAGGCGTCTTATCGGTTTCCGACTCTGAATTTACTGCAGCTCAGGATAGATTGAACTCATTGAAAGAAGACCCAGGTAACGAAGTGAAGCTTCAGATATATGCCCTATACAAACAGGTGATTTACACACAATCTTTTTAGTTTTATCGAGTATTCATCCACAAATGAGAATTAGAAGGCACTAATTATATGCAAAAACAATTATTTGTAGAAATTAATGCAGTATTGCAAAGTTGTAATTTCTTGTAATATTTGAAATTTCAATTTGGGTGGCAAAATTGTCACAGAATGCTTGAATGTATCCATTTATTACAATTGACAAAAAGTGCAATTGGAAATGTATGAGAAATGTTTCGCAGGGTAAGTTTGATTTCGCCCTTTCCCCTTGACACAGTGTGAAAACGAGCATTTCTGCGCAAACAGATTTCTGCGAGCTTTACAAAAATGGACAGTCAAACATTCTGTCAAAACTTTTACTTTAATTGGATAGATGAGACCCAAACCCAAGATTATATGTGAAAAAATTACCCACATGTTGTATATTTTTTAATTCCCAGGGCTTTTTCAAAGTGTAAACTTTTTTTGATACGCACTGTATAATAATAGATATGTATTTTGCAGGCAACTACTGGCAAGTGCAACATCTCTAAACCAGGAGCTTTTAACATTGTCGCGAAGGCGAAGTGGACTGCTTGGGATTCTTTAGGCGATATGTCACAGGTAAGTTGATTCATTGATGATCAATTTCTACTTTTTTTAAATATTTTTTTTATAAAAAAAATAAATGGAGGTGTAGATGGATTTTGAATTAAAAACATTGTAGTGTAAGTGAGCTGTAACTGGAGGACTCATTCATGAGAAAATGCAAAGCTGAATGATAAGTAAGGCAGATTTATGGATACATCTTTTTGTTAGTGATCCTGGAATGACCCCCCCCCCCCCCCCCCCCGATGATTAAAACAAAACTGGTTAATTAAAAAAAAGGTAATTTTGGGGAAATTTCACCCGGAGATGACCTTAGGCCATAGGTCCTCTTTTTGTTTGCTTACTAATAGCAATTAGGTAAAAAAAATCTCCACCATTTACATACCAATATGAGTGTGGAAGTTGAGTAGGACCACTCACCATGAAATTATCATGGGATCAGATTAGAAGTGAACTAGCTACATTAAGTTTGGTATAGGCATGAATGTTATATAGTACCAAAGCGATGTCATCACAAAGCTTTTTCGCATTTAAGCATTTTTAGCTCATCCGGCCCGAAGGGCAAGATGAGCTTATGCCGTGGCGTGGTGTCTGTCGTCCGTGCACAATTTCAAATGGGGCATTCAAAACTTCTACACAGAATTTTGAAATTCATTAAATATGCTAATTTATGCGCATTTTTCAAAATTCACAAAAAATGCTACTTCTTCTTTATTTGTTGACCGATTTTGATTTTTTTGCTTCCATCTGGTAGAGGTCCATGAGGTTCACCAAACTTCTACACAGAATTTTGACCAGAAAAATTTGTATGCTAATTTATGCATATTTTCAAAAATTCACATAAAATGCTTCTTCTTTATTTGTTGACCGATTTTGAATTTTTTGCTTCCATCTGGTAGAGCTTCATGAGGTTCACCAATCCTCTACACAGAATTTTGACATTTTGACCAGAACAATTTTTATGCTAATTTATGCGAAATTAATTTATGCATATTTTTAAAAATTCACATAAAATGCTCTTCTTCTTTATTTGTTGACCGATTTTGATTTTTTTTTCTTCCATCTGGTAGAGCTTAATGAGGTCCACCAATCTTGTACACAGAATTTTGAAATCTTGACTAGAACAATTTTTATGCTAATTTATTCGAAATTTATTCATATTTTTAAAATTTCACATAAAATGCTTTTTCTTCTTTAATTGTTGACTGATTTTTACTTTTTTTCTTCTTCCATCTTGTAGAACTTTATGAGGTTCACCAAATTTCTACACAGATTTTTGAAATTTTCAGTAGAAAATTACTTATGCTAATTTAGGCGAAATTTATTCAGAAATCACAGAAAATGCCTCTTCTTCTTAATATTTGTTGACAGATTTTGATATTTTTTCTTCCATCCGGTAGAACTTCATGAGGCCCACTTAACTTCTAAACAGAATTTTGAAAATTTTCAGTAGAAAATTATTTATGCTAATTTATTCCAAATGTATTCATAAATCACAGAAAATTCCTCTTCTTCTTTATTTGTTGACAGATTTTGATTTTTTTCTTCCATCTGGTAGAGCTGCATGAGGTTCACCAAACTTGTACACAAAATTTTGTCTGGAAAATTATTTCTTATTTATGAAAAATTTATTTATAAATCACAAAAAATGTTTTTTCTTCTTCATTTGTTGATCAATTTCAGTTTTGTTTGCTTCATATGATAGCTCGAGGTGGTGATACAAAATTTAAACATAGAATTTTGAAACTCATTGAATCTGCTATTTATTCATATATTTTCAAAACTCACAAAAATTGTTTACTTATTTGTTGATTGATTTTGGTTATTTTTGTTCCATCTGAGAGCTTCATTAGGTTCATCAAGGTTCTAAACAGAGTTAAGAAACTTTGACTAGATAATAATTAATACTTAATTCATATGAAATTTATTCATAGATCACAAAAAATGCTTCTATGTCATTTCTTCATTTTCAATTCTATATCCTCAATTTATGTCACCAATATAATTCACTACAGTGTCAACTTGGCTGGAATTAAATTTGCGTTAAATTGTGTTGCGAGATGCCGGATGAGCTCCACATCATTGATGTGCTAGTTTATACCATACCTTGGCAGGGCATGATGAAAAACACCCACTAACAAACTTTAAGGGAATCAGTTCTTGGGGGCCTTAGAAATGACCTCATGAATACATAATTAGCCCCATTGAAGTCAATGTATTATTGACCTGGTTCCTAACATTTAGAATAATAATATAATAATAATATAGGATATTTATATTGCGCACATATCCACCTTGTTAGGTGCTCAAGGCGTTCCTATATTACCCGGCTAAGCTAGGCGTTCATAGCGCACACAGCTTTTAAAGGAATTACTTCCTTCCGGTACCCATTTACCTCACCTGGGTTGAGTGCAGCACATTGTGGATCAGTTTCTTGCTGAAGGAAATCATGCCATGGCTGGGATTCGAACCCGCGACCCTCGGTTTCAAAGTCCGAAGACTAATCGACTGGGCAACAACGCTCCACAAGAATCAAGTCAATAATACATTGGTTTCAGTGGGGCTGATTATGTACCGGTATTCATGAGGTCATATATAAGGCTCTCATGGACAGATTCCCACCTCTATTTGGGTTGTGAAGGTATTTCCTCATGCTCTACCAAAAAATGGTTTAAAAAACGCTGATGAGCAAAAGGTGAAAATTGATGACATCACACTTTCATACTCTATATAAAGGGATTATTTTTATGCCTAACAAACTTGATGACAATGGTCACAATTTGTATTCTAAATTCCTGAGGATAAGAGGTAGGTGTCAATATTGAAATAATGGGATTGTCAGGATCAAACCTGGGTTTTTGTTTACCTAAAGATTTGGTCACCGATCACCCCAAATCACATAAACAACCTCACATACCCTAAGCATCTTTTTTTAAAGTGAACAGAGCTATGATGTAGTCAAAGTACACATAAGTAATTGCATTGCACAATAATTATTCAGGTTTAAAGTTGTTTATTACAACTATATCATTTCGCTCCAAATGCGATTCATTTCCATGGAAATTTCAACAAAATGAATATAACATAGGTTCACATATAAATGATATTGACTTTCAAAAGATAACCAAATGAATTAAGTTTGACTTTATCAATTTAGAATTTAAAAAAAATATCAGTACCGAAACAGGCTACTGATTGGTATAATTATTATAACAAAATTTGGATTAGATCAGAAATTCAGACCAAAATTACTCACCACCATTGTGGGTAGGAAAACTCCAAAATTAATTAAAACTGAGGGTCATATCTTCCTTGCTCCTCAGAACACAACCTCTCTCAAAGAGTAACAAAATGAAAGTGATCTTACTCTCTGTGCGCAGCAATTAGGTGCACTGTACAATCAATGAACCTCGGGCGGGTCTTGGAATGCTAAGTGTTTATTCCACCTGTTACTAGAACCTGGAACCTACAACAAAGGAACCTGCAAGAGCTGAATATTTTATAGCCCTTCCTATTTAAAGTAATTAAATACATAGGTCTTTTATACAACTCAATAATACTGCCATCACAAGGCCAAAATGAGTAAATTATCAATACCTTTCAAATTTAGATTTTCTTTATTTTAACACAATTTTCAGAATTACACCATTAATAAATTTGTCCTGTAACATTTTCTATGTTAAATAACCAAATTTTAGAATTTGGCTTGAGTGCAAAAATAAAAAAAAATTGCTTGTGACAGGGATTTTACATATATCAGGCATGTTCTCGTGCCATTTTCACGCAAGAATCCATACATCATTTTCTTGACAATCCTTAGAAACCTTCCTGCATTTCAATCAGAGTGTCAGAGAAATTTAATTTGGAAAGCCATACTTGATAATTAATGCCATACCACTGTCCTTTTCATTGCTAGGCATGAAGCATTACACACAATACAACTAGCACTCTATTGAACACCAGGCACCTGGATTGATCACTCAAACATCAATGGCACATTCTCCCCTCCCATCCCATCTCTCTCTCTCTCTTTCTTCCTATCTCTATTTTTTTCTCTCTCTTTAACCTTTTATGTTTTATTATTATTATTTTTTATATTAAATCAATAATGATGAATGACTTTTCTTGCATTTCCAAACGTGACATACAGGTTCTCCTTTTCCTCATTTTAGGACCAGGCGAAAGAGAAATATGTTGGCATCGTCAACGACCTCGCTGGACAGGAAGGAGGTGAAGCAGAGGTGGCCTCAATATCAGAAGGAGATCTGTCTTTCACTGGACTCAAGTATACAGTGGAGAATGGGGTAGCAACCATTACTCTCAATAGACCTAACAAGAAGAATGCTATAACCTTGGAGGTAAGAGCGGTCATTTGTTGGTAGAATGCATGGTTTTATGCCTTATGAATAAAAACGCATGGGGCGCGTTTCATGAAGAGTTGCAACTGTTATACCTTCGCCATGATGGCAACTACCATGGAAACCTTGATTCCGATTGGCTGCTGAGCCCTGTTACTATGGTAGTAGACATTATGGCAAAGTTACAACAGTTGTAAGTTCTTTATGAAACAGGCTCCAGATGCACTAGATAGTATTTGTCCATTGTCGGGCATTTAAAGGAGAATTATTGTATATCCTGGGATAAAATGAGTACCAACATTTTGGTGATAACCTTTAATTAAAATTAAGTAAATCTTGATTTGATTTCACTGTAGCACTGGTCTTCCATATACCCTAGGCTGAGTTATCTTGGCCTTGGGGTGGATGGGAATTAAGGATAATATGATTTGTCGTCCAGTTTATTTTGTTGCTTTGTAAAATAAAATTAGCTCTAGCCACTGCAACATTAATGATATCAAAATAATGTTAAAAATTCAATAAATAGATGATATTATTTTGTCCAAATATATATATGGCCTTGATTTTGTAACAATTGAGGTTTTGATATGTTAAGACAAAAAATATGCTTTAAAATGGAATAAAACCCAGACTATTCATTTTACCCTAATCCCATTCCAACTCATCAAGATACAAGCGATTCACCATGATTTTATATACTGCCACCTTGTTATAAAACTACAGAAACGTGATTGTTACGTGGGATAAATTACTTTTTCATGTGATTACTCTGTTTGTGATATCCCACTCATTTTTTACTTTGTTTGTATTTGTCAAGATGTATTCAGAATGGGCAACTGCTCTTGATACAGCTGGAGCGGATGACAGCGTGGTCTTGGCTCTAATTACAGGTTTGTTGAAAAAATGTTCCATATTACAGATTGTATGTTCTCATATAAAAACAGAATTGAGGCTTGGTTCTTTAAAAAATAAAAATAAAAAGAGTCAAAACAAATTAAAAAAGAATTTCAGTGTATGAACAAGAATATCAATAGTTAGTGAATGCTCTACCACATGCAATTTAGCCCCCACCTGTCCAAAATAACCCCTGAAAATTGCGTTTCAATGTGAAAGATAAGTTAGACCAAACAGAATTAGGAAATATAGCCCCCTGGTACAGAAAATATTATTCCCCCTCCCTTATCGTTCAGCTCTCATGGAGCAGTTCTGCTGCATCCCGATTGGCTTGGTCTCAAAGTTCTAGCCCGTGTGAGAAAAGCCAGAGTTTAGAACTCGTCACCAATCATCCCAAGTTAGCTGTTTCTTTGCTAAAGTATCACCTGTGTCAGAGAGCCATGGTGCATACCGACTTTCAGCTCTTTGGCCGGAATTCACATAGGTAGTTTTGAAAACCCACAGTTGAGTCCATGGTTTATGCAGATGTCCTGTATAAATTTCGCGTATTTTACCGCGTATATTAAAAAATGTCCAGTGCTGATGTGCGCTTTTGTCACAGTGCACCAAATTGACGCCTGTTGCCGTGGTTATCCATGCTATTTTATTCATAAGTCCACTGTTCGGAGAGTGGACTCATTACTCAAAACAGTGGACTCAAGAATAAAACAGCGAATCTAACCATGGTAATAGGCGTCAATTTGGCGCACTGACAAAAACGTGTATCAGCATTGGACATTTTTTAAACACTTGCCCGATACGTGCTAAATTGAGCGTAATTTATACAGGAAATCTACATAAACCATGGATTCAACCTTAGGTTTTCAAAACCACCTTTGTGAATTGGGCCTTTATGTCTTCAAAAGCGTGTTATGGTTGGTAGTATGAAGGAATTGTCCCAAAATCTGGAGCATACCTTTACCAAATTAGTATGCTTGATAATACCCCAATCATCCATCTTTTGTCTCAAACTTTGGATGAAACCCAAGTGCCATGAAATAACCCAATTATTGTGTGTTCATGATCAGATTTTGAACATATTTTGTTTGGACGTTTTTTGCCAATCTGTGCTCTGTAACACAAAGGTTTGCGATGGATTGCATTATATGAAAGCTCCGCACTGATTGGTCCCTGGTCAGTATTTTAAACCAAATGCGCCTGTAAGATTGATCTTGATTGGTCAGTTCATTAAGCGATTGATCGCAAACCTTTGTGTTACAGAGCCCAGAAGTAGATGGATAATTTGAAAACTTGGGCTAATATTAATTGTAGGTGAGGCTGTTATCCATACCAGTGTAAAGTAATGGTTCATATGTTTGTGTTTGATACATGTAGGTGCTGGTGACTTTTATAGTAGTGGGAATGACCTCAACAACTTCATGAAAATAGACCCGAGTGTTTTATATGAAGAATCTGTGAAGGGTAGCAACCTGCTCGAGTAAGTGAAGGCGGTGATCTTGTGTTGCAGCATTTGTCGTGTCCGTGTATTTCATCATTTTTGTCTCGCCCACCAGAGGTGAAGGCGAGACTTAGGGATCCAAATCTAATGACACATAACTCCACAACCGTAAGGTGCTTTTCAACTAAACTTGGATGGTAGATGGACTTGGGGGACCTGCATGTTATGCTGCAGTTGGAGGTCACGTGGTAAGGTCAAAGGTCATTTTCAGGTCAATGTTAAAGTTTACATGCAAGACTCTCTTATGACACCTAACTCCGCAACCGTAGGTCACTTTTCAACCAAACTTGGATGGTAGACGGACTTAGGGGACCTGCATGATATGCTGGAGTCGGAGGTCATATGGTAAGGTCAAAAGTCATTTTCAGGTCAACGTTAAAGTTTACATGCAAGACTCTCTTATGACACCTAACTCCACAACCGTAAGTCGCTTTTCAACCAAACTTGGATGGTAGATGGACTTGGGGACCTGCATGTTATGCTGCAGTTGAAGGTCACATTGTAAGGTCAAAGGTCATTTTCAGGTCAACGTTAAAGTTAACATGCAAGACTCTCCTATGACACCTAACTCCGCAACATTAAATCGCTTTTCAACCAAACTTGGATGGTAGATGGACTTGGGGGACCTGCATGTTTGGCTGCAGTCGGAGGTCACATGGTAAGGTCAAAGGTCATTTTCAGGTCAATGTTAAAGTTTACATGCAAGACTCTCTTATGACACCTAACTCTGCAACCGTAAGTCACTTTTCAACCAAACTTGGATGGTGGATAGACTTGGGGGACCTGCATGTAATGCTGCAGTCGGAGGTCACACGATAAGGTCAAAGGTCATTTTCAGGTCAACCTTACCTAACTACGCAACCGTAAGGTGCTTTTCAACCAAACTTGGATGGTAGATGGACTTGGGGGACCTGCATGTTATGCTGCAGTCGGAGGTCACATGATAAGGTCAAAGGTCATTTTCAGGTCAACATTAAAGTTTACGTGCAAGACTTCAGGCAAGTGTTATTCCATCCTAGTCACATTACAATGAAATTTTGATACAATTCTGTTGCATGCCCTCGCGAATCACGATATTTCTGGTTATTTTTATACGTGGGCGAGACACAAAATCGCTTTTGCCTTGTTTTTTCTTTAATAAAAATTTTCCATGATGATTTACTCATTGTTTGTGTGACAAAGTATCAGTGAAATTAAGAATGAATGAACCTTTGATTTAATTGTTGGAAGCCGATTTGTCCTCAAGTCATCTGCTTTCAAAACATTAAGAATTACTATCCTCCCCCCTACATTCAGTCTAGTATCTTCTCTCTGTTCCATACGATCTCCCCCCCCCAACACCTCCAACGCATTTTTGTACTTCCTTGAACACTGAACCTAGCCCACCAAAATTTATCTAATTTTGGATAAGTTGCCAATTTAGAGCATAATCGTGTGCATTATCGAATGCTATAGTGCTAAAATGTAATAAATTGGCAACAAATCAAGTACAATTGTTTTTTAGTGTCTACATTCTGTTCATTACTCATGCATAAAGCGTGGAGGAAAAGGTCGAACTGAGTTGCAATTGGCATGAGGGATTCAGTACTACAGGAATAAGATATTTGTAAAGCAATGATATACCTATCCCTTCTAAACATTCAATAAGAATTTGGCAGAAACATAATGAATTAAAGCAGGTAAAGATTTTGTTTATCTTTCTTTCCCAAATGTGTCCAAAATTCATTGATCCTGGAATCATCCCGGGATGGTTTTTGGACACAAAGCCACCAGGATTTCATCCTGATCCCGGATCAGATAACGACATTAGTTCAGAAATTCGGAAAATGACATGTCTTTGAAGTCAGTGGCATTGTTATAGATAATCTATGACTTATAAATATACCGTCTATTGCTTATCGTTCCAGGAGATATGTTAATTCAACTATAGATTTCCCCAAGCCTTTGATTTGTGCTGTTAATGGTCCAGCGGTTGGTATCGCAGTCACGACGCTGGGGCTAATGGATGTTGTCTATGCTTCAGATACGGTAAGTCTCAATCTTATATCACAAACAATATTATATTTCAGTTGTAGTCCAATAAAAGGATCGCTATATGTTCCTTTTCATATAGTGATAATTAATAATTGCAACAAGGATAATGAAAATAATTGTAATGATAAATATCCAATCATTTTAATGAAATGACAAGCCTCAAGTGTGAAATCCACGAAAATCTAATAATTGTGTGCGAAAATAAAGTACAATAAAATCAGAATGCATTTTTTCTTTAAAATTGTGTTTAGTACCAAGTCTAATTTCATATCATAATTACTGTAGGTTATTTCAAGTTTTATATCAAGTTTATTTAAAACCAAGAACACCACATTATAATCATATAAATATGCATACAATGTATAAAATAATAAATGTTTTAAAATTTCTCTTTGCCCTTAATTGGGAAATTCAAGATCGAAAACAATACTCATTAATGTGACTTAGCAGGAAAGGGATATAAATCAAACGAATATTTGAATAAAAAACTTTTTTGGGGTGGCTATTATTACTTTAAATCAAAACTTGCGAGAATAGTATGCATGAATTTGATTTAATGGAAAGACTGTATACTGTCATAGACCAGGCCTGTCATTTCGGGGTTCTTGTTGTTGGATTTTGTGTAGGGCTAATTAAAAAACAACAAGTTGAATAGTGGAATCATTTTCCCCAAAACTGTCTTCTCAATTCGAAGAGTTGGCAGGCATGCGAATGACAAAGACAAGTTTTCCTAATTACAAGAGTAAGGCTAGATTAGTTCGCCCCAGTTGGCCTACACTGTAAAAGGCAGGTGTGTTAAATAGGCAAGACCACAGTGGTGTTTGAAGAATAGAATAATCAACTTTCATAACTCCATATAACATACCTTTTTTATTTCATTTATTTTACTCTCTTGTTAAAATCATCAAAAGATCTATACAATGTATGTTTCAAAAATAATTGCACAATATGAGAAGTGGGGGAATCATGAAAAGCCATATGGACTTGAATAATGGTGATTCCCTACAAAAAAATGCAATATACAAAATTACAATTGGAAACTTTTAAACACTTTTTTTTGTATTTGAGGTTCTGGAAAAAAATATTTTACTATGAATTATATATTTTTTAAAACAAATTACCCAAACTATGTACTATGTCGGTATTGAATTACAGAAAAAGGAAAAATCTGCTAGCTAACTCACATCGCTCCCTTGCCCATATAGAATATTTTTGCCCCCCCCCCACCAAATTAGTAATAGCCATGCAATGCAATTAGTAGCATTTTGAAAAGGCCCTGTGTCTTGACTATATTCCTCATTAAGTAGTGGCTGAGACGAGACTAAAAGTCAACAAAGAGAATTAGCTAAACCGAAATGAAACATACTGTTGAGAGACTGAAGTCACATTTACCTCCTTCTTTCCTTGGTTTCTGTGGCAACAAGTTAGAATTGACTACTTTTGCCACAGCTTTTGAAAAAAATTCCAATAGCTTCTTTCTTTCTTTAGCTCATCCGGCCCAAAGGGCCAGATGATTAAAAACTTCTTGTAGTTCTAAACTCTTGATATATGCTAATTTATGCACATTTTTTTGTTTCCATCTGGTAAAGCTTTATGAGGTTCTCCCAACTTCTACACAGAATTTTGACTAGTATTTTTTTTCTAATTTATGCATATTTTTCAAAATTCACATAAATTGCTTCTTTATTTGTCGATTGATTTTGACTTTTGTTTTCGTCCATCTGGTAGAGCTTCATGAGGTTCACCAAATTTCCACACAGAATTTTGAAATTTTGACTAGAAAGTTATGCTATTTATGCAAAATTTATTCATAGATCACACAAAAATTGCTTTTTCTCCATCATTTGTAGATCAATTTCAATTTTGTTTGCTTTAATTATACAATAGCTCTTGGTGGGGATGCAAAATTTCTGCACAAAATTTTCAAACTCATTTAATATGCTAATTTATGCATATCTTTCAAAACTCACAAAAATGCTTATTTATAGACCGATTTTGATATTTTTTTTGTTCCACCTGAGAGCTACATGAGGCTCACCAAGGTTCTACACAGAATTTAGAAATTTTGTCTAGAAAATTATTTATTCTTATTTATACAAAATTATTCATAAATCACAAAATATTTTACTTCTTTGACATTTATTCACCAATTTCAATCCTGTTTCCTCCATTTATGTCACCAATATAATCCACTACTGTGTCAACTGGGTTGAAATAAAAAAAGTGTGTTAAATTTCTTTGCAAGATGCCGGATGATCTCCACATCATTGATGTGCTAGTTTTTCTTTTTCATTCATTTTTTTTACTTTTCGTTTCTCTTTTTAATTTTTTTTTATTATAAACATTATAACAGACACAGAACCTTGTCCAAAGGCTATGCAATGAACTGATTAATTTAGATGGGAAACCTGTTGGATCGTCAAGGTCTTAGTCACACCAACGAAACTGTCCCCAGACCAACGAAAGGTATTACGTTATTTCCAATGGCATGCATATTGTTGGTTGGTGTGGAGTCATTTTTGTTGGTATGACTGAAGGTATTATCACTGATCAGATCTCTACTACATGTGTGCTCCTGGTGTTGCAACCCTTTGCACAAGTCATTACGACAGATCTAAAATCCTTGAGCCTCCACCAGTAAATGAGGCTATTAGCTATGAAATTCGTAATCACCAGCATATCTTGTAAATACACAAAGCAGACGCTTATTTTGAAGCCGGAGGTCTCCAAGGAGTTGAAAGCCGCAGAAGCAAGGGGGTAAAGCATGACAAAGACGGTTGTCCCCAGGATGATACAGAATGTACAAAGGACACGTTGGTTCTCTTTCTTCCTCTCTTCCAGGAGGTTGTTACCATTCGATTCGACCTTAGCAACGGAGCGATAGATGAAGATATAGCAGATGCACGTTGCCAAGAGGGAGATGACAATGAACCCCGAGTTGATGATAGGGTAGTGTCCAGTAAACTTGTCCGTAAACATCATCAACCCTCCAGCAATGACCCAGGTTACGACGCAGACGATGATACACCGAGGAGTCGTAATGATGTTTTTCACCCCAAACGGGTCAATGCGGATCGTAATGAACTGATAGATTGCGACCAGGAAGATGCTCATGGTGGACACGATAAAGGACATGTAGAGGGTGCCAGCCAGTATTTTCAATTCAATAGCGTAAATTAGGTCCTTTGAAAAGAAAAAAAATTGTGAAGAAAGAGACAGAGAAGGGTAAGGAAACGTGGAGAAGAAAAAAGGAGGAAGGGCGGGGGTAAAGAATAAGAAGGAAGGTTATAAAGAAGAGGAATAAGAAGGAGAAGACAAAGAAGTAAAGATATAAAATATGATATTTAGATTATCATTTTATCAATTTCCATTTCGCATTCACAAAATATAAACAAACTAGCAACAGAAAGCAATAGAATACATTCGTACTAGGTCCCCATTGTTTTACCTGGGTTGAATGCAGCAAAATATGGATTCATTTTTTGCAGAAGGTAATAGATATTATTATAGAAAATAGCAATAATTATATTTCATGCTAATCCTTTTAGAAATGTAATTAGTAAATGATAAAAAAACATTTGCTCCTGTGACAATTGCTTTTCCTCAAAATTTCTCTGACGATATAAAGGTGAGCACAATAATATGAGGATTATGATTAAGATTAGGGCTAGTTTTGAAGTTGGGATTTATCTCTGGTTTAATGCGCAGGAGCAAATGTCATGGATTGCGAGTAAGCAACCAAAAGACATCTCAAATTAATCAGATTGTAAAAACATACCTGATTATTATACCTCTTGATCTCAAAAACTGTGTATACGATCACGCCCATCAAATCAGCAAGAGCGAGGTTAAAGGGAAAGATATGATGTTGTTTACGAAATCGAGGATGAGTGAGAATGAGAAGTAATGTTGACGTTATCAGGAAGCAGGCAATCACGAGTTCCATTCCTTTGATAATGAACAAAGCAGCAAAACATTCTTCCATTTCCCTAAATTCCATTGTGAATTGTATACATTTACTTTCCAGCTATATCTTCATGCAGTTTTATCCACTGAAATTCTCTTTCGAAAACCTCTAGCAAAATTATGTTGGTGAACCTCTCTTTCATTAACATAAATTGTCTTCATGGCCGAAGTTAGCAAAAATCAGTCAAATTAATCGATTGATAAAATGGAAATAATCCATGAAGGTGTTGCATTTAGATCTCCTAATTGTCTGAGTGGAAGATGCTTCGTAAAACAATGACAATGACTAACAGACTAATTTATAGAAAACTTGAAAAAGTTGTTATCTAGGAAAGCGGTGCCAAAGTTCTGCTGTCGATCTACTCCTCGTCACAGTTTCTTCTGGATGTGATGTCTGGCTTTTGCTCAAGTCGAACAAGCGAGACTGACCAAATATACTCTGTTATTCCCAATGACATATAAACTGCATGTCATATGGTTGTTCACTTTAGAGTCAGTTTCGTCGGTGTGTCTTTGTTCTGAGAGAAGCTGAGTTGGAGCTGAATTTCTAAACTTTGATTTAGACAACAGCCTTGTTGTCATGACTGCAGTAGAAACAATGCAGGAATCCAAGCCAGTTGGTGAGCTGGTTACCACTGGTGGTTTTGGAAGCTGACTCCTTTTATTGGTCGGCCACGTATTTATCAACAGATTCGTTACTTTGGCCACGCCTTTCACCCAGGAAACCTACTCCAGGGAGGTGTTTCACAAAGATTAAGTATGACTTAAATCTGACTGAGTATGACTTAAATCTGAATAAGTATGATTTAAATCTGAGACGCGTATATGATATGCAGCGCGCAATGTTATGATCAATCAATACGCAGTAACTTGCGTCCTCTTGGCATGATCTGACCGATGCGGTTATGCCTTTTATACTGCACGCGACTTGTCGTTTAAGTGCGACTCTTAATTCTTACTTAAATCTTTGTGAAACCCTCTCCAGACCAACGGATGGTATACCACCTGAAAAAAAATGTAATGTCTTTGATCAGTCTGGGATTGGTTACATGAGTGTGACTGTACCCTGGAATAGCTTCCAATGGAAATTGTCCCTTAATTTCTTAAGTGCAAGTACTAATTAATTAGACAACTGATGTGTCTTCTCTTTTGCACTTTATCTTCACTCTTTTTTATTATTTCACCTTGTTAATAATGTATAGTTGTATTGCTATTCACTTCTTTTGGTGCATTTCAATTAAAAATGTCTCCCCACTAATCATTAATTAATTTGATTGATATGCACAGAGGCATATTTAGAGCATTAATGTATAGCTTCATTGTTCGGAATTTGAAGGGCATAGTTCATTTTAAGAACTATGATTTCAAAGGCTGACAATTGGCATACAGTGTGTCCTAGAAAAAAGCCGGAATTTGGACACTTAATTTAAAAAATGTCATTATGATGATAAGACTATTTCTTAATCATCATTGAACCCAACTCTATCATATGAAACCAAATTTATTGTTACACACTCTCCAAACTCTATGTGAATGTGATTTATAATTGGATGTGGCATAGAGTATTGAAAATATCAATACACATAGTGTTAATATAAGATCACTGGCAGAGCCAGGGGGGGTGGGGGAAAATCCGGCCCCATGCCCCCCCCCCCTTTGAAAGACACAGTTAAAATCTGTAATGTAAAAATGGCGTTAAAACAAAAGTGTGCCCCCCCTTTAAAAGTGAACCTTTTGCTTGTCAATTTTTTTTTAGGACAAAATGGTTAAAACCCTTTTTTTTTGCTTGTCAAATTTTTCTCTGGAAAATATGCCCCAACCCCCCCCCATGGAAAATCCTGGCCTGGATCTGCCCCTGTATAAGATCAATTCATTAACATCATTATGATTCTGCTATTGGGGTCTTAATATCGGCCTAATGTTTTTCTTTTCAATCTAAGTAATTGATAGAAGTGCATGTCAAATGAAAATCACCATGTTTCAGGGCTTTTGTAATTGATTTGTTATTTCATCAAGATAGGGATATGTGGAAGCCTTTCCTTTAGGTCATTCACAAGATCAGGGGCCCGTCTTTAAAGGGGAATGAAACCTTTGGAACAAGTAGACTTGTGTCAAAACAGAAAAATCAAAGAATAAGAACAAAGAAAGTTTGAAAAAATCGGACAAATAATGAGAAAGTTATGAGCATTTGAATATTGCAATCTCTAATGCTATGGAGATCCTCCCATTGGCAACACGGCAAGGATGTGTGATGTCACTCATGAACAACTTTCCCTTTGATGGACTATGAAATACCCTGAAAATGTGTCGTTTTGCTTTTTTGTATGGTGATACAAACTCTTTATCCATGATGTATTCTTTAAAAATCTGTATTACATGCCCTCCTATAGAAAGAATACATGTTCTACTGATAGATGTAATAAAAGAGGCAATTTAAGTGAAATATATACTAAAGTAATGGGGAGAGTTGTTCAAGAGTGACATCACACATCTTTGTCGCATTGCCAATGTGAGGATCTCCATAGCATTAGTGATCGCAACCCTATTCAAAAGCTTATAACTTTCTCATTATTTGTCCGATTTTTCTCAAACTTTCGTTGATCTGTTTCTGTGATTTTTCTGTTTTCACACAAGCTATCTTGGTCCAAAGGTTTCATTCTCCTATAAAGAGTTGCGATCAATCGTAACAATGGAAAGCCAGCAAAGTTAGCATTTAAAATGTATGTTGGTTCATAGAATTTTCTAGACATGTACTTACATAAATTCATTGATTTCTTGACAATTTGGTGTGTTATTTTTTTGTTTAACAAGGACATTTTGCAAATTTTCTGTAGAAAAAATTATGACACTGATCGATTTCCCTAGAGATGCAATTGATCGGATCAATCACAACTCTTTGTAAGACGGGGCCCCAGACGTTCTTTTATGAGATTACATATTACAGGTTTACAGTGTGCATAATGTAGACTAAAAAAAAATCAGCAGTTTGTGGACAATTTAATGAATTAGAGCTTATGGTTTCATGTATAAATCAACATGATTTATTCATAGTACCATACAACTTAGATTTGTGGACAAATAATTGTATAGAAAACGTAAAAGCTGATGGTCATGCTGATTTTGATCATGAACATGTAGTCGATTGTCGAGATCTCAATGAGGGATGGATTTTGCTCTTGTGAAATTGTCTTTCATATTTTAATTCAAATTCCATCATATTCTTGCACAGTTGAAGGCTTTATTGATATTGTGTAATAATTAATTATGTTTGTTTGTAATATCCTTGAAAACAGGCAACGTTCTATACACCTTTTGCAGCACTTGGTCAGAGTCCAGAAGGTTGTTCATCATACACATTCCCCAAGATGATGGGATCAGCTAAGGTAAGTAGCTTCCTGAAATGGTGTATGTTAAGGCGACCGCAAACCTTACAATTGGTCCGCGACCCGATTTCAGAATAAATGTAGTAGAATTTGATGCTGATATTGAGACATGGAATATCTTACTGTGTAATGTTTGAAATCATTGTACGAATACCTATGTTCAAATCTGTGACTATGCTATCATCCTTAGAATAAAAGCGAATTTAATATCTAGTCGTAATGATGTCCTAGCAGTCGTGCGATTGGCTATGATTTGAAACTAATTTAATGAAGGCTTGCAATCTTTCAAAATGGTTATATTAGTATTCTTTCAATTAATTTAAACCTCAAATACAATGTATGTTCCATTCACATTTTCAGAAAATGAGCAAAATGCGATTTGTTCCAAAATCGGATCGCGAACAGTCGTAAGATTTGCGGTGGGGTTAAAAGGCTTTTCAATGCCTTTTGTGAAGACACAAGGGAACATTTTTAGTGGGATATGAATATAGATATAAATAGATATGAATTATATTCAACTTGAAAAAAAATCAAAAACCAATAAACACTAATGAATGGATGGAAAGGATATAAAGCAGGGTGCTACGTAACTTTTTAGAAGCACTTGCCTGCAAAAAAATCCTTCAAAATAATGTTTTACCGTTTCAAAAGAAAGTACTACGGTTTAATATATAATTGCCCCTTTCCTCTCTTTTAAACGTGAACTAGTATTGCACCTTGTAATATTTTTTGAAGTTATTTTAGTTCCTATGACAGAAATTGGTGTCAATATGCCATTTGATTAATATTCTCTCATATATTTTTTAAGCGCTTTTGTATATGACCTTGACACAAAATAAAAAGTGGAATCACTGAAAATAACTAAAGAAGGAAGGATAGGTTGGTAGGAAGGAAGGAAGGAAGAGAGAGAGAAAGAAAGGTAGAAAGAAAGGAAGAAAGGTAGAAAGAAAGGAAGAAAGAACGAACGAAAGGAAGGAAGGAAGGAAGAAAGAAAGAAAGAAAGAGAGAAGAAAGAAAGAAAGAAAGAAAGAAAGGAAGAAAGGTAGAAAGAAAGGAAGAAACGTAGAAAGAAAGGAAAAAAGAAATGTAGAAAGAAAGAAAAGTAGAAAGAAAGGAAAAAAGAAAAGTAGAAAGGAAAAAAGAAAGGTAGAAAGAAAGGAAGGAAGGAAGGAAAAAAGAAAGGAAGAAAGAAAGAAAAAAAAGGAAGGAAGGAAAGAAAAGAAATACAGAAAGGTAGGAAGAAGAAAAGGAAGAAATGAAAAAAGAAAGATACGAAGGAAGGAAGGAAGGAAGAAAAAAACGAAAGAGGAAGAAAGCTCAAACTTGAAAAACATGCACAATCATCTAAAGTAAATCTTGCTGATATTTGTTTAAAATATATTTTGAAAATTGTTAGAAAAATAAATGTTTTATAAATCAATAATAATTCACAGAGAAACATTGACAAACTTCAAAATCAAATGAATCATCACGGCATCGTGGACTTGCATGCATTTTTCTTCCCACACCGATAACAACGGCTAAAACTAGTTATGAAAACTCAATAACTTGCTCCTCCGATCACATCACCAAATCAGTAGTCTGGGAATTCAGATAAGCATAAAAAAAAATCCCGCCGATTTAGTGAGTATTTTGTTGGAAAAACTATTTTTCATGTGAGCTTGTTCCCTTGTTCACTTTGATTCGGAGTTTGATCGGGGATAGGGCTGGTGTGCATAGCAGCATGGAGATCCATGCATGCCTGCCACACAGGCGGGAGGCTGGGCGCACCAGCCACATGTATACTATGCTGACTCTGGGTGTGTGATTTTGTGTGTAGATCGCAAAAAATGTCGCAAAGCGGCTTGCAATTTGAATTGGGGAAAGTTGTTAACTGTTTTTTTCTTTTTCTCTTCTGTTTTCTGCGTGGGAAGTATGGGGAAGCTTTGTAAAATTTCATTTCACAGTGAAAATTTTGCTTGCCCAATTCGGGCAAGTAGTTTTTGTCTTTACTTCAAAAACATTTGCCCGACTTTTACTTGCCCGGGTAATCGGGCAAGCGTTTATGTCGCACCCTGTAAAGACATATTTCAGAATTATTCCTATCTTATTATCTAGGAGTCTCCTTTTCTTACATTATGTGTTGAATTCAAGATAGTATTTGTTCAATGTAATACTTTTGAAAATTTTATGTTTTGTTTTGTATTAAAATAAACTGAAACTGATCAGTGAAGTTTTCAAAGCACTATCTTAACCCTTCATGTTACGGTGTACAGTTTATCAAAACACAGTCCAATGTAAATTTTGATTATTGATTCTGGTTGACAATCACAAAATTATTAGTGACAGAATAAAAAACAGGACTATCAAGTGCTTATATAGATCACTATACATAAGTCTGATACTAGTTGAAAATGGAATGATTACTTAGATTATTGTCAAAATAAAAAAGGGATTCTATCAGCTTATGGGTCTTTTTTGAAGCCATGATTAACAAAAGTGCTGTCATGTGCTTGCTGTTTATAGTGTTCGCATTTTTCTGATTGTTTTCATTATTTTACATCATTTAACTAGCGTATGTTATGTCAGAATTTCATAGATCTAGATCTATTTTGAATAAGAAAGATGTTTGGAGGGCTGATATTAAGAAAACTAATAGTAATAACGAGAGATGTTGGTCAATGGTGATCTTACACGATCATTCAAGAATTCGTCATATAATGAACTGAACATCCTTCAATCTCTCTGTAAAATTTCAATGTTGGAATTATACATTATTACATGTAGTTCAATATAATGCAAGTAGATCTCGGCACCTTTAAAGTTAATGTTTCAGTGTGGTTTGATTAGAAAGCTATCAAAGGCGACAAAACAAACATCTCCTTTTTAAATTTTTTTCTGACCTGTCTATTACAGGCCAATGAGTTCTTGCTGTTTGGTAAGAAGTTGAACGCGCAGGAAGCTTTTGATCGTGGTCTGGTCACAGAGGTCATTCCTGCTGCTCAGTTCAGAGAAACGGTGGACAGCAAGGTCAAGGAATATGCTCAACTTCCAAGAAATGTAAGTTACCGTTTGTACATATTGGCAATTCTTTTTTCATATTGAATGCATTAAGGCTTTAGGGAGCAACAACAAACAAATAATTGAAGAAAGAAGAATACATAATTTTGTAATTAAATGACTTAAATTTGATTGATTGGTGATGTATATTTTACATCAACTTTTGACAAAAAAATTGAATGCATAAACGTAACAGGTTAAAGTTATTTGATAACATTCAAGACACACAAAAAAATATCCAAATTACAGGATGCAATGAAGTTCACACTTATTTCTGTTGTAGCTCGTAGTAAATTTTATGAATTAAAGAAAGACATCTCCTTTCTCTATTCATTAAATCTCACTTGTGAAAAGGTTAAACTAGGACAGACTTATTTTTTCAGATTGAATTCGCGATCAAATTCACAGGCTTCAAGCCAGATATGTCTGTATATTATTAAAATTTCCTCAGCAAGCCTTCAACATTGCATTCTATATTCCATGATGGACTATGAATTCATAGTACAAAATTTGAGCAGCCAAGGTATTTGGTCCTATGCCATCATGAACGTGCTATGGACCAGAAGTGGCCTTGTGGTAGCATCGCTAACTGATCAGCAGTAGATGATTGCTGCTTTTATTTTTTTTCTGATTTATTTTTGAGATTGAACATGTGATAACTTATTCGTTGCAAGCCAGAAATATCTTATTCAGACTTCTACATGTATAGCAATCCTCTAACATCTCAAAATCTAAGATAACTTGCTTTTCAGTGTAATGGGGAAAAGCCATTTTGATCTTTCAACAAAATTTGTTGTGGTTTTGTCATAATGAACTGACATTTGTGTTGACTGTGTACAAGTTTACCATTATGAAGCTGCCATTGCTGCATAGAGTGAAGTAAAATATTTTGTTTGATGAAAATCATGAAAAAATTATTGCACAATGTTGTCTGACAATGTGTATCCTTTCATTTCAGGCCTTGAGACTTGCCAAGAATCTGATCCGGGAGACGGAGAAAGAGCACCTCCATAAGGTGAACCGAGCAGAGTGTGACCTTCTTATTGAGAGATGGACATCAGACGAGTGTGCCCAAGCCTTAATGAACTTTTTCTCCAAATCAAAACTATAAAGATAATCCAACTCCTGATTACTCTTCTCTCCATGTTCACAAATGTTTGCAAATTTAATTATCACCATAGAGAGCTTCAGTTGTTTCTGGAAGCCGTGCTGGGAGCTTTTTATGTTGATAATCAACTTTGCAGAATTATGTTGCGCACAAGTGCCAATCCACCGATGTGCACTCAATACTTTACACATAATTTCATGCCCAGAAGTGTAAATGTATTGTAGACCTTCCTGTTGGCATTAATATTTCTCAGTTTTGACGTTTATTTGGGTTTTACATCAGGGTTAAAATTATTCATTCATATGGCGAGCAAATATTAGAATACCAGTATATTACCCTATAAACTCAAACAATGTCCTTCTATTGATGTGTTGAAGAAGATGCTCAAATTTCAGATTTATATATATATATATTGCATATATATATATATATATATATATATATATATATATATATTGCAAGTAATGCTTCATTTTGTGTAGTTTTATTTCAAGTTTTTTTTTTTTTTTTTTTTTTGTTTTTGTCATTTGTATGGCGCTTTGTAACTTTTTGTATTAAAAAGCGCTTAATAAGAAGTATTTATTATTATCATTATTATTCTATTGATGATGTCATGGATGAATGAACAGGAATGAAGCTATTTACTCACCATGCTCTGTGATTTATCTTTGCAGGAAACTGTATAATGAACTGAACTGCTCCAATATATGGCAGTACAATTAAATTTTGACTGTACCAGCATGAGGCTGGTACAAGAAATTACTTAAAGGTCAAGTCCACCTCAGAAAAATGTTGATTTGAATCAATAGAGAATAATCAGACAAGCACAATGCTGAAGATTTCATCAAAATCGGATGTAAAATAAGAAAGTTATGACATTTCAAAGTTTCGCTTATTTTTAAAAGAATAGTTATATGAACGAGCCAGTTACATCCAAATGAGAGAGTCGATGATGTCACTCACTCATTATTTTTGTTTTTTATTGTTTGAATTATACAATATTTCAATTTTTACGAATTTGATGATTAGGACCTCCTTGCCTGAAGCACAAAATGTTAAAATAATGGAATTCCATGTGTTCAGGGAGGAATGAAACTTCATTCACATGACAATGACAAGAAAATCAAAATATTTCATATTTCAAACAATTAAAAAAAAAAATAGTGAGTGAGTGACATCTCCACTCTCTCATTTGGATGTAACTGGCTCATTCAAATAACTGTTTTGTGAAATGAAGCGAAACTTTAAAAATGTCATAACTTTCTTATTTACATCCGATTTTGATTTTCAGTGTTATGCTTGTTGAATTTTTCTCTTTATTCAAATCAAGTTTTTGTTGGGGTGGACTTGTCCTTTAATGAAGAACACATAAACAGTAAGCTATAACATCAGAAATGTCCCTAAGTTATATAAAAATCAAAGATAACATTACTGCACAATATTCTTAGTCCAACCCGACTTAATTATGATAAATGTGTCCTAAATATATGGAATACATGTATGAAAATACAAGTTATAAGGATCCTGTAAACAAATGTTAACTATTGTGAACCAATGTGTAATAAAAGTGAAGAGAACTTTTGACAGGTGATAACGGTGTTTCATCATCTACTCCAAGGCTATAGTCTTATCAACTTATGTAAAATGTTGCAGTATGGTTTGCTGAAAAGTGTGTTTGCAAAGCGAGAGCTGAAATTTTAGTTAATGTACTAACCTGAACACGGGGTATTTTAAGGTCTGTAAATAAAATAGTAGTCAAGTTTGGCATCTCACTAAACAAATAATATGAGCTTTCTCTATTTTGGAGAAATTTGTAATATAGTATACCATGGGCGGAAATCCCAGGGGGGACGTGATCAAATGTCCCCCCTACTATTTTGGGTCTTTGGTGATGCTAAGAAATATATAACTCAAAATGGGAATAAAACGTTCGTTTTGGGAGAGATCTCCGCCCCTGTAGTATACTCAAATGTTTTTCGGTGCAGGTGGCTGTACATTTTCAGCATAAAGAATGGAATGAAAACCGAACAGATTAGATAATTTTTGATTAGATTCATTAATGAAATCCCTCTTTGACATGTTCTCAAAGCCTATCATTTTACCAATTTATTGTATAATACATGTTATTTAAGAATGGACAATCCATTTGAGCTCCCAATAATTTGATCCCCCCCCCATGAAAATATTTGGGGCAAGAATAATGTTTTGCCCTCCTCCTCCTTGTAAAAAAAATATTCCTGAAGTACAAAATTAAAGTAATCAATTATATAAAATATGAGTATAACATCACAGTGCAAATGATGATTTCTCCGTGAATGGGTAATGATGTCATCTATCTTTGAAATTTTTGTTAAAGTACATTTATGCAGGAATTGAAATATTTATGTAGAAATGAAATTATTTTCTGCCAATAAAGGAATATTAATATGACAAATCCTTCTATGTTATTACTCCACTTTGTCATCATGGAATAGTGCTATTATCGTTTTTAAAGGTATTCATTGTCAGGGGTATTATATATATAGAGAGAGAGAGAGAGAGAGAATCGGAAAGTACTAGTATTTGAGAACTTATTGAAATACATATAAATGAATCATGAAAGCAAAGCACAGATATAAAAGTCAATTGATACATGGCATTTAATACAGGTGGAAGGAATGTGTTCATCAAATTTATTTACAAAGATTCATAAATTGGTCTATCATAGACCGGTTCATAGACCAAGTCAACAAATGTATTTTTTAACTTCAAAATCTTAAAAATATTACTTGATTTAAAATCAGGTTTTGAAAGAGCTTTAAATTAAGCACGGGTAAGCCTTCATCATAGTCTAACAATTCCCTCCTTGTGGCCTTGTAAATGTGATTTATAAGAAACCCAGAAACTCTATACAGGGTTCCCACAGTTCAGGCAAATCCTGGAAAAATTTGTGGTCATGGAAAGTCAGGGAATTTGGAAAATCTGTGAAAAGTCATGTAATTGCATTTATACCTCTAGGCTGCGCAGCTTTCCAGTTTGTTGTGTCTCGCAACACTCATACTCTGTGATCATACTCTGCTATTATAATTGGTGTTCATGATTTCCATTTTCCCAGTTTTGTGACGTGCAAATTCTACATAACTCCCAGGACGTCATGGAAAGCAGCAATTTAGTAATGGAATTTATGTGGGAACCCTGACTGTGTAATTAAGGGACAAGTCCACCGCAACACTAAAAGTTTATTTGGATCAGAAGAGAAAAATCCAACAAGCATACACTGAAAATTGTAAAATCGGAAGTAAAATAAGTTATAACATTTTAAAGTTTCGCTTAATTTCACAAAAAAAGTTATATGCACATCCTGATGGGTATGCAATTGAGCAGACTGATTACGTAATCCACTCACTATTTCTTTTGTATTATATTATTGTAGAGTGGCCGAATGTTCAAAGATATCACAAAATCAGTCTTAAAAAAAGCAAACTCAAATCATATCAAACAGCCAGAAGCACCATATAAGAAGAACCTAAAATATAATTTAAGCTGAACTAAACTCAAAATAAAGATGTTGACAAAATGAAGTCCAGTGATGCTCTGATTTATTGGTCTGTAATCTAGACCTCACAAGGCATTGCCTTTACAAATTATACATTCAAATATATTAAAAAATAATGTCACATGATAAATGAAACCAATAGAGAAACAGAGAATGGAAGAACCCAGAAAAGTGGAAGAACCAAGGTTGAAAGGTGAACCAAAGAGGATGAGATAGGATGATATGAATGAAGAAGAATGTTCTGAATGTAAATGAGAAAAGGACAATAGAAACATGTGGAGATGCATGGAGTTGGAATGGCAATGGAATGATGTGATGTAGAAACTAAGGAATGAGAGAAACAGGTGTGTGACAGTGGTATAGAAATAGGAAGTAAAGAAAAGTATGGAAAGCAAAGTGTGAAATAAATAAGATTAAATAAGGCAAAATTCAACCCTTACATTATTAAATGTTCTCATTTTCTTCTCATTGTCAAGTGAAATTAACTACGATTAATTCCTGCCTGAACATGTGGTGAATTAGCCCTGGGGCCACTTACATTGACGAGTGGATACCATGCGCGACCAAAAAACACGTAAAAAGGATGTGTTCTTCACGATAGGGCGCGTTACGTACGTAACGAGATAAGGGTGTCAAAAACACAAAAATAATGAAAAAAGTGTATCTATTTCGCTAGGAAAATTACGTGTTTAGGGTCAAATTTGCGGAGGTGATAAAACAAAATTAAAATGTTTTATAAAGGATGTCCTTTTTGCCCCAACACTTCGTGTTTAGAGTCTGATTTGCGCGAGGTGTAGAAGGTGGGCTCGTACTGTGAAGGAAACCCCCCTTCGTGAATAGGAAAATCTCATCTTAAAAGAGATATTTAGATTTCTAAAATGTCCTTTTCATCTGGAGTTTTGTTTGTTTACATAACATAACTGAAAGCCATTATAGTCATTGAATGAAAGGTTAAGTGCCGGTGATCAGCTGTTTTTACTACGTGAACTGTGACCTGAATTCCAGAGAGACTGGTGAATTTCTTTGGATTAATTGTTAGTGTGCGCGCATACGTGTTAGCGCAGAGGAATTGGTATATTTCTGCTGAGTCACGCCATAATCGCGTAGAGCCAGCAGTACGATCTATTTATGGGACCGGTATGGTCTGTTATGAAATTTTATGAGCGTTAAATAGCTCTAAGTCAAATTTGAATCTTACCTTTTGTGTAAATTCCATGAAAGTTGATGACAGCACTTATTTATTGCTGGAATTTCTTCATTCATGTTTGGATACTGTTATTTTCCTTTATTCTGAGACGATTACCGGCAGTATTTTGAACTTTTCCTTGGATCTTAAGCTCTGATGCGCGCATACGCGCACAGACGCACTATCTTGTGTATTTTAAAGTACTGAATTTGCATAGCATCCCGCCGCGTAATGTGATGTGAATTGAGTGGTTTTTAAAGCACTAAAATTACATAACAACCCGCCGCGTAATGTAATGAGCTCAAAAATTGCCAAAATTCTGGGGGGCCAAAAGTCTATAAATAGGCGAGGTTTTCGAGAGTTTGCCATATCGTCTGCAAGCTCGTTAGAGTAGGATCGTTGAAAGTCTCTCACTCAATCTCTCTCTCTGAACCACTATTCATTGTTCATTCAACTTAAGCATTCTTCTGTGAGTACATTACGTCATAATATGACACTTAGTTCCATTCAGGGAATTCAGCGAGAATAATGATGAATTTTAGCTACGAATTTGAAATCGTTCGTCACCTTTTTGGGGTTCGTGACGATCTTTGGCAACCAATACTCTGTTGCATTTCTTTATAGTCAGCTTGGATTTATCAGTTGTTCACAGAAATTGGGCAGCTTTTGTTATTCTTTCGCAGACTTTGATTGATTTATCAAGTCTACTGATTGTTTGATCGATATCTAGAGAAGATATGAAAGCATTTATTGGTGCTTGTTTGTGTTCATTTTGACATGAACACAGCTGTTTAAAAGCAGATAGAAATTAATTGATGGTCACGATAGTGAACATGAATGCTGACTATTAATTTATCTTTCTGGAATCTCCTGAATGATTATATTTAATTACCTTATTTATGAAATTTGATAATTTATGCATTTATATGATGAATTTATTTCTGACTTGATGACTATATTTAGGCAGTCCTTTTAAGGACTCTTGACAGTCTGAATACTTAATCAAATTATCTAGTTAGAGTAATTAAATTACTGCATTGATAAAATTATTCTACCAACGTGGAAAAGGCTAGTGTCAGATTTTCAATCTCTAAACAGAGATTATCTTTTGGTCAGTAACATTTGGCATAAAACTGTCAAGTTGTTCTGGACTGTGTGTTGTTTTGGTATTGCTTTGAATATTGATCTGACTTTGGCATTTTTCCACATTGGTCGTTTAAACAATATTTATTGATAGAGTCGTTAACTCAATTCTAATTTCAGGATTAATGACTTTGGTTATTTATTTACATTTCTTACATCATATACAAATAGGATCAAAACTAAACAAAACTTAGCCATCATGAGTGTGAGGATGTTAAGGTCACGTGTTACATAGTGTCAAGCATGCAATTCCCGTAGTTGTTAAGATCAGAATATTTAATGTTATTAAGATCAGAATATTTATGTTATAAGAATATTTGTAGTTATAAGATCAGAATATTTAATGTTATAAGATCAAAATACTTAATGTTATAATATCAGAATACTGAATATTAATTCTGATTAAGATTACCATATAATCAGAATGACGTAAACAATAGATGAGATGTAAATACCTGATTATCAATCAGAAAGCATTTGTAAATAACTTGTAAATAATTGTCTGTGCAGTCATTCACATATTTTATTAAGGATACTTGATGTTTATAGACTGAAGTAAACTCAATTTATGGATGAAGCTTAATTCTTCATTAGAGCATTGACATTGTATAAATAGTTGGTTGATTTACTTAACACTGAAATAGGAATAAGGTGTTGGTCTTTCAGACTTGTTTTGCTTAGCTGTATGCTCAGACAGCAGGGACGAGGTTAGAGTTTCCGGTAGGCTTTAATGCTAAGAAAGGCACTATGTGAGTCTATTCTTGAACCCGTGATGATTAGGGATATTTACGGATTTCTGAGGCTTTTCATCACACAGAATGTTGGATGTTGATACAAACTTCACACCGACAAAGTGAGTGGGAGTTTTGTAGGCGCTGTAAGGCTGGTAAACAAGGCCCGTTGAGAGGTTGATAGGATAAGGATATTTTTGGAGATTGGTGTGTTGTATTGGGTTAGTGACATTGGATGGAGAAAGATATTGAGTAACTGCTGGCAGTTTAGATAGGATTACTCACATAAGTCAGATCGACAGAAAAGAACCATTGGTCCTGGAACCTTTGTGGAGAGTAGTTTACAGTTTTAAGTGGAAATAACTCTGAGAGGGAACACAACTCTACGGAGTATAAAGTACGGAACTAAAGTAGGATGTAGCTTAGGTAATAATCAATACTTACAAACGATACCGATAGTGTATTTGTAACAGTAATACATAGGATTTATCAACTTAGCAATTAATTATTATTCTATTTATCATTCTTTCAATTTAAGAGTGACATGCACAGACTTACAGTTAAATTCTTATCTACGTAGAGTAAGTTATACAATTTAATATTGCTCATTCCATATTCAATGAATTTTTATACTTATGTAAATTGATGTAAATATCCAAATTTTATTGTGAAATGTTCAGAAGAATTGTTAACTTCAAAATTTCTTATATTAAAGTTCAGTTGAACTTTATTTTATTTTTCTTAGGAATCAGTAATTGGACTTGCACACTTTGCATAGAAGGAAGATGATTAGTGATCAGTGTTTGAGAATGATGAATCCAATAAATTGGATTTGTTGTTAAGTCTTAGAATTAGAAATGGTGATCGATTGATTAGTGATGATTGATTGATGATGTGATTAGGGATAAGAAGTACCGTACAATTAGTTTAAGCATTATTTAAGTTAGGGTTCTTAGTTTATTTATAGACCAACCTTGTATATTTCAAGAAAACGGAACGCGACATCGAGCTTGGGAAACTACGCTTACCTAGTGAGACCCAGTGATAAAGAGTGGAATCGAGAACTGAAACAGACTAGAATGATTGGTTGCGAAGCATAGCCTGATCGCTTCTATGGATGTCGATGTGCATAATTTAACTTAGGTGACTGCACGTGTGTGAAGTGGATATGCCTGAGCGTGTGTGTAGAAACACGAGGCGAACAAGTATTGTACGTGAGTGAATAGAGATTTTGCTACATGGCTACTCTATCAAGAAAGATGGGAAATTTTAGCTTTGTAATTTAGATTAATCCAAGTCACTCAGTGAGTAAACTCACCTATTAAATTCTGTTGCGAGAGTCCGGGTCAAGAAGTATGTCTGAAGTCTCAAGACGGGAGAAATGACGGTTTTTCTTCAGGTCATCGGAGCTCCTTCAACATCCATGACTGTGGCAGAACGGAGAGGCTAAAAGTTGGCGGTCGATGCAAGAAGATGGACCAATCATAGGCCTCGAAGCGTAATCTCAGATATTGGATCATGAGACGGCTATTCTGATTGGAGGTTTACTGGACATTTAATTAAAGTTCTCATCGAGGAAAAGTTCTTCATTTACGATCAAGTGTTAAATAATGCTTGGTCGAGAGCTCAATAACTCTATAAACTATTGTGGTGGCAGCATACTATTATTTGAGGGGGTCTCGCGTTACATTTTTGGTGGCAGCGGTGGGATGGTCTTTTTGTAGAGTCCCCGCACCAAGAATTTACATTTTTGGAAGCGGTGTGGAATGGTCTTTTCAAAGAACCCCTCCACTTTTAAAAGAGAAAAAGACTACATTTTGTCTGCTTAGTAGTAGAATGATGTGTATTATAAGAATTTTGCTATTATTATGTATAGTTGTGTACGGTACTAGTAGATATTTAGGAATGTATTGTTTAAGCTATGTATAATAAATAAGTTGTGTTTTGAGTTCCTTATTACAAGTGTGCATTAAATAAGTTAAGATTGAATATGGAAAATGAGCATTTATATGTCCTATGGACATAATGACAGTGAATCAATCACTGTGAATTATAAGGAAATCTATTCCTTTTACAATGTAAGGGTACGTTTGCTTGACACAAAATAAAACATGTATATTTATACTTAAACACAAGAAAATAAACATACATCCAAATATATTAAAAATTATAGCACTCGGTATGATGGAACCAAGCGCTGAGTTGGCAGCAGGAGATACTGGAAATAATGGAGTCCAGAGGAGCTGGGTATTAGATGAGCAGGATCCGGAGATAGCGGTAGACATGGCCAATTATGGAGATGCTATTCCTGCGGAGAGGCGCCAGGTTTATACGCCAACTCAATTCCGAAATAATGCTTCCTATGTTGGGAGTCACCAAACGACCGACCCGAAGAAACTGAGAGGATCTGGAGCCAGGGACGTTTTGCCGGATAAGTTTGCTGGGAAGGTACCATGGACGGACTATCGCCGACACTTTGACGTCTGCAGAAGATTGAATAATTGGGATGATGTCGAGGCTGGACAATATCTCGCAACGAGACTGCAAGGCGCTGCACTGAAGGTCTTGAATAATATTCCATTTGGACAGGATCTCACATACTCCAATCTAACTTCTCTTTTGGAGCGACGATTTGGACCGAGAGAGAATGCTGAAAATTTCTTGCTGGAGTTGAGGACTAGGCGACGACAGCCGAAGGAGAGCTTACAGGAATTGGGTCAGGCAATTAGAGATTTGACCTGCTTAGCCTACCCGGAGCTAAGCAACGATGCTCGAGAGAGGCTTGCTCGTGGACACTTTTCAGAAGCGATCGACGATGGTGAAATCAGGGCTGCCATTTTCCGAGCTCATCCCAGAACACTTGAAGAGGCGATTAGTGCTGCATTGACTACAGAGTCTTTTCTACAGACAGAGAAGGCACGAGAGAGGATTAGGCCACGTCACGTCAGAGCAGTAGGGGATGCTGTACAGTCGTCACCTGCAGATGAGAAAGTAAAGAAGGAGATACAAGAATTAAAGTCAAGCCTACAAGAAATCAAATCAATGATGAGACAGATGAGTGTGAACAGGAATGGAGGTCCACCACGAATTGTGTGCTTCAACTGTGGAGAGCCTGGACACATCAGTCGTGTTTGCAGCAAACCATACCAGGGAAACGACAGAAGGCCAACTCGCAGGACCACGGGACGGCCAGACCAGACAGGTCCACAGAACTAGATGTTCAACGAGAAGCAGCGGATCCCTTGATTTGCATTATTCGAGATGTTAACCAAGCTATGTATATACCAGTAGATATAAGGAGTGAAACAAGATATATGTTGGTAGACACTGGGTCAACAATAACTATTGTGTCTGGAGCTATTTTGGGTCAAGCATACCATGATAGAATGCCAGGTGTGAAGGAGACAGAAATTCAACTGAGACAAGCCAATGGAACCCCGATTGAAGTATTTGGGGAGACAGTTATTCCAATGAGCATTTCCGGAAGGATGTATGATGTGTCTGTCATCATAGCTGGAATAGATGTGGATGGAATTATTGGAATGGACTTCTTACAAGAAACAAATGCAACTATTGATTGTGAGCAAATGATGGTAACCTTACATGGAGAGACTATTTCGTGCACAAATCACAGAAGTAACAGACTGGCGATGGTCATCAAACAGGAGATACCAGAACAATTGACAGATATCTTTGAGAGAGCTAAACTGAACATTGAAGATGCTCACCATTCTGATGTTGCTACCCTATTGACAGATTTCTGTGATGTATTTTCAAAAGGTGACCATGATATTGGATGTACCGACAAGGTGAAGCACAGTATCCATACTACGAGCAATGCCCCTATTAGGCAGAGACCTAGACGCCACCCTATGGGTCAGAGGGAAGAAGTAGAGAAGCAAATTGAAGACATGCTAGCACGAGGGATCATCACACCTTCATCCAGTGCCTGGTCTTCCCCGATAGTATTGGTGGATAAGAAGGATGGAACCAAACGATTCTGCGTAGACTACAGACTCCTGAATCAGAATACTGTGAAAGATTCGTTTCCATTACCTAACATTGCTGAATCACTGGATTCTCTTGAAGGTGCAAGTTACTTTTGCACGCTAGACTTAGCTTCAGGCTACTGGCAAGTTCCCTTAGATGATGATGCTAAAGAAAAATCAGCATTTGTGGTACCAGGAGGATTATACCAATTCGAGGTCATGCCATTCGGACTTTGCAATGCGCCATCTACTTTTGAGAGGTTGATGGAAAATGTGTTCAGAGGTCTGCAATGGAAGATACTCTTAATCTACCTAGATGACATAATAGTCTATGGCTCTAATGTATCCGAGATGATCAATAGAATGAGAATAACTCTACAGCGACTAAGAGAAGCAAACCTGAAATTGAAACCCAAGAAGTGTCATCTATTTCAGAAGGAGGTCTTATATCTGGGACATGTGGTATCGTCCGATGGAGTGAAGACTGACCCGGATAAGATA